>NC_083345.1:7981027-8296532 GCF_019175385.1 Lycium barbarum | reverse complement strand
TTTTTCATCCTTTATGTGCTCACAAAATGTCCACATTTCCCTTGGCCCACACAATGTGTTGGACCAATTAAATTTGGCCACACAATGTGTGGGACCCCTTTAAATTTACACGGCCACATGGCCCTTTTTGCACAAGATTTTTAATCCCAATTTTATGAATTGTGGTCCCAATTTTCCCTAAGTGTTCAATGCCATCAATTTCATACATAACTTATATCTCAAAATGAAATCAAATGGTCAAAAGTCCCGACTTTAAATCCCAAAATAATTCTTGGCCTTAAATTATCATAGTTCATCCGGGTTTTCCCAATATGTAAAAATACGGGACGTAACATATACCAGGTTGATATCATAGAGGACTGGGTTCTTTTTTGAGGAATTAGCCAGACCTCTATGATACCCTGTCAGTATACGATATATACCAGGTTGATATTATAGAGGACTAAGCTCTTTTTTTGAAGGAATCAAACATCCTTCTATAATACCCTTTTAGTATATATCATATATAACTGGTTGGTATCATAGAGGACGGTTCTCCTTTTTAAGGAGTGAAACAGTCCCTAATGATACCATTTTAGTATCGATATATACCACGTAGGTATCATAG
The DNA here is from genome assembly GCF_019175385.1 of Lycium barbarum. Lineage (NCBI taxonomy): Eukaryota > Viridiplantae > Streptophyta > Magnoliopsida > Solanales > Solanaceae > Lycium > Lycium barbarum. The sequence continues at coordinate 8,295,925 of NC_083345.1, read as the reverse complement.
TGGACTGGTGAGTGTTTTGTTGAAGGAATGAACTAGTCGATCCTCTATGATACCATGTTAGTATATGATATATACAATGGGGATATCATAGATGACTGAGCTCTTTTTTTTTTTTTAGGAAATGAATCAGTCCTCAATGGTATCTTGTCAATATATAAGATATCATGTAGACCAATCATCCATGATACCCTGTTAGTATATAATATATTCCATGTGAGGATCATAGAGGATTGAGTTGTGTTTTTCTTGAACGAATGAATCAGTTCTCTATGATACTCTGTTAGTATATGATATATACCATGTAGGTATCATAGAGATCTGAGGAGTCTTTTCTTTTGAAAGAATGAACCAGTCAGTTATGATGCTCTGTCAGATATATACCACGTGAACATTATAGAGGACTGGGTAGTGCTTTTTCAAAGGAATGAATCTGTCATCTATTATACTCGGCAATTATATCATATATACTAGGTTGCTATCATAAAGGATTGAATGTTTTCTTAAAAAATGAACGGTTAGTTCTCTATGATACCCTATCAGTATATGATATTTACCACGTGGGTATCATAGAGAACTGATGAGTGATTTTTTAAGGAAAGTCAGTCTTTTATGATATCCTATCAGTATATGATATATACCATGTGGGTATTATAGAGGACTGTTTAAGTTATGATTCATGTGTTTTCATTTTTATTTTACTTTTAAGGAATGAACTAGTCTTTATGATACCTTGTTAGTATATATCATGTAGATATTATAGATGACTGGCTCTTTGCTCTTTCTCTTTTTAAGGAATGAATCGGTACTCTATGATATCTTGCGAGTATATGATATATCATGTGGGTCAGTCATTTATGATACCCTATCAATATATGATATATACCATATGGATATCATAGAGGATTGAGTTGTGTTTTTCTTGAAAGAATGAATCAATCCTCTATGATACTTTGTCAATATATTAGTATATAATATATACCATGTGGATATCATAGAGGATTGAGGGGTGTTTTTCTTGAAGAAATGAACCAGTCCTCTATGATACCCTATCCATATATGATATATACTGTGTGGACATCACAGAGGACAAAGTAATATTGTAATGAATCTGTCATCTATGATATCCTATTAGTATATGATATTTACCAAGATGGTATCATAGAGGACTGAGTGTTTTTCTATCAATATATGATATATACCAAAATCGTGTCTTAGAGGATGCGTGTTTTTCTTGAAAGAATGAACTGTGATACCCTGTCAACATATGATATACCATGTGGGTATCATAGAGGAATGAGTAGTATTGTTTGAAGGAATGAATCAATATTTTATAATACTCTGTCAATATATGATATCTACCTTGTGGGTATCACAGATGATTGAGTTGTGTTTTTCTTGAAGGGATGAATCAATCCTCTATGATAAGTTGCCAGTATATGATATATACCAGGTTGGTATCATAGAGGACAAAATGTTTTTATTGAAGAAATAAATCGTCAATCCTGTATGATACCCTGTCAGTTTATGATATATACCATGTGGGTATCATATTATACAACAATAATATACTTCAACTGCTACTGATTTGATATACTATATGATGGAATAAATTTGTTTTGAGATATATAAAAAAATAAAAAAGATAATATATCAGTTATCATTTTAATAATATAAAACAAAAGAAAAAACAAAAATAAAGGAGCCAAAACGTTTGGAGAATTAGATTATGAAAGAAAAAACAGGAAATAAAAAAATAATTTGACAAAAATGAGATTAGAAAGGAGAAAAAAGTAAATGAAAATCATCAGAAATTAAAAAGAGGAGTAAATAAAAATACAAAAAAGGTGAATGAAGTTAGACTATGGAGATAAACAAGAATAAAAAGAAAAGAAATAAATGAAATTAAAAAAGAAATAAGAAATAAAGAAAAAAAAAAAACAGAATGGAGTTAGAACTAAATATGAGATCTAATTAGGGTGAAAAAGAAAATAAAAAATAATATGATTGGGGAAAAAAAAGAACAAAAAAAGGAGAAAAAAACAAGAAAAAAAGAACAGAAGATAAGAAGTAGATAAATAAAAAAGAAAAGAAGAAAAAAAACAGACCATCACCTTCAAAAACAACAATGAATAGAAAGAATAAATAGTTTGAACATGAAAGTAACAAGATATAGAAAGGATAATTATTTTGTGTATAATGGTTATTAGTGTTCTTTCCCCAACTTTTATAACTTTAATCGTAAGTTTTGATATAATTTTATTAAATTTATAAAAATAAAATTTTATAAAAAAGCACTGCAAGTCATAATAATATATAATTTAAATAATTAAGAAAAAAATATAAGAAAAATACGATTAAAGAACCACATGTATAATAGGTTCACATAAATTCAAACAGAAGTCTTTAATATTTTTTTTTTCTCTTAATGAAATTACCTGGCCATCATATCAACAATCAAAATCACAGTAGAAAAATGCGGCGCCACCAATAATTGGCACACGTGTACATCATTTATTGGCTGCCCCCCTAAGCCTCCAAATCACAACTTGTGACTCTTCTTTTTTTTCTCTTTATTATACGGTCATCTCAAACGTTGAAAACCTTTCTTCTAAAAAGATCCATAAAATTTTAATCCCTAAATTTTTTTATCCAAGTACTAATTGGGTTTTAATTATATTTTGATTCAACTATTTTTTGATTTTCCTTTTTGTTGTTTTTGATTTGAAATGGATGAATTTCGAGACAACATGAATTGGGACTTAATTGATATCAACAGTTTTATAGATGAAGCACCTTCTGATTTCTTTTGGAACCATCAAACCCAAAACCACAGGTATTTTTTATTTTTATTCATATACCCTTTTCTTGATTTTGCTTTCTTTTTATGATTACAACTGTAAAAATCTAATCTTTTTATGCATACGCCTTTTTTTTTTTTTTTTTTTTTAAAATTTTGCATTGTGTTTATAATTAGTCTGTAAAAATCTAATCTTTTTATTCATACCCTTTTCTTGATTTTGCTTTGTGTTTATAATTAGACTGTAAAAATCTAAGCTTTTTTGCATACCCTTTTTTAGATTTTTCTTTGTTTTTATAATTAGACTGTAAAAATGTAATCTTTTTATTCATACCCAGTTTTAGATTTTGCTTTGTTTTTATAATTAGACAGTAAAAATCTAAGTTTTTTATTCATGCCTTTTTTTAGATTTTGCTTTGTTTTTATAATTAGACTGTAAAGTTCTAATCTTTTTATTCATACCCTTTTTTAGATTTTGCTTTGTTTTTATGATTAGACTGTAAAGTTCTAATCTTTTTATTCATACCCTTTTTTAGATTTTGCTTTGTTCTTATAATTAGACTGTAAAAATGTAATCTTTTTTTAGATGCTTTTGTTCTATGTTTGTTCAATGTAATATAATCTTGTGGGGTTTGTTTTTGTAGTTTTGATTTTACAAGTTTAGCTTGTAAAAACTTAATCTTTTCATAGGTTTTTATTATATACCCTAATAACCATTCTATTTATCTCTTAACACAGCTTGATTTTGGTGGGGTTTTTTTGTTTTGACTTTTATATAGCTCTATATTCTGTCCTGATCTTTTCATATGCTTTTATGCTAGCGTGTAATGCTGCTAATTGGATTATATAACTTAATAAAGCTTAATCTTGGTGGTCTTTTTATTTTTCTGATAGGAATAAGCAGAATCTATATAAAGAATGAGATTTTCCTCAATTCTTATTAATTAATCTTGATGGTCTAGTTTCCAATAATCTTACATTTACAAGTTTTTGCATGTTATTATCATTCATGTTGTCTCGAGATGCCAGATTGTTTGCTTGTCAAGTGTTTAATTTCTTATCTTTTCATATGCTTGATGTAATGCTCATATAAGTGTAACGAGGAGCCCAATTTTCTCCGCGATTCTTCTAGGGTTGCATTCCTTTCGCTTTTTTTTTTTTTTTGGGTTGATTAGCCTGAGTGTTTGTTCAGTATGATTTGATGGATTTCTATGTTCTATGTTTGATAAGGAAACAGGGAGAGAGAAGTGAAAAATGATTTGTTTTGTATATTAGAATTAAGGTTGTCTAGAATGATCCAGCGTATAGGTAAGAATGCCGGATTAATTCATTAAGTTATGGTTTCCTTTTTTTTTTGTTTTGTTCCCCTATGAAGTTGCTCAATCATATTCAGGAAGCTTCCTGTTTTAATCTTGATGTGAAGAACTAAAAAAGCTTTTTACATCCGAAACTGCTTGAAGGAAAAGCTTTGATTAGACCATAAGTTCGTCTGCATCATCGTAGAAACAAAATGCAAGTTTATTGTTCACATGTTCTTGTTACAAGAGAACACATTCAATCATCCCATAATCATCTCATTGTGCTTCTTAAATCTTTTGTCCTATTAGATAAGAGCTGAATCTTGGACTTCATGAATATCCTTTTCTTCCTCTTATTGTCTTATCATTGTTCAGTCTTCACTTCACCTCATTGGATCTCTTTTACATAATGTAGCAGAGGTTTTACCACAATAGGGGAATTGTGTAAGAGATCTTGAAATATGACCAGTTCTGATTTGAGTAGTTTCTAAGAAAGGACCTCGATTTGTTACATGAGAAAGAAGAAACAAATAATAAAGGTGGGATAGGCATATGATCTTTTTTCTTGAAGCTTTTCTCATTTGGTTTTGTCTATGCTCTTTTTCTCTAGTAGCTATAGCTCAAGCAGAATTGAAGAAAATGGTTGATGATTTTTCCTTATGTCAATTTGTCGTGTTCAAACTGATGATATAGGCCTTGTTCCATAAATTTAGTTTAAGCTTGCCCGTATCTAATTGATCCTTGGATTGCAGAACTTTGACAGAACTCGATGCGCCTCTCAGCACTGCTACATTTCAGGAGGAGTGTCTAGAAACAGAATGCCCCCGGAAGAGGTATTTGTAAATTTTGAAACTTCTAAATATATCTGTCTGCCTTAAAAGGTGGAAAACTATACATATGCTTGATTATTTCATGAGAATGCCTAGCTTTACCATGATCATATTAATGGAATTAATACCAAGTGAATTAATATGTTGATGTCTTAGAAATCATACGTGATAATTTAGTGTTAGTTGAAAGAAATTTGTCATCTTCATTCTGGATGAACTTGCTCTAGCCTTCAATTATTTCTAGCTTTGCGTTTGATGTTTTTGTCGCACCATAAGTGAGATTGAACAGATAGATTCAAATGGGTTTCCAAATTTATTGCCTATCAATGATTTTAAATGAAATAAATTTACCTCTGTTTTGTAGAAAATTGTTAAAATCTTGCTCATAGACATAGCAGTTACAGGGGAGGAAGGGAGAGACCGTGTTCTTCAAAAATCTTGCCGTTCGCTTTCCTAGGTCTATTAGCTTATTTTGTGAATAGACAGTTTATCCTGCATCATTTCTCTATCTTCTAAAGAAAGAATTTAAATGTATTTGCTTTTTTGGTGTCCCTTCGAGGCATCTGATAAACTTGGAACAATACCAGGAGATTATCAAGGCTCTTCGCAAGGATGACAAGCAGAAATTGGGAAATGGTTGAAATTTTTTGCCTTCTAAAAAAAATAGTATTTAAATATATTTGCAATTTGTGGAAGTTCAGCTACTTTCTATTTAGATAAATGGATATTCAGCTGCTTTCTTGATTTCTGAATTGGCAGAAAAAGCTAGTTTCTTTGCACTTTACCCCCTTGTAGACTTGCATAGTTTTGGTCATAATTTTATGTGAGCATTGGGTTTTTATGAACTCGATTATCCTGAATTATGCATATTTTTGAGATCTCTTCACTACATAGTGGATGATAGAGAGAGTTCATGATAGAAATGGGAGAGAGCAGCTTTCTTGGTTTGGTACTTCTGTGTAAATTTCAGTACTACTGTATAGTTTATCAGGTGATGGAAACTAAAGTGATGTCTACTCGTAATTCTTTTTTCAAAGTCTTCTTTTGTTGTGTTTTTTTTTAAACAGAGGCCGTAATGAGTTGTGCAGCAAACAAGGGAACAAAGCTTGCCGTGAGAGATTAAGAAGGGAAAAGTTGAATGAAAGGTATCATCATGCTCGTATGAACTCATTCTCTCTCAGCATTCAAAGTTTTGTCTATTACTCTCTACCATATGCAGTAACACTGAAACTGTAAATAAAGAATGGAGGTAGCTCGTTGCAATTTTAAAGCATAAAGGTAGTCTTACTTGGAGCTGCCATTGGTGTAAGTTCTCCTAAGTATAGCTAAGGGCATCAAAAAGAGGCCATTATGCTTTGAGTAGGGTATACAGTATTAAAATTAAAGAAGGAAGACCGCTATTACAAGGAGATGTATCACTTTTGGAGTGTCACTTAAATTTAAATCGCTTTACTATCAGTTGTATAATGTCCTTCAAATAACATTTAGGTGAATCTAGATCAATCTATTTGAATCTCGTTGGCTTCATGCAGGTTTTCAGAATTATGCTCTGTTTTGGAACCTGGGAGACCTGTAAAAACAGACAAAATGGCCATACTTGGTGATGCCATTCGTGTTTTGAACCAACTGAAGACCGAATCTGAGGAATACAAAGAGATGAACCAAAAGCTTATGGAAGAGATCAAGACCTTGAAGGTAAGAAATGATTTTTGTTGAAAGGCTAAAGTAGCTTGTAAAAGTTACTGTGACTAGCAGACTTGAGTACTAACTCTTGAAGGGAATTAGAAGAAATTTTGACGTGCTACTCTTGATTACTTGGATTCCTATCGCTGATGCCTTGTGTATAATCTCACAACAATTTTTTTTCTTATAAACAGGCAGAGAAGAATGAACTTCGTGAAGAGAAACTCGCGCTGAAGGCAGACAAAGAGAGGATGGAGCAAGAGTTGAAAGCTACAGCTGCTCCAGCAAGTTTTATTCCACCTCATCCAGCAGCATATCAGCCGGCAGTAAATAAGATGCCTGTTTTCCCTAGTTATGGTTATGTGCCAATGTGGCATTATCTACCACCTTCTTCGCGGGACACATCTCAAGATCATGAGCTCAGGCCTCCTGCTGCTTGAGAATCTTGCAAGATGATGTATGGCATTTGGTCCTTCATTCGTGTAAATAGTGGTAACTTGTTAACCTTATTTCTCTTAGTCATCTCTGCCTCCTTTGGTTTTCCTCATTTTCTCTATAATTAATTTGAGGGAGGTGCATGTTATGGCAGATAATTTATCTAGGTGGAATTGGATTTGATTCACATCTGCTACTTGACTTATGCCCTTTTGGCTACTGCATTTTTGTTTGGGTTCTAATTTTTGTGTATCCAAACTGTGGTACAACTGATTTATGACCTTTTAAATTTTTGGACTCTTACAAGGCTCAATATCATGATGCAGCTGAGAGAATATAAATCCCAGGATTTTTAAGGGTATTTGGGTGACACTTTGAATTAGTGGTTCTCCTCTAGGACTTTGTTTTGTCATGGAGAGCTCCATTTACTGGTCAGGATGAACGAACATCTTGATTCAAGTTGGATGAAATTATATGTGGTTTGTCTAGTCTCTTTGGACTTGACAGAAATATGAACGTAATGGGCTGCTACTTGAATATGCCACATCTTGCATAAGTAATTGAACTTGCAAAATAAAGGAAAGAGAAAGAAAGTCATGTCTTTCATACTTGTAGGTGAGCATATAGCCCTTAATCATCTTTCTTTCAGGAGGTCTCTTCTCACCTTGTTCTTGAGATGATTCCATGCCCACTATTTCTAACACATTCAAGTGGCAGATAAATCTCTGTTTGAGTAGTGTTAAGATTTTGACAGCAAAGAAATATAAGTTGAAAGATCGATATTTTATTGATCATAAGGAACTGACTATATAGATCATAGCTTAACTAAATAACAGTAGAGTACTTTACTGCTTGCTGAAAATAAGGAACTAAACTAAAAAATAGCTAACAGAGTTCTAAACAAACTAGGAAAGAGAGAAACAGCTAAACAGCTAAAAAATAGCAACTTATTCTGGTGTGTACTTCCTTAGCTTTTTTCAGTCCTACATTATCTATTCTACCTTGAAGTTAGGTCTTGTAGACACCTGTGCACTGCAGCTAAACACTGAAATTAACCTACAGTTCTAGAGACAAACTGCAACAAGTAGACTAGGATTTGTCTATTATTTTATTTTTCACTTCTAGCATACTACTTCAGATTAGGTATGGAGGTCATCCTGTTTCTCACCACATAAAGGGGCACCGACTATTAAGGTGCTACATTAAATTTGTCTGCATCCGATGTGAATTTCTGCATCCTAGGGTCTTCTTGATGCACTTCATCAGTTGTGCGGCATTTATCTTTCTCATTCATTTCTGGTTGTTGATCTTCTTTCCCCCACAAAAGCAAGTACAGTCCAATAATGACAATTATTGCTCCAATAATGCTGAAAATGTTAAAAGGTGGATGATAATGGAATATGTTAAATCTGCTCCTCTTTCCCAAAGAACAAAAGTAGGGGGTGAAAATGCTTTGTATTTCCCCCCTTCTTCCTGTTTGAAGGATAAGATGAAAACGTTGCTTACCTGCCTGCGTAGAGCTTTTCACCCAGGACGAAATATGCTAGAACAGCGACTAGTATGGTTGCGAGTGGGTTGAACACAGTTACAAACACTGGTCCCTTTTGCTCAGTGCACCAGAGTTGTATGTACACTACTAAACCAGAGATCACTATGCCCTATTCCAGTTACAAAAATTCTTATTAAAATGTGCAAGTGCTAAATTTTTTTTGAGAGAAACTATTGGACCCTTCTTACCCCATACATGGTAGACCAGAAATCAATGTTGAAACCCATGGTCCAAGCTGTTCGTTTGTGTTGTACAATTACTGTATAGAAAGCCGATTGTGCCGCACCAACAAAACTCATCCATGTAGTCAGTGACAGTTGTGCGGGGTATCTTTTCAAAGTGTAAGCCTGTAAATTCCAGTTTAAACTCGTATAAGGAGATATCTCCTATAAACAGTCTTAGTTCCTACATAGATTACTTGAGGAATCTGCATAATTCCTGCAAGTCTTGCGTTCGAAAGTTTGTTTTGTTGACAACATAATTTCATGATAGCTAATGTGGTAAACAAAAACTGGAATTAGCTACAACTTCGTCGCTAAATTGCTCTTAGCTAACATAATTTTTTTTGATAATCCGTCGCTAAATGGGATTAGCGACAGATTTTGCTGTTTAGATATAAAATTTGTCTGTTGCTAATTCCTGTTTTCTTTAGTAGTTGGGAAGAGTTTTGGTGAAAAACCTGCATGATGTACGATATTGACCATGTTATGCAGCTAGCAGCAGTGAGAATCGAGCCTTTCAACCAGTTCTCGTGGACAATACCATTCCCACTGGGGATGTAGATGAGAGGATGCCCAAAGCTTTTCACAACAGGTCCTTTGTATAATGTCATGCTCATAATCCCAGCCAAGGAAACCAAGGTTCCTATGATTTTTGCCATTCCTCTAGGATCTCGAATGTTAGCATCTTCCAACCTAACACCAAGAAAGAGCATCTATGAACTATGATTTAGTCATCTCTCGCTGATTGTTTGCACGTAGTGTGACATGGAATTTTCATGTATTACCTTAGAATGACTGCTAGTATAAATGTTATGGCAGCTATAGTGTTGACCATTGAGGCAAGAAGAGTTGGAGAGGTGTAGTTCAAGCACACATAGTACATGTTTAGTGTCAAACTCACTCTGTCATGAAGGAGAGACTGTTAAATTCCTCATCAAAGAGCATATAAGAAAAATTTGATGTTTAACTGATCTTACCCCATTAGAGAGAGGACAAATATCTCCAACATCAAAGCTATAGTTAACTTTGGCCTTGTCTTTCTGTAGAAAGCAACAAAGACATCAGAAAATAGTCATTTGAAGCTAAGGGTTACCTACATTTCTGCAGAAATAAAACAATCGGAAAAGGGCCAAAATTACCCCTGAATTTTGGGAAATAGTTCATCCATACCCTTCGTTGTACTTTAGGGCCAATTATACATTATCGTTATACTATTGGGTCAATTATACCCTTATGTCTAACAGCTGCCACGTGGCATTATCCCAGCCCTTCAAAATTATTTTCCTCTCAAATAATTTTTTACTCACTAAAATAACCCAACCCGACTCGAATTTTTTTTCCAGCCAAACTGATACGGACCCAACCCATTACCCCTTGGCTTGAAAAAAAAAAATCGGGTCGGGTTGGGTTATTTTAGGGGGTAAAAAATTATTTGAGGGGAAAATAATTTTGAATGGCTGGAATGATGCCACGTGGCAGCTGTTAGACATAAGGGTATAATTGACCCCATAGTATAATGGTAAGGGTATAATTGGCCCTAAAGTATAACGAAGGGTATGAATAAACTATTTTTCAAAATTCAGGGGTAATTTTGGCCCTTTTCCGGAAAACAATTGTCTGTATATTTCTGGATTAGGGATGACTTTGTGATTTACCTTTCAAGAAAATAGGCAAAGGGTAGCATGGTAAAACCGGCAACAATATTCCGATAAGTTATGTTGACATGAGGGTTCATTCCATGTTTGAAGGAAGCTTCAGTTATGAAGTATAAAAAAGCGTAAGCAAACTGAGCCAAAACCATAAGGATGTGAGGCTTGAACCTCTTGTATGTGCCTATGCTAGTCCCCATAGTCATCAATGCCTATGTTCTTCTATGCCTTGAAAAACTAACTCCAATATAAAGCAGTTCACAGTTCATATAGAGGCTACTATGGAAGTTTGAACAATGGGATTAGATACCAAACACTTGTTCATAGTATCTTGTTCTTATTAGATAACCTGACTACTCCTCCGACACTCTGAAAGATATATTCCTATGCACAAATATAGATATATTCCTATGCACAAATATATACTCATTAGGAGTAGAATGTTATTGTACCTAGCTATTCTTGATCCATTCTCACAACCCACCATATCCTAAAAGAAAAGAAGAAAAAAACTTGTTATCAGTGATACCAATTGACGATGTATTTGATGGGGCAATTAGCAGGAATGCCCCTTATTCGGGGTGGTCTTTAATTTTTGGTCCTCAAAGTGCTGATCTTTAATTCTTGCCCTTCGCGTAGAAACCCTGAGGTTTTGGGTTCGAACCCCGGCTCCGATTTAAAAATAAAAAACAATTTCTCAAGGCAAGGCTTGGGGAAAGTTATGTCGGATACGGCATAAGTGCTTTAAGGCATAACTAAAGTTATGCCGGATCCGGTAGAGGTTGCCTTATAAGGCAGATTTTTAGTTATGCCTTAAGGCAACCTCTGCTGTAAACTTTTAGTTATGCCTTAAGGCAACCTATGACGCATAAGGTAGCTCAAAGCCTAGCCTTGCGAAATTATTTTTAATTTTATGCCTCAGCGGGGGTTCAAACTCAGAACCTTAGTATTTTCGGCTACCTTTTCAAGCGAAGGACAAAACTTAAATACCACTAACTTGAGGGACAAAATTTAGATACCACCCTAAAAGAAGGGCAATCTGCGCAAAAAAATGTGGGCAATTCGCTTCTTTTGGGGTGGTCTTTAAATTTCGTCCCTCATAGTTGTAATCTTTAAATTTTGCCCTTCGGCTAAAACCCATGGGTTCCAAGTTCGAACTCTCACTCAGTCAAAAATTTTAAAAAAATTCGCAAGGCAGAGTTTAAATTTCGCTATGCCCCCACCGGCAGAAATTTAGTTATGTTTAACCAAAAGTCTGCCGATGGGGGCAGACTTTGCCTTGAGACATATATATATATATATATATTTTTACTTTTTAAGGTAAAATTTTAGTTATGCCTTAACTAGAAGTGTGCCCCATAAGACATAACTAAAAGTATGCCCCATAAGGCGAAACTTTTTCTTAAGGAATAATTAAATTTAGGCTTAATACCTAGATGGACCCTTAAACTTGGCATGTTTTGTAAGATAGGCATATAAACTTACAAGGTGACCAGATAGACACTTAAACTTACTCAAAGTGTATTTTTCAAGTTTTCCAGTTGTTTTGAAAACAAAAACTATATTTTTCAAACACTCACAATTTTCATGGCCAAACAAGCCCTAAATATATCACAAAATATTTTTTTTAAAATGCAAAAATAAGGCAAACGCATATACATGAGACTATAAATGTGCACTTAAACCAATAAATACTCGCTAATCGCAATTTTGCAGCTTTCAATTAACTCGGATTTTTTTTTACACTTGAATAATTAAAAAACAATAACTTTAACCAATAAAAATCCTTAAAAAAAGAAATTTCAAATTAAGAAATTTCTTTTTTTTTTAAGGATTTTCTTCTCGGCTTTACAGTTTTCTTAATTTGAAATTTCTTTTTTTAAGGATTTTTATTGGTTAAAGTTATTGTTTTTTAATTATTCAAGTGTAAAAAAAAAAACCGAGTTAATTGAAAGCTGCAAAATTGCGATTAGCGAGTATTTATTGGTTAAGTGCACATTTATAGTCTCATGTATATGCGTTTGCCTTATTTTTACATTTAAAAAAAAATATTTTGTGATATATTTAGGGCTTGTTTGGCCATGAAAATTGTGAGTGTTTGAAAAATATAGTTTTTGTTTTCAAAACAACTGGAAAACTTGAAAAATACACTTTGAGTAAGTTTAAGTGTCTATCTGGTCACCTTGTAAGTTTATATGCCTATCTTACAAAACATGCCAAGTTTAAGGGTCTATCTAGGTATTAAGCCTTAAATTTATGTCGGACCAGACATAACTATAAGTTCTGCCTTATAAAGCAAAGTTTATGCCTCAAGAAAAAGTTCCGCCTTAGGGGCATACTTTTAGTTATGCCTTAACTAAAAATCCGCCCTATAAGGCATAACTAAAAGTATGCCCCATAAGGTGGAACTTTTCCTTAAGGCATAACTACAAGTTTGCCTTATAAGGCAAAGTCTATTTCTTAAGGAAAAGTTGTGCCTTATGGCGCATACTTTTAGTTATGCCTTAACTAAAAGTCTGCCCCATAAGGCATAACTAGGAAAAAACTTTTAGTTAGGGCTTAACTAAAAGTCTACCCAAAAGTATGCTGGACCCGACATATACTTGTTAAGGATTAGCCAAAGTTATGCCAGACCCGGCATACTTATGCCAAGTCTGCCGATAAGGCATGAGTATGTCGGGTCCGACATAACTTTGGTTATTCCTTAACAAGTGTATGTCGTGCTCGACATACACGCGACCCAAACCTTGCCTTGCGATTTTTTTTTTTTTTTTTTTTAATTTATGCTTGAGCGGGGGTTCAAACCTAGAGCCTCATGATTTCTGCGCGAAGCTCAGGGTTGTAACGCGAAGGGCAAAAATTAAAGACCAGCACTATGGGGGGAAAAATTTAAAGACCACAAATATGAGGGGCAAAATTTAAAGATCCCCCCAAAGAAGGGAAATCCGCGCAAAAAAATGAAAAAATGTATTTGATGCCACAATCAATAATATTCCTAGCACCAAAAAAATATCCAAGCAAGTTGGGTCGGCTATAAGAGTTGTCATTAATTTGTCACTTCATTTTAGTCCGTCTGTTCAATAGAATGTTAATCAGAAAAAGTACAAGGATTTAAGGTGTACTATTGATGAACTACAAAAAGGGGGATAGAGATCTAAAATAAAGGGGAAAAAGAATAACAATGGAAGAGTTTTTATCCTGCTGGAAACATCAAACACCTCCCATATTTTTTACATGTTCTTTGAGCTACAAATTGGCTCAAGCAAATGAGGATATTACTAGAGCATAACATCCTAAAAATTCCTTCAGAAATTTAGAAAAACTAGCTAGAGGTATAAAACTAGCTAGAGTACCTGAAACTATTCTATACATTACGAATATTTTGGTTCTCAGGCATCAGATTCATTTTTCTCACTTAACCAAGATGCACACTGTGGATTTCATTTTTTTTTTGCAGTAAAAAAAGACGGTCAATTTACTGATTGTTAGAACTGAGTGTCAATTCAAGCACTCGTGGGTGAGACCTAATGGTCAATGAAATAGATAAAAATTCAAAATCTCAACATAGACAAAAGAATGCCAAGTAATCTATTCCCTGTTTCCCTAAATCTTGTGCGCAGAGTTATCTGGTGCCTGTGTTGGTGGGAGGTAGCATGTACCGATAGAATAGTTGAGATGTGCATAAGCTGGTCCGTACAATTAGGAAAATACAAGAAGTTAGATATTTTCAATTAGCCATGACCGCAATTTTCTATCTATTTATAAACATTATTAATATTATCTGTTTATCTTTAAGGTTATTCGTTCCCTTAAATTTCATATAAAACATTTCGTTTTTCTTTGAATCCTTTCGACCTTTGACATGGTTACTATGTATGTAAGGACAAAATCTAACCATCCCCAATTGTTGTTGTACTGTGTAGTGTGTACGTTCTATTAATATTCGTTGATCCAGTGCATATCTTTAACATACTACAGTGTTTACTTTCTCTTTGGGAGTTGGGAGGCAAGAATTTGTCACCCACTGTCTTTGTCCCAGTATCTCATAGTAATTCTTTGCTAGGTAAATTGGCCAATCATATAGTAAAAATCATTTGTCACTCCTTTGATCAATATATTTGGTAAAAAACTTGGTGGACAAGCGGGGATGATTTTTAACCCACTCAGTCTGCAATTGTGGCAATTGGATAGTTGGCATCACGACAAAAATTTTTTGTCTAGTATTATATGCAATCATTTAATCAAGTATGTCACAATGTCAAACTAGTTGAATCCATAAAATGATAATCAATTAAAGATTTAAGTCTTTTTTTCTTTCTTCCTGAAATGAAAATGACATCATTCAGAATTTCAGATTGGTTACAAAATACTTGTATCCATTTTGCTTTTCAGATGATTCATCATGATAAGAGTTTAAAGACCTCAAGACACAATTTTGAGTGTAAAACAGTGTTATCCTCACATCTACTTGATCCCAATATAAATGAAGAGACACCAAGACAAAAGGTGAACCGAGGATTTGAACTTTATATGTTATGAGTTTAAGATTTTACCACAACTAATTTGATTCACCAAGTACGCAATCATTTATTTGTCCTTATTAAATGAACTTTTAACATGCCTATACCTATAATACAACATCCGGTCCTGTGACACTAACAGATAGTTACAAAGCCAAATAACATAACCATGATCCATGAACATTGTTGAGTAAAAGTCAGCAGGACAAAAAGACCTTCCTCAATTAACTTCAAGTGAACAATTAAGTTTCTTCTGTACGGACGAGGAAAGGAAAAGAAATATTCTAGAGTACTAGTGTAAAATAAACATT
Source organism: Lycium barbarum (assembly GCF_019175385.1). Lineage (NCBI taxonomy): Eukaryota > Viridiplantae > Streptophyta > Magnoliopsida > Solanales > Solanaceae > Lycium > Lycium barbarum. The sequence continues at coordinate 8,280,632 of NC_083345.1, read as the reverse complement.
TTCTTAAAACTATTAAGGTGCTGCATTAAATTTGTCTGCATCCGATGTGAATTTCTGCATCCTAAGGTCTTCTTGATGCACTTCATCAGTTGTGCGGCATTCATCTTTCTCATTCATTTCTGGTTGTTGATCTTCTTTCCCCCACAAAAGCAAGTACAGTCCAATAATGACAATTATTGCTCCAATGATGCTGAAAATGTTAAAAGGTGGGTGATAATGGAATATGTTAAATCTGCTCCTCTTTCCCAAAGAACAAAAGTAGGGGGTGAAAATGCTTTGTATTTCCCCCCTTCTTCCTATTCGAAGGATAAGATGAAAACGTTGCTTACCTGCCTGCGTAGAGCTTTTCACCCAGGACGAAATATGCTAGAACAGCGACTAGTATGGTTGCGAGTGGGTTGAACACAGTTACAAACACTGGTCCCTTTTGCTCAGTGCACCAGAGTTGTATGTACACTACTAAACCAGAGATCACTATGCCCTATTCCAGTTACAAAGATTCTTATTAAAATGTGCAAGTGCTAAATTTTTTTAGAGAGGAACTATGGGACCCTTCTTACCCCATACATGGTAGACCAGAAATCAATGTTGAAACCCATGGTCCAAGCTGTTCGTTTGTGTTGTACAATTACTGTGTAGAAAGCCGATTGTGCTGCACCAACGAAACTCATCCATGTAGTCAGTGACAGTTGTGCTGGGTATCTTTTCAAAGTGTAAGCCTGTAAATTCCAGTTTAAACTCGTATAAGGAGGAGATATCTCCTATAAACAGTCTTAGTTCCTACATAGATTACTTGAGGAATCTGCATAATTCCTGCAAGTCTTGCGATCGAAAGTTTATTTTGTTGACTACATAATTTCATGATAGCTAATGTGGTAAACAAAAACTGGAATTAGCTACAACTTCGTCGCTAAATTGCTCTTAGCTAACATATTTTTTTGATAATCCGTCGCTAAATGGGATTAGCGACAGATTTTGCTGTTTAGATATAAAATTTGTCTGTTGCTAATTCCTGTTTTCTTTAGTAGTTGGGAAGAGTTTTGGTGAAAAACCTGCATGATGTACGATATTGACCATGTTATGCAGCTAGCAGCAGTGAGAATCGAGCCTTTCAACCAGTTCTCGTGGACAATACCATTCCCACTGGGGATGTAGATGAGAGGATGCCCAAAGCTTTTCACAACAGGTCCTTTGTATAATGTCATGCTCATAATCCCAGCCAAGGAAACCAAGGTTCCTATGATTTTTGCCATTCCTCTAGGATCTCGAATGTTAGCATCTTCCAACCTAACACCAAGAAAGAGCATCTATGAACTATGATTTAGTCATCCCTTGCTGATTGTTTGCACGTAGTGTGAAATGGAATTTTCATGTATTACCTTAGAATGACTGCTAGTATAAATGTTATGGCAGCTATAGTGTTGACCATTGAGGCAAGAAGAGTTGGAGAGGTGTAGTTCAAGCACACATAGTACATGTTTAGTGTCACACTCACTCTGTCATGAAGGAGAGACTGTTAAATTCCTCATCAAAGAGCATATAAGAAAAATTTGATGTTTAACTGATCCTACCCCATTAGAGAGAGTACAAATATCTCCAACATCAAAGCTATAGTTAACTTTGGCCTTGTCTTTCTGTAGAAAGCAACAAAGACATCAGAAAATAGTCATTTGAAGCTAAGGTTACATACATTTCTGCAGAAATAAAACAATTGTCTGTATATTTCTGGATTAGGGATGACTTTGTGATTTACCTTTCAAGAAAATAGGCAAAGGGTAGCATGGTAAAACCGGCAACAATATTCCGATAAGTTATATAGACATGAGGGTTCATTCCATGTTTGAAGGAAGCTTCAGTTATGAAGTATAAAACAGCGTAAGCAAACTGAGCCAAAACCATAAGGATGTGAGGCTTGAACCTCTTGTAAGTGCCTATGCTAGTCCCCATAGTCATCAATGCCTATGTTCTTCTATGCATTGAAAAACTAACTCCAATATAAAGCAGTTCATATAGAGGCTACTATGGAAGTTGGAACAATGGGATTAGATACCAAATACTTGTTCATAGTATCTTGTTCTTGTTAGATAACCTGACTACTCCTCCGACACTCTGAAAGATATATTCCTATCCGCTTAACAGATATATACTCACTAGGAATAGAATGTTATTGTACCTCCCGACATATCCTAAAAGAAAAGAAGAAAAAGACTTGTTATCAGTGGTACCAATTGACGATGTGTTTGACGGGGCAATTCCCAGGAATGCCCCTTATTCGGGGTGGTCTTTAATTTTGGCCCTCAAATTGCTGGTCTTTGATTCTTGCCCTTTGCGTAGAAATTCTGAGGCTCTGGGTTCGAACCCCGGCTCCGACTTAAAAATAAAAGATAATTTCACAAGGCAAGGCTTGAGAAAAGTTATGTCGGATACAACATAAGCGCTTTAAGGCATAGCTAAAGTTCTGCCGGATCCGGTAGAGGTTGCCTTATAAGGCAGACTTTTAGTTATGCCTTAAGGCAACCTCTGCCGGAGACAACATAGGTTGTCTTAAGGCATAACTAAAGGTATTAGTTATGTCGTATCGAGCATAAGTTGCCTTATAAGGTAAACTTTTAGTTATGCCTTAAGGCAACCTATGACGCATAAGGCAGACTTTTCTCAAAGCCTTGCCTTGCGAAATTGTTCAAACTCAGGACCTTAGTATTTTCGGCTACCTTTTCGGACAAAACTTAAAGACCACTAACTTGAGGGACAAAATTTAAGGACCACCCCAAACGAAGGGCAATCCGCGCAAAAAAATGTATTTGATGCCAATATCAATAATATTCCTATCACCAAAAAAATATCCTTCTTGATGATACGGTGTGTTTAACAATTATGTCTCACTTTCAAGCAAGTTGTGTCGGCTATAAGAGTTTTCATTAATTTGTCACTTCATTTTAGTCCGTCTGATCAATAGAATGTTAATCAGAAAAAGTACAAGGGTTTAAGGTGTACTATTGATGAACTACAAAAAGGGGGATAGAGATTTAAAAAAATAAAAAATAAATAAAAAATACAAGAAGAATAACGATGGAAGACTTTTTATCCTGCTGGAAACATCAAACACCTCCCATTTTTTTACATGTTCTTTGAGCTACAAATTGGCTCAAGTAAATGAGGATATTACTAGAGCATAACATCCTAAAAATTCCTTCAGAAATCTATAAAAACTAGCTAGAGTACCTGAAACTATTCTATATATTACGAATATTTTGGTTCTCAGGCATCAGATTCATTTTTCTCACTTAACCAAGATGCACACTGTGGATTTCATTTTTTTGTAAAGTAAAAAAAGACGGTCAATTTATTGATTGTTAGAACTGAGTGTCGATTCAAGCACTCGTGGGTGAGACCTAATGGTCACTGAAATAGATAAATATTCAAAATCTCAGACCATAATTCAAATCTCAACATAGACAAAAGAATGCCAAGTAATCTATTCCCCGTTTCCCTAAATCTTGTGCGTAGAGTTATCTGGTGCCTGTGTTGGTGAGAGATAGCATGTACCGATGAAATAGTTGAGATGTGTATAAGCTGGTTCGTACAATTAGGAAAATACAAGAACTTAGACATTTTCAATTAGCCATGACCACAATTTTCGATCTATTTATAAATATCATTAATATTATCTGTTTATCTTCAAGGTTATTCGTTCCCTTAAATTTCATATAAAACATTTGGTTTGTTTTTCTTTGAATCCTTTCAACCTTTGACATAGTTACTATGTATGTAAGGACAAATCTATCTAACCTTCCCCAGTTATTGTTTTACTGTGTATGATATGTTGCATTGGTTATATGCATAGGAAATTCAGCACGTTCTATTAATATTCCTTGATCCAGTGCATATCTTTAACATACCACAGTGTTTACTTTCTATAGGAAATATAGCACGTTCTATTAATATTCCTTGATCCAGTGCATATCTTTAACATACCACAGTGTTTACTTTCTCTTTGGGAGTTGGGAGGCAAGAATTTGTCACCCACTGTCTTTGTCCCAGTATCTCATAGTAGTTATTTGCTAGGTAAATTGGCCAATCATATAAGGTAGTAAAATCATTTGTCACTCCTTTAATCAATATATTTGGTAAAAAACTTGGTGGACAAGCGGGGATGATTTTTAACCCACTCAAGTCGGCAATTGTGGCAATTGGATAGTTGGCATCACGACAAAAAAAAATTTGTCAAGCATTAAATGCAATCATTTAATCAAGTACGTCACAATGTCAAACTAGTTGAATCCATAAAATGATAATCAATTAAAGATTTAAGTCTTTTTCTTCTTTCTTCCTGAAATGAAAAAGACATCAATCAGAATTTCAGATTGGTTACAAAATACTTGTATCCATTTTGCTTTTGAGATGATTCATCATGATAAGAGTTTAAAGATCTCAAGACACAATTTTTAGTGTAAAGCAGTGTTATCCTCATATCTATCTACTTGATCTCAATATAAATGATGAGACACCAAGACTGTGAACCAAGGATTTGAACCTTATATGTTACTAATTCTGGAAACGTGCGATACTTAGTATTCATCGTTACTTAACATGTAGAAAAATAATATTTTATTGCATAAAATGGGAACACATATTCTAAAGTATTTGAGTTTAAGCCTAAATTTATAGCTTACGAAAAAGACAAATTAAATAACACCACTTTTGACCGTAAATATGTCGTCTTTTCATTTAAGAAAATTGTAATCATAATATACTATAATGAACGAATTAAATAGTGACAATCCTACAATTGGTCTTTTAGAGAAATCAATTCGCGCGTTGATAAGTTGGTATTTTACTAACTTATCTCTTCTTTAATCTTATATTTTTGCTATGTTTGCTTGAGAAAATAGTGCATTTAATATCATTTACATCTATTTTACAGGTTTATGTGATTTAGAAGTGATCGGAAGAAACCAAGTGAAAATAAAGTCAAAAAGAGGTCAAATTGGACAAAAACTGGACAGTTTTGCAAAACTGTCAAAAGTGAACAGTTTTGCAAAAAAAAAAAAACGGGACAGATTTGCAAAAAAAAAAACGGGACAGATTTGCAAAAAATGGGCAGAACTGCAAAAACGAAAATCTGGGGCATATTTTGTCATTTTTTGGACTTGGAAAAATTGGGAAACATAAAAGGAAGACTAGGGGGCAAAACATTTTCATCTTTGGCAGTTTTCACAAGTTTGGAGGCTAGGGTTTCATCACCAACACCTTGGAAGAGAAGATTTGGAGACACCAATGAGAAATCCTTTACCCATTTCTTCTACTCTTGCTATGTATTGAATATTTATGTGTGTAGTATTTCATTTCAATACTTGAATCTCGTTTATGGAAATATTCTTGATTAAAATTTGGATTGAATCTCTTGTTTTGCTTATGTGTTGAATGATTTTATTCCTAATGAAGTGAGTTATTGTTTCTTTAATTAATCTCATTTTGAATGATTCTTAAGGGAGTAGCTAACCCTAAGACTTGCCCATTTATTTCGGTTTAAACTTGGAAGAGGCAAACTCGGGATTGGGAAAGATTAATTAACAAGAATTTGGGCGTTAACCCTCATATAATGGAAATCGACCTAAGGATAGGCGACACCACTTGTAGCCATATTCGGGTGTTCTTAATGCTCCTAATTGCTTTAGGGATATTCAATTAGGTAGTCTAGTTAGTCTTCGGAAGAAGCTAATTTAGAGTCATTATCCGAGGCTAAGTAATAAAAACTCACCATTATTTGTAAATCATGAAGTACATTGGATCGTTACTTGAGCGTAGTTTCCCTTGTATCCATGCTTGTGGCCATTGATCATTTTACTTGCTTTCTAGGTTAGTTTACATTTTTGCATTAGTTATAATTTTCTCTCAAACAAAACCAAAATATTATCCATCGTTTGGCTTTAGCGTAGTTAGTGAAAATTCCTACTCGCCTACATATTATTCTCTGTGGGATTCGACCCCGACTCATAGTTGGGTAAATTATATTTGCATACGACCGTGCCCATTCTAATTAATAGGGTGAATTTGGACGTTATCACGCGTTCTTCCATAGCTCACGAATCGCTAGCGTCAAAGATGGAGATGGTTGTCTTCATCATCCCTAAAGTTTGAAGGTGATGGGAATTGAATCTGGCGATTATTCTGATTCCCACTTCCACCATTAACTCTATGTACATATCTCTCCATCTCTCAATTTCTTTCATTTTGTGCAACAAAAAAACATAAAATTAAAGATAAAAAGGAAAGGAGACAAGAATGATAACAAAAATGAAAGATTAAAAAGAATCTGCTGAACCGAAAAGAATCCTCAAGGAAAATGGAAACCATTTGTTGCCATTATATAGTTGTTTCTTGATTAAAGTTCTTTGAACTTCCCTTTCAAAAATTTATTAAGAATTACCTACATCTAATTTTAGTTAATAACTCTTCAAATTCTACAGTTTCTTACTCTTGATAAATAATATTTTAATTGCCTTAATTAAGTAGGCTATTAATTTGGAATCCCATTAAATCTACATAATGGCTACTGTTACTTTAACAAAAATACAATGTAAACATATTGATTCCTAAACGCTGGAACTATCCAAAAGGCTATTGATTGAAAGTAAATTTGCTAATGAATTCCTAGTAAAGAGGCTGCACGTAGTAGTACAAAAAATGGAGCTGAAAGGCTGCAGCAGTACACCTTAATCAATTACTCGGTTCACACCTTTCACTTCTCATTTACCTGATTTATTGTAGACTTAAGTACTCAGTAGTCAGTACCCATTTATTATTTATTTATTTGGTTCAAGGGTAATGTTTTAATGAATAAATGTGTTAATTAAGAATTTTAACTATCACAAACATAATGGTTCCTAATACATCTGCCTTCAATGGTTCAAATTAATCATTTAGCCGTTTTGTCGTCTTCTTCTTTCAATTGAATTAATTGACAATAATTGGGGGACTTAAATTGAAGGGCAAAATTGTCAAATAACTTTTGATGGGTTTTTTTGTAATTCAACTTTTGACATAGGAGCTTCCCACTTTTAGTATAATATATGATGAGTTTAAGATTTTACCAAAACTGATTTGATTTACCAAGTTTGCGATCATTTATTTGTCCTTATTAAATAACATAACCATGATCCATGAACATTGTTAGAGTAAAAGTCAGCAGGACAAACAGACCTCCCTCAATTAACTTCAAGTGAACAATTACAGTTTCTTCTGTACGGACGAGGAAAGGAAAACAAATATTCTAGGATACTAGTGTAAAATAAACATTGTCTTAATCCTATTTTTTTTTCCTATTCACACTTCAGAATTCGACAGTAATGAAACACCGTGGCAAGAGAATCGTTTAACCGGCAGCCCATATCCAAAACATAATTAGAGAAGATATAAAAATTGTTATCCAACTGAGGAAAGCAAATCCAACCGAAAATTGGAACTTGGTGCATTCCTGGCCGAAACTGCAACCTCCCATATCATAAAAGTACAACACTGTTATGCCAGCTGAAGAAGCAGCTGCAGCAAGCGATAGCATTCTAGTGTGCACTGCAAGTAAATTTCATTCCAAAGAGATTGATAACAGATAATTAGTAAAACGATATGTTCTCTTTGTGTACTCGAAGAATACTGTCATGCAGCAGAGACTAACCCAATCTCCAACTACAAAGAGGCTCAGTAAAACATGACTCTGGAAAGCCTTCTTCTTTGCCAGGAAATAGTATCTTGTTCTTCAAGGATATTCGTTCCCTTATATTTCATATAAAACATTTGGTTTGTTTTTCTTTGAATCCTTTCGACCTTTGACATAGTTACTATGTATGTAAGGTGTTAAATGCTCAGCCATGAACAGATCAGAAACAGAAATAGGAAGAAGAAGGAGTTCTAGGGAGGCTGGAGAAGAAGAGAACACTTTTATTCATATTGACTCATTTACAGAAAATTATGAAGCGTTCCATCCAATACAAAATATATTTCACTCTATATATCAACTACACTGATTTAAGAAAAAACAGATCCCACTAACTAATTACAGCTGTCTAACTACTTTTCTAACTGCCTAACTAACTCCCTAACAACCTTTAAGTTATATCCACATTGGACCTGTGGGACCCCTCTTCTTCACTCCCCCTCAAGCTGAAGAATGAGAACAGGTTTTTCATTCCCATGCTAACAATGTGGCAAGTACAGGCCAATCATCATCATCTGCTATGCAGGATAGAGCTAGTTCTTCCACACAAATCTTGGTACCATTCTTTACTCAGGATCAGTATAACCAAATCCTACAGATGCTGAACAAGGACACAGAAGTGGACTCTAATGCACACTCAGCTCACTCGGCCTCAGTTGGAGCAACATGTAATATTGTTGCCTGCTTGTCTAAAACTGTAAACAGTACATGGATTGTGGATATTGGGGCCTCAAACCATATGGTACACAATCTAAATCTACTAAGTACTTGGGAAAAACTATCAGATATGCATAAAAATAAAGTCAACTTACCAAATGGTGGCCAAGTTTCCATCACCCATACAGGAGTTGCCTCTATTTTTAAGGATAAAACCATAAAAGATGTTCTATATATCCCAGACTTCAAATTCAACCTCCTATCTGTGTCCAAAATAACAAAAGAGCTGCAATGTCTTGTGGCATTCCTTCCTGACTTTTGCATTTTCCAGGCACTCTCAAATGGGAAGGTGATAGGGATTGGTAAGGAAGATCAAGGTTTATACATTCTAAAGGCTGGTCTTGATGCTGATCATGTCCAGGTTGCTATTCCACCTGTTCCATCTTCTGTACTTCATAGTACTTGTAGAAATAACAAGACAAAAAATAGTTTTAGTGCTGTGGAAACTGAATGTTCTACTGGTAACATTTTGACTTGTAACTCTGTTGAAACTAAGTCCTGCAGTGACTTGTCTATATGGCATAGGAGACTAGGACATGCTCCTTTATCTATTCTTAAGAAAATTGATAGTTTGAAGTGTACTTTCTTAAAAAATCATATACGCACTGTGTGCCCTATTGCCAAGCAGACCAGACTGCCCTTTCCTATTAGCACTTCTTCATCCTCTCATGCATTTGACCTTATACATGCTGATGTTTGGGGCCCCTATAGGGTACCATCTGTTGACACCCAATTTTGTCCCTCTTTTATTTTATTCACTCGGGCATCTAAATTTATTGACGAGCTAAATACTTTATTTTCACTACTATTATTTTCACTACTTTTATTTTCAACATCACGAGCATTACTTTATCACAAAATTTTAAATATTCGTCATCGTTCCATTTTTTTTCGGGTTTAGAATCGTTAAAATTAATTACAAGACAACACTTTGTTAAATCCTTATTTTCTACATATTAATTATTAATTGTCTTCACATAGTATATATTGTACTAGTTACTAAATTAGAAACCCAATAATAATTAAATAGAGGAGGAAGAATCAACAATTTTCACCTCATAAGCAATTGCTCGGAAGTATATCAATGTTGGACTCATTTTGAAGCTCGTATTTTAAAACAACGTATTATAATTTTTATTTCATCAAAATATTATTTTACAAGGGGTAAATTCTTAATAATAGCTATCTACCCCAAAAGAAAAAAAAAAGAAAAAAAAAAGAAAGAAAGAAAACTTTGCATTTGTATTCCTCTTTCCACGCCACACATCTCCCCACAATCTGATTTCTTTTTCCCTTTTTCTTTAATGGGCTCCACATATTTTTTTTTTTACTACATCTCAACATCTAACCTAATTTCTCTTTCTCTTTTCCCTAAAACCCTTCAGCCGCCCCCCTTTCTTTATTTTCCCTCTCTCCCCCTCACGTTCCCTTCCTCCCTCTTTTCCCTCATTCTCGCCTCATCTCCCTCGTCCCACTCACCCCCACCCTTTTCAGCTCTCTCTCTTTCTCTTCTTCATCTCAATACCGCCGCACCCCCCTACCCTACACTCCCCACTTGTTCCCCCCGCTCCTCTTTCATCATCACCTACGCTCCCCTCCGCTCCTTTCTTTCCTCACTCTATAAAGGAGAGGAGCAAAATCTGATTAAAGGGGGGATTTTTGGAATGGTCGAGGGACGGGAGCCGAAATCAAATAAAAAAGGGGATTGAACACGATTTGAAGAATTTCTGGGCTTGGAATTCTGTTTTAGCCACTTAGATTCCTCTGAAAACATTAATATTCTTAAGCCTTAACACTTTCGGGTAGCGATTCAAAATAGCAAACCATATTTTTGCTCCTTTTCTCCCCCCTGCTACTAAATTTCGATTTCAAGCATAGACGAGTTGAGGTTCGCTCGTGTTCGGGTCTATTCATAACGAGAGTGTAGATTCGATGACTTCGACGCCTCAGTTCATTGCGCGCAAAACAGGTGAACCTCGATACATTTATTACTTCTAGTCTTTAATTTCTGCTTTTAGTTAAATTTTAGCTGATTCTGCTATTTTCTAGTTATGTAGTTTCTTTGTCGTCATGTCATTTCTTTGATGTTTGGATGCTGTTAGGATAGGTTGATTAATTGCTAATTGAACTTAAAAATGTCTGTTGTAATTCGGATGATTAGATGGAATTTACATGACTTAGAACTTATTTAAAGTCGAATATACATAGAATATACAATGGGTTATCAAAATAAGAAGAACATATACATCTGATATACACGCCATGGTGTATATATCTTAGGTATATTCTGTTATATAATTAATTTATTTAGATTTGGGTATGATAGAATGATTATGCCACATGTCGATGTTGTTTGTTGATTTGATTTGGTTTCAAGTTTGTGTTCTGTGCTCAGTCCCATTAGCGGCCATATATTGGACCTAATTCTATTTTCGATTCATTGGTATGTTTAGGTAAAAGATAGATATATCTTAGACCTCGACGCTGATCGTATCCGAGGGTTCTGTTTGTAAGGCTTACGAAATAAAATCATGCCGAGTTTGTTTCTGGTTATCAGTCCAGTTGTATCAGCAGATTCAAGCACTAGTTCTTTTTCCGCTTTAGAATTTCATCCTGCTGATCTGTTTACAATTTGTGCAAAAAATAGCCTTAGTTCAAATCCCGCTTGAAATAAAAAAGATTAGATTTCCTTTCAACCCATTTATCTGAATATGCAAGATAATGGTCTGGTCCTGTCCTGTTTTGGTTTCCATCTGAATCTAGTTTATTTGATTACTTACAAGACTATGCTAATGCATAAGTGTTGAACATGCGTATGGTATCCTTCTGTTTTTGAAATGGGATTTTCCCTGTGCAAATCTGTCTCCTTTTAAACCTCTGAACTAAACATCAGCTAGACTAAAGGTGTTGCAAACAGTAGGAGCTATCTGGAATTTTTGCTTGATTGCTACAGTTTAAACCTTTAAACTTAAGATCATATTGTATTCTCAAATTTCTGTCAACTTAAGTGATACAATTGTTACTTGTGCCTTGCCCTGTTAATAGCCCAAATCAATTAATTCCCCGCACTAATTCTGCTGGTACTGTTTGCATATTTGTGTATATGGAAGAATGATATCGCCCTCTCTGTCCTGCCCTTGTCGTTGCGGTATTTTGGGAATTTGGTTTGGTGAAAAAATATGGTTTCAGTTGCCGTTTGGCAAAAGCAATATCAGTGTTCATTTTATCAGAAAGTTGTGTGATTTAATGCTGTGATACCACTATAATGCTTCTTTTGTTGTTTGATTAACAGTCATACTTAAGCTTTTTTGCATAATATCTTAGATTTTTTTCTTGTTTGATTGAGTTCTGTATTCGGGTTTGTCATGGGATATGAATTCACTCTTTCCACACTAATATCAAGGCTGTGAGCTTGGCCTTTTTTGTTTTTTTTTGGGTCTGTAGTTGCTACTATGTCGAAACTTTACCATATATATCTGTTCCAGGTTAGTGACAGACAAAAGTTTGTCTTACTATGACAACTAGTTTGTTCATTAGGTAAAAAAAAAAAAAAGTTTTGTTAGAGATCTTGGTCTACAGCTAAATATCCTTTGCTCTTGTTTTTTTTTTTTGGCCTGGGAGAGTACTGCTTTAGTATTATCACCTTATGATTTAACTTAATATCTATTACTTCAACCAATGTAGCATCTCATTCTTGAAATTTTTTGGGATTAGTTTTTACTGGGTTGTGGAGTAGCTAATTTTGGAATTTCCTTTTCTATATGCCCACTGCTGGAATGGAAATGAATGAATGGAATCCAATCGGAAAAACAACCGTGAATATAGGTTCATCTGTTGTCGATGTGATTAATATCTTTCAGAAATATTTTCGTTTATGATTTCAGTCTTATTTTTCTCTGCAGTGATATTTTAGTAATGATGCTACCAAACATGGTGAACTTGGTGGATATTAACTTGGAATCAATTTGTTTAGCAGCACCTATTTTACTTTCCATAGTTCGTCGAGAATTAAATTTCACTTTACTAATCTCCTTTTTTTATGCATGATTATCGCGTACGAGTCCAAGGGACTCGTCATCTTCCGCATCCGGTGTCGGGCTAAAAGCCCAACGTAACATTCCTCGAGTCAGCCCCCATACAGTAGCAGCTAATTTGCAGAAATTTGTTAGGCCGAAGCCCAATAGTCAACAGACCACAGCAGTTCTGGAAAGTGGGTTGAGCCCATTAATTATATTTGCTCCCCCTTTTATTTTATTTTGTGGGTCTAACTTGTATTATGCACCTAACATTTTACTTTGTTTTGGTTTTCTTAGCTAGAATGAACTTTAGTAGGATTAATGGGTTAATGTTGGTATAATGGGTGGTTAGTCTAAAAGAGAAACCAATAATTAATTTCATAAATTTCATTTTTTCTTCTTTTTATGTTAAGTTATTTATAATACTCATAATATTCATCTTTCTTAGAATTATTCGTTTTCAAAACAACATGATTATATATTTCAAGTCAAAGGAATCATACTTTATTTTTACTATCTTAAAATTCTCAAAACGTCACTAATATGTAAATATTAATCCGAGTACTCTTTAGAAACATTATTTTTAAGACGTATTCAACTATGCATACCTTTAGCCGAATTAGTTAAATAAGTTAATAAAAAAGAAAACTCACCTCCTTTTGCATCCTATTTATAAAATAAGTCTAGATTTTTCTACATCACAATATTCATACAATATAATTTTTATCTAAAGTTCACATTTGTGGAATCTCCTCTACAAGTATTATTTTAAACAATACTATTATACTTTCGTTTAAAAACTTAACAACATTTATAAGTCGTATTTTAAAACAACATTAGAAGTATTCTTTTTATACAAATTATTACCTTCTACAAATCCTATTTTCAAACAACATTTCTATATATCTATCTGTAACTTTAGCTATATTTACAAAGCTATTTTCTTTCCCACAATACTATATTTACACTTAGCTTAATTAATCATAAGTCCGGTCGGTTAACCATTGTTAATGGGTCTTAAAGGGTGCCTAATACCTTCCCTTTAGACTAATTGAACCCTTACCTAGAATTTTAAGTTTCGCAGACCTTAAACAGACTTAACTTTAAAAAATAACTTTAATAAACTTTAGGTGTCCTAATTCACCATAAATAATTAGGTGGCGACTCCTTAACAACAAACAAAAAACAGGAATCTCCAATATGTCGTACTTCTAATTTGACTCCGGTTAAAATGGGGTATGACAGCTTGGCGACTCCGCTGGGGAATATTACCTAGGTTCTAACCATAACAGACTTGTATTTAATTAGGATTTGTGTGCTAACTTTATTTGCTTAAACTATTTTTACATGCTTAACTGTCTTTTCATGCTATTAATTGTTTGTTTGATATAAACTGTTTGTTCGATATAAACTATTTATGTGTTACTGCTTTGATAAATTGTCATTCCGTTCATATTTCTTCCACTTCTGGAAAACTCACACTATCACACGTACACGCGAGGTGTGTTTTACGCACCCGCAAATTTCTTTCGTAGAATCCAAAATTTAGGAGAGTTGGCGTATGCGCGGGGTGCCCGAGTAACGGGGACCGCGTAGCCTTCTCACTCGAGTAGTCCGCTCGGGAACCTTGCGTCTAGTAAACCCACTCTTAGTCAACCTAAGATAGAGCTAAACCAACACCCTTTATTAAAAGCATACATTTCATGACCTAGGAGGTTTAATACCCTTGGTGTATTAAGCCCATTAGATGACTTTACCTAAACGTCCAAGCGGGTTCACAACCCCAAGCGACAATAATCATACTTTATATGCATATTTGAAGGATAACTGTGCCTATATATTGACTATTTGCTCTAATTAATTAAACTTTAAGAGGGAGGGAATGACTAACGTTTCTATGACAGGTATGGATTTGCATTGGAGTACAACAAATGACGAAGATCAAGGGCATCACAAATGGAGCTAGAAAGTTAGACATAGAAATTTTATTTACTTTATTTAGATTAGGAAACACTTTATGTTGTATTCATTTGACATGTAATAAATATTACATTATTTTGTACTTTATTTTTTGAGAAATATAATTTGTTTAATTAATCAAAAGCAACGGGATGACATATTATGACACACTTTACCCTTCAAAAAACGTTAGGCCCACCTCTGGCACAAAGAGGTCACACGCATATTAGGACGCGTTATTTGTTTTGATATAATCGTTTATACTTGTTTGAAAACTTGTTTGACTTTATTTGATGAATTATTTGCTACATGACTTACTTGACTTTACGTGATAATGACTTTACCTAAAGATGTTCACGAGACTAACATCATTTATACTTTATGTTTCTTTATCTTATTCCCAAAAGAGAGTTGATTCGTGTTGACACTCAATGGCCGACCATCCTTACATCACAAGGTCAAAGACGTCATCGTTACCTGAACGTAGTTGGGTTGTTCAAGGAAATGAAATTACCATGTCTGATCCGGCCGCATCTATTTCAACTGGTGTGGAAAACATCGTGATCTCTAGCGATCCGCCCGAGACTTCCGAACACGGAACTGCTATTCAACGGGATGAACATATCGCCCGCCTGACTCAAGAAATTGAGAATCTACGTGGAGAACTAAATCGGGTTAGGGACTTGACCAATTTATCCATCACACTCCAAAATTCACCTCCTGAACCTAGAAATACTGCACCAGACCCACCTCGTTTCCCATCACTCGAATCCCCAGTTCCTGAGCATTTTCCTCTTCAAAACAATGCACCTACCAACAACAACTTACCTCCGATCACCCCCGCAAATCCACCAAATCCATCATCCGCCTATATTCCCCCACAAAGTCAACCACCCACTTACACTAGCTATACTCCTCCATAAAATCAACCACCCACCTACACTACCTACACTACTCCTAATCCGCCACCCGTCAACCCACCAAATCAATCGCTAGTTCACACTCCCTATGTTCCTTTACCCACCAACACTAATCCGCTACACACAACCACTCCTCTAAACCCACCAAATCAACCACCTATAAACACCAATTATAACACACCACCTCTTGTCCAAAACACCCCCATCGTCCAAACTTATCCAACCCATCATATACACGGGGCACACTTTGTCACCCCAAATGCACAATGTGTTCCTCCGGTATATGCCACAGAAACACAAGCCTTTACCAACCCAGTAACGATCAGGATCCAACCCGAGGTAGATCAATACGAAGAAATGGAAAAAGATGCAAAGGCAGGGGCAGATAATATATTGCTAAAAGAGATCCACAGTCTCAAAGAAGCAATGAGAAACCTTCAAGTTGCTAGAGGAACTAAGAGTGTAGAATATGAGGATCTCTGTGTTCAACCTGACGTCGATTTACCCGTAGGCTACAAACCGCCAAAATTTGATACGTTCAATGGAACAGGCTACTCTCATACACATTTAAGGGCTTATTGTGACAAACTGGTTGGAGTGGGCAGAGACCAGAACATAAGGATGAAGCTCTTCATAAGAAGCTTATCTGGCGAGACACTTACTTGGTATACACAACAGGACGTCCGTAAATGGCGTGGTTGGAGTGACATGGCACAAGACTTTATGGACAGATTCAGTTTTAACACCGATATCACGCCGGATAGAGTCTACATGACTAAGTTGACCAAGAAAGTAGCTGAGACATTCCGCGAGTATGCGCTACGTTGGAGGTCAGAAGCGACCAAGGTTCAACCTCCGATGAATGATAGAGAAATGACTGCTACCTTCATTGAATGCCAGGCTGGCATATTTTACGAGAAAATGATAGGTATGATGGGACAAAAATTCACAGAAGTTGTCCGAATGGGAGAAGCCTTAGAAGAAGGAATCAAATCGGGGAAAATTCAGGATCTTATTGCTTTACAAGCAATAAACAAAGCTATTCAATCTGGTTGTATCAACGGGGTTAAAAAGAAGAAGGAGGATGTCGCTGCAGTCATGAACGTCCGAGGGCAGGAGCCGAGCCAAGCCATTCCATATTTTAACCACCCACAACAACCTTTCTACCCTTACCACTACCCCGAACCCTACCAAGCTCCACTATCTCCTTACCCTGTCTACAACACCCAAGCTAACTACTACCAACCCCGAGCACCTCCACATCAAAACCCACGTCCGTATCAACCCATCCAAACTCCAACTTACCAAAATCGACCACCTGCTGCACCTAGAGCTCGTCCAAACCTTGACACCAGAAACACCCGTAACTACACTCGGATCGCTGAACCCTTGGCTCAATTGTTTGAAAGAATAAAAGAAGCAGGCGTAATACAACCGATTGAGGGGAAAATTCCCGATCCTATCCCAAATGGTTTGATGGTTCCAAGCGTTGTGCCTACCATTCTGGAGTGGCTGGGCACGCCATTGAAGATTGCTATGGGCTTAAAAACAAAATCGAAGCCCTGATTAAGGAAGGAGTGATCCAGCTCGCTGAAGCTAAGCCCAATGTGGTCAACAATCATTTGCTTGCTCACGGAGATGCCAAGATTTGAAGGAGTCCAGTGCGGAAAGGGACCTGTCATCAACTTTTGTCGTTCCCGTGAACAATCCAAAGACAAACACATATGAAGATTACTGCTACAACTACTCACAACACCGAGACACCGACCATCCGGGATGCCGAACCAGGAGAGACATTGGAGAATTGGATTCTTACTCCGGGAGACTCGGTAGTTTGAACATATAGTAAAATTGTTTTTTTTTTAAATTGAGGCTTGAATCACGCACAAAACTTTTGTTGCTTTGCCTCGTCGTTGGGAAGTTTAAATTGCAGAAACTATGAATGCATTTCTGATTTTCCTTAATCATCTATTATTATTATTTTTCTACTCAAATTTGCCAACTCTACGATTGTGACATAAAACGAACGAATAAATAACATACAACAAAGAGTTTAAAGGACAAGACAAGATTCCACTAAAAAAAAAGAATTGAAATAGCCGATAGGTGATAACATAAGCCTGAAAGCTAGCAATCCAAGAAGAAATCAAAGGATGACATTAGGTAAGACGACCTAGTTTGCAACCTTTCCTTTAACAACCAAGTACGAACTACGCTGACCTGATTCCCATGGGGGGATACGTAGGCAGCCCACATAGGGTTCGGTTGCTTTATAACAAAAATCCAAAATATCTTATGCGTACGAACTACGCTGACCTGAATCCCATGGGGGGATACGTAGGCAGCCCACATAGGGTTCGGTTGCTTTATAACAAAAATCCAAAATATCTTATGCGTACGAACTACGTTCCGACCTGATTCCCGAGGTGGGATACGTAGGCAGCCCACATAGGGTTCGGTTGCATTTAGAACAAAAAATCAAACGATTTTGCATGCTTACGAACTACGTTCCGACCTGATTCCCGAGGTGGGATACGTAGGCAGCCCACATAGGGTTCAGTTGCGCTATAACAGAAAATCTAAAAAATTATTACACAAAGAAAACCACACAGGGCCTGATTCCCTTGGCAGGATTCGTAGACTATCAACATACAGATCCGTCGCACCTAGATAAAAATCCAACAAACCTTTTACCGTTTACATAACAGAACTACGCTGACCTGATTCCCTTGGTGGGATACGTAGGCAATCCAAATCGGGTTCGGTCCCTTTATTAGAAAATTTCAAACCATTTCATATGTACTTACGAACTACGTTCCGACCTGATTCCCTTGGAGGGATACGTAGGCAACCTATACAAGGTTCGGTCACACCACAACATAAATTTAACATACCCTTCTGAACCCAAAACTGGGGCATATTTTGAAAATATATATAGACAAAAGAACGGTTGGACATCGACAAGATTGAGGCTACCAGATAGGAAGTATTATAGACCAATTACTTTAGAAGTGTCACAATCTGAAGTTGGCAGAAATATTTTACAACTTGCATACATATTTTCATATATATCTTTCCTTACATACATACATTTACATATACATATTTCACAACTTATATACGTATAGTACATTTCCTTATACATATACTTACATACCTACCTTTCAAATGAAATACTTTCTTGTAATTGTTTCACTACTGTTCACCTACCGAGGCTTGAACGGAGATCACAAGATCCAAACAAACAAGACGAATGGAGAGCCAACAACGTCAAGCTTCGAGTCAACACGAATCAACTTCCCCTCCCAAACTAAGATTTCTTTTTTGTTTGAGTGCAGGAACTTAAAATCGCGAGATCAACAGTCAAGTCTATCAATCAGGGCCATTGTGGCCTCGCCTCAAAAGCCATACGGCTTTACTTCCAACCTTATCTTTTAATTTATTTTTATCAAAATAATTTTATAACTTTATACACCTGTTTTTGTAGGTTGACGAGATTGAAGGCGAATTAAATCAGGATTACGTGTCCTAAATTTGGCCTGTCACGATACCATCAACATCATGAGCCAAACGGCTATTCCACCACTTTACTCCATACTTTATCAATTATTTTATCATATACTTTACCAGCTTTAACCATTTCACTCTGAACTTTGCAGGAATCATTGTTAAGTTTCCAAAGACAGCTGAAGACATCTCCCAAGACCACTGGAGGCATCAATATCACACCCCGAGGATAACTATACATTTTAGGCTCGTCCGCCTTTAATAGGACATCATTTCTTCAAAAGCATCGCACTACATATGCACTACTGCTTTCGAATGCCCGCACTGCAAAAACACCGCCCTGCATATGCACTACACCGGCATTGCATTATTACTTTCAAATGCCCGACAAAGGGACAACATCATTGTTCGCAAACGCACAGTATTTAGGATCGTCCGCCTTTAATAGGAGACATGCTTTAGGCTCGTCCGCCTTTAATAGGACACTTTAGGCTCGTCCGCCTTTAATGGGATATCATCTCTTTAAATGCCTCACACGGCATATGTATCATGTCCTCGAAAACAACCGGAGACATGCTCGGGTTCTTCCACCCTAAAATAGGATATGTGGGTTCATCCACCCTAAAATAGGATACATTGGGTTCGTCCACCCTAAAATAGGACATATTGGGTTCTTCCACCCTAAAATAGGATATCGGGTTCTTCCACCCTAAAATAGGATATATTGGGTTCGTCCGCCCTAAAATAGGACATATTGGGTTCTTCCACCCTAAAATAGGATACTTGGGTTCGTCCACCCTAAAATAGGACATATTGAGTCATTCTACCCTAAAATAAGAATTCACATATTTATCTTGAATTTTACAAGATTGGCGTCGAGTCTCTGAACACAACCGGGGGCATCATTCGGCTATACAGTCTCATATGCATAAGCCAGACGGCTACACTATGACACTACTCTCTACTTTATCATTCACTTTACCAATGCTAACGATTTTACATTGAACCTTACAGAAATTATCATTAAGACAACCGGAGACATAGCATCAAGTCCCCGAAAACAACCGGAGACGTAGCATCAAGTCCCCGAAAACAACCGGAGACATAGCATCAAGTCCCCGAAGACAACCAGAGACATAACATCAAGTCCCCGAAAACAACCGGAGACATAGCATCCAGTCCCCGAAGACAACCGGAGACATAACATCCAGTCCCCGAAGACAACCGGAGGCATAGCATCAAGTCCCCGAAGACAACCGGAGACATATCATCAAGTCCCCGAAGACAACCAGAGACATAGCATCAAGTCCCCAAAGACAACCGGAGACATATCATCAAGTCCCCGAAGACAACCAGAGACATAGCATCAAGCCCCCGAAGACAACCGGAGACGCATCATCAAGTCCCCGAAAACAACCGGAGACATCGCATGTCTACACGGCCTCACCTGCATAAGCCAAACGGCTATACACTTATTTTACTCCTTACTTCATTTCTTTATTTCATCATCTACTTTGCCTACTTTCACAATTTTACCTTAAATTTCGCAGACATCATCAAGTCCCGGAATACAGCCGGAGGCCTTACTACTATCATCTCCAACTGCAACTAGAGATATTATCACATCCTCAGCATACGCATCACGCATTCATTCAAGTCCTTGAAGACAACCAGAGACAACATTGGCCACACGGCTTCAATTTTCATTCCCACACTCATATTTACTATCATTTTACACTCTTTATAATTTTACACTCTTTATAATTTCAACACGAATTTCAGTTTTGGCAGAAAATACAACCTGCAGAGACGCAACACAACGTGGAACTTTATCTTACGCAGTGAACTGGGCAAATTTGCTGAAGAGGAATATCAAACTCACAAGCAAGGGTCACAGATCTACTCTCGAACTCAATTCCGCCTACGTCCACAAACACGTGACACGTAGGTCAATTTCTCTTTCATATTCCCCACTAAAACTCTATTTCAATCAACTCTTTTCACAATCTCATATTCCTTTCTACATCCCCAGCGTCTCCATAACTCAACACTGGGGCATTTTTGGAGAATTTACATCATGTCTAGTAGAGTCCTACTTAAAGGTGTGTTGCGCGCCACATATATAATTAGGAGGCTATAAGCATATGTTCCATTCTCATCACCTGTCTACAACCCCCGAAAGATTATGAATCCACAAAAACTTTCGAACTACACATGGCCTGATTCTCGTGCAGCCCGAGATATGTAGGCAACTCGAAAATGAGATTCGAGTTCATAATTTTTCATAATTCCTTCGGTCCTCATATTATTTTCCACCAATTCTCCTAAACCGCATTTCTCAAGTTCATATTTGTTGGTCGGAACAAAATTGGCTACTACGTCAACTTTTTCGCCCGAAGACTCTTACATCATCTCCGGTCGAAGAGGGGCATCTGTTGACACCCAATTTTGTCCCTCTTTTATTTTATTCACTCGGGCATCTAAATTTATTGACGAGCTAAATACTTTATTTTCACTACTTTTATTTTCAACATCACGAGCATTACTTTATCACAAATTTTTAAATATTCGTCATCGTTCCATTTTTTTTCGGGTTTAGAATCGTTAAAATTAATTACAAGACAACACTTTGTTAAATTCTTATTTTCTACATATTAATTATTAATTGTCTTCACATAGTATATATTGTACTAGTTACTAAATTAGAAACCCAAGAATAATTAAATAGAGGAGGAAGAATCAACAATTTTCACCTCATAAGCAATTGCTCGGAAGTATATCAATGTTGGACTCATTTTGAAGCTCGTATTTTAAAACACCGTATTATAATTTTTATTTCATCAAAATATTATTTTACAAGGGGTAAATTCTTGATAATAGCTATCTACCCCCAAAAGAAAAAAAAAAGAAAAAAAAAAGAAAGAAAGAAAACTTTGCATTTGTATTCCTCTTTCCACGCCACACATCTCCCCACAATCTGATTTCTTTTTCCCCTTTTCTTTAATGGGCTTCACATATTTTTTTTTTGACTACATCTCAACATCTAACCTAATTTCTCTTTCTCTTTTCCCTAAAACCCTTCAGCCGCCCCCCTTTCTTTATTTTCCCTCTCTCTCCCTCACGTTCCCTTCCTCCCTCTTTTCCCTCATTCTCGCCTCATCTCCCTCGTCCCACTCACCCCCACCCTTTTCAGCTCTCTCTCTTTCTCTTCTTCATCTCAATACCGCCGCACCCCCCTACCCTACACTCCCCACTTGTTCCCCCCGCTCTTCTTTCATCATCACCTACGCTCCCCTCCGCTCCTCTCTTTCCTCACTCTATAAAGGAGAGGAGCAAAATCTGATTAAAGGGGTGATTTTTGGAATGGTCGAGGGACGGGAGCCGAAATCAAATAAAAAAGGGGATTGAACACGATTTGAAGAATTTCTAGGCTTGGAATTCTGTTTTAGCCACTTAGATTCCTCTGAAAACATTAATATTCTTAAGCCTTAACACTTTCGGGTAGCGATTCAAAATAGCAAACCATATTTTTGCTCCTTTTCTCCCCCTTGCTACTAAATTTCGATTTCAAGCATAGACGAGTTGAGGTTCGCTCGTGTTCGGGTCTATTCATAACGAGAGTGTAGATTCGACGACTTCGACGCCTCAGTTCATTGGGCGCAAAACAGGTGAACCTCGATACATTTATTACTTCTAGTCTTTAATTTCTGCTTTTAGTTAAATTTTAGCTGATTCTGCTATTTTCTAGTTATGTAGTTTCTTTGTCGTCATGTCATTTCTTTGATGTTTGGATGCTGTTAGGATAGGTTGATTAATTGCTAATTGAACTTAAAAATGTCTATTGTAATTCGGATGATTAGATGGAATTTACAGGACTTAGAACTTATTTAAAGTCGAATATACATAGAATATACAATGGGTTATCAAAATAAGAAGAACATATACATCTGATATACACGCCATGGTGTATATATCTTAGGTATATTCTGTTATATAATTAATTTATTTAGATTTGGGTATGATAGAATGATTATGCCACATGTCGATGTTGTTTGTTGATTTGATTTGGTTTCAAGTTTGTGTTCTCTGCTCAGTCCCATTAGCGGCCATATATTGGACCTAATTCTATTTTCGATTCGATGGTATGTTTAGGTAAAAGATAGATATATCTTAGACCTCGACGTTGATCGTATCCGAGGGTTCTGTTTGTAAGGCTTACGAAATAAAATCATGTCGAGTTTGTTTCTGGTTATCAGTCCAGTTGTATCAGCAGATTCAAGCACTAGTTCTTTTTCCGCTTTAGAATTTCATCCTGCTGATCTGTTTACAATTTTTGCAAAAAACAGCCTTAGTTCAAATCCCGCTTGAAATAAAAAAGATTAGATTTCCTTTCAACCCATTTATCTGAATATGCAGGATAATGGTCTGGTCCTGTCCTGTTTTGGTTTCCATCTGAATCTAGTTTATTTGATTACTTACAAGACTATGCTAATGCATAAGTGTTGAACATGTGTATGGTATCCTTCTGTTTTTGAAATGGGATTTTTCCTGTGCAAATCTGTCTCCTTTTAAACCTCTGAACTAAACATCAGCTAGACTAAAGGTATTGCAAACAGTAGGAGCTATCTGGAATTTTTGCTTGATTGCTACAGTTTAAACCTTTAAACTTAAGATCATATTGTATTCTCAAATTTCTGTCAACTTAAGTGATACAATTGTTACTTGTGCCTTGCCCTGTTAATAGCCCAAATCAATTAATTCCCCGCACTAATTCTGCTGGTACTGTTTGCATATTTGTGTATATGGAAGAATGATATCGCCCTCTCTGTCCTGCCCCTGTCGTTGCGGTATTTTGGGAATTTGGTTTGGTGAAAAAATATGGTTTCAGTTGCCGTTTGGCAAAAGCAATATCAGTGTTCATTTTATCGGAAAGTTGTGTGATTTAATGCTGTGATACCACTATAATGCTTCTTTTGTTGTTTGATTAACAGTCATACTTAAGCTTTTTTGCATAATATCTTAGATTTGTTTCTTGTTTGATTGAGTTCTGTATTCGGGTTTGTCATGAGATATGAATTCACTCTTTCCACACTAATATCAAGGCTGTGAGCTTGGCTTTTTTTGTTTCTTTTGGGTCTGTAGTTGCTACTATGTCGAAACTTTACCATATATATCTGTTCCAGGTTAGTGACAGACAAAAGTTTGTCTTACTATGACAACTGGTTTGTTCATTAGGTAAAAAAAAAAAAAAGTTTTGTTAGAGATCTTGGTCTACAGCTAAATATCCTTTGCTCTTGTTTTTTTTTTGGCCTGGGAGAGTACTGCTTTAGTATTATCACCTTATGATTTAACTTAATATCTATTACTTCAACCAATGTAGCATCTCATTCTTGAAATTTTTTGGGATTAGTTTTTACTGGGTTGTGGAGTAGCTAATTTTGGAATTTCCTTTTCTATATGCCCACTGCTGGAATGGAAATGAATGAATGGAATCCAATCGGAAAAACAACCGTGAATATAGGTTCATCTGTTGTCGATGTTTTTAATATCTTTCAGAAATATTTTCGTTTATGATTTCAGTCTTATTTTTCTCTGCAGTGATATTTTAGTAATGATGCTACCAAGCATGGTGAACTTGGTGGATATTAACTTGGAATCAATTTGTTTAGCAGCACCTATTTTACTTTCCATAGTTCGTCGAGAATTAAATTTCACTTTACTAATCTCCTTTTTTTATGCATGATTATCGCGTACGAGTCCAAGGGACTCGTCATCTTCCGCATCCGGTGTCGGGCTAAAAGCCCAACGTAACATTCCTCGAGTCAGCCCCCATACAGTAGCAGCTAATTTGCAGATATTTGTTAGGCCGAAGCCCAATAGTCAACAGACCACAGCAGTTCTGGAAAGTGGGTTGAGCCCATTAATTATATTTGCTCCCCCTTTTATTTTATTTTGTGGGTCTAAGTTGTATTATGCACCTAACATTTTACTTTGTTTTGTTTTTCTTAGCTAGAAAGAACTTTAGTAGGATTAATGGGTTAATGTTGGTATAATGGGTGGTTAGTCTAAAAGAGAAACCAATAATTAATTTCATAAATTTCATTTTTTCTTCTTTTTATGTTAAGTTATTTATAATACTCATAATATTCATCTTTCTTAGAATTATTCGTTTTCAAAACAACATGATTATATATTTCAAGTCAAAGGAATCATACTTTATTCTTACTATCTTAAAATTCTCAAAACGTCACTAATATGTAAATATTAATCCGAGTACTCTTTAGAAACATTATTTTTAAGACGTATTCAATTATGCATACCTTTAGCCGAATTAGTTAAATAAGTTAATAAAAAAGAAAACTCACCTCCTTTTGCATCCTATTTATAAAATAAGTCTAGATTTTTCTACATCACAATATTCATACAATATAATTTTTATCTAAAGTTCACATTTGTGGAATCTCCTCTACAAGTATTATTTTAAACAATACTATTATACTTTCGTTTAAAAACTTAACAACATTTATAAGTCGTATTTTAAAACAACATTAGAAGTATTCTTTTTATACAAATTATTACCTTCTACAAATCCTATTTTCAAACAACATTTCTATATATCTATCTGTAACTTTAGCTATATTTACAAAGCTATTTTCTTTCCCACAATACTATATTTACACTTAGCTTAATTAATCATAAGTCCGGTCGGTTAACCATTGTTAATGGGTCTTAAAGGGTGCCTGATACCTTCCCTTTAGACTAATTGAACCCTTACCTAGAATTTTAAGTTTCGCAGACCTTAAACAGACTTAACTTTAAAAAATAACTTTAATAAACTTTAGGTGTCCTAATTCACCATAAATAATTAGGTGGCGACTCCTTAACAACAAACAAAAAACAGGAATCTCCAATATGTCGTACTTCTAATTTGACTCCGGTTAAAATGGGGTATGACACCATCTCATGATGATAAAAGATATTTCATGACATTAGTAGATGACTACTCTAGGTATACTTGGATATTCCTAATGCATACCAAAGCTGATTCTATTGTAGTGTTGAGAAATTTTGTGTCATTTGTGAAGAATCAGTTCAATTGTGGTATTAAATGCCTCAGGTCTGACAATGGCACTGAGTTCTTTAATGATCAAGTAACTAGATTATTCATAGATTTAGGTATAATCCATCAAAGTTCCTGTGTCTACACTCCTCAACAAAATGGAGTTGTTGAGAGGAGACACAGATATATTCTTGATATGGCTAGGGCTATCAGGTTTCAAGACTATGTACCCTTAAAGTTTTGAAGTAAATGTGTTGAAACTGCAGTGTACCTTCTTAACAGACTGCCTACTGTGCTATTAAATGGTATGTCACCCTTTGAAAGATTATTTCACTGAGTTCCTTCCCTACACCACCTCAGAGTTTTTGGGAGTCTGTGTTTTGCTACAAATGTCAAAAAATCTGACAAATTCTGTGCCAGGGCTATACCAGCTGTACACTTAGGCTATTCTTCTACTCAAAAGGGTTATGTCCTCTATGATCTTATCTCTAAAGTGTTCTTTGTCAGCAGAGATGCTGTATTTCAAGAGCATGTTTTTCCTTTCAAAGACATTTCCTCTCATTCTCACATATCTCCTTTGTTTCCAGTTTTGCCTCTACCTACTGAGCCTTATTCTTCTGGGCCATCTCCAACTCTCACCTCACCATCTTCCCCATCATCCTCTCATCCATCTCATCTATCAAACACACTCTTATCTGATGAGCCTTCTGCTGCTCCTATGCCTGATCACACTGATCCTATTCCTACTTCCTCAGCAAGTCCATCTAGTACTCCATCTATTTCTTTACCTACTCTTAATCCTGCTCCTTCAGTTACACTCAGAAAATCATCTAGATCAACTAAACCTCCCATCTGGATGGCTGATTACATAAGTCATCCCTCTTCTTCTGCCTTTTGTACTTATCCTCTATCTAACTTTGTCTCTTATGAACCTTTGACTCCTGCATATAGATGTTTCCTCTCTGCCTACTCTGCTGTACTAGAGCCTAAATCCTATGTTGAGGCTTGTTCCCAACCCCAATGGGTTGATGCCATGAAGGCTGAGATAGCTGCCCTATAGGAAAATCATACTTGGTCTCTAGTTGAGTTGCCTGCTGGCAAGGTCCCTATTGGGTGCAAGTGGGTGTATAGAGTCAAGTACAAATCCTCTGGTGAAGTAGAAAGATTTAAAGCCAGGCTTGTGGCAAAAGGTTATTCTCAACAAGAAGACCTAGATTACAAGGAGACTTTCAGTCCTGTTGCTAAAATGGTAACTGTCAGGTCAGTGGTTGCTTTGGCTGCTGCATCTCACTGGTACATATTTCAGATGGATGTACACAATGCCTTTTTGCAAGGAGATCTGATGGAAAATGTCTACATGATGGTGCCAGATGGCTTTTCAAGCCAGGGGGAGTGCAGTAAAATGGTATGCAAACTTCATAAATCTTTATATGGCCTAAAACAAGCACCTAGGCAATGGAATCTTAAGCTTACACAGGCACTGGTGGATCTGGGATTTAAACAATCTCATTATGACTATTCCTTATTTACTAAAAAAGTTAGCACTGAGATCTTGCTAGTATTAGTATATGTTGATGATTTACTGGTCACTAGTAGCAGTCTATCTCTGATTAAGAAGGTCAGGTTGGATCTTCAAACCAAGTTTAAAATGAAGGACTTGGGTGAATTGAAATATTTCCTTGGCATAGAATTCTCTAGATCAGAGAAGGGAATCCACATGTGTCAAAAGAAATACTCCTTAGAGCTAGTATCTGAGTTGGGACTGTCAGGAAGTAAACCAGCTATTACACCCTTAGAGTTCAACCGCAAGCTCACATCTGTGGAATATGACTCTATCATCAGTGAAAATGCATCAGAGAATGATCAGCAACAGCCAACCACCTCTGTAAATGACAGGCAGCTTGAAGACAAAGGGTGCTATCAAAGAATTGTTGGAAGGTTGCTATATCTGACCATGACCAGGCCAGACCTTGCCTTTGTAGTACAGATCCTGAGTTAATATATGCATGATCCAAAACAATCTCATCTAGAAGCTGCCTTGAGAGTAGTTAAATACATAAAAGGCACACCTGGCCTTGGGTTGTTTATGCCATCTTCAGGAGGAAACAAACTAACAGCATATTGTGATTCAGACTGGGGATCTTGTGTAGAATCAAGGAAGTCAGTAACAGGCTATGTTGTAAAATTTGGTGATGCCTTAGTCTTATGGAAGTCAAAGAAACAAGAGATTGTGTCTAGAAGTTCTGCTGAGGCTGAGTTCAGAAGCATGGCATCAACTGTTGCTGAGATCACTTGGTTAACTGGATTGTTTTCAGAGTTAGAAGTGACTGTTGCAACACCAGTTCAGCTGTTTTGTGACAGCAAAGCTGCCATACAAATAGCAGCTCATCCCATCTTTCATGAAAGAACTAAACATATAGAACATTAGCTACTTTCTTCTTGTACTTAGAATCAGATGGATAACCATGCAGCTTGTAGCATGTGTCCCTTGTATGTCCTTTAAAGTTGCAAAAATCACAAATGAGTGGGGACTTGTTGTGATAACTTTGATTGTTTTGATAGTTTTGGTTTCCAAAATTGTTTCTAGGACTGTAACCACCACTAGTTTTCCCATTTTGAGATCTGTTATAACCTCCAGTATTCACACCACCAGAAATTCTTTGATTGTTATTCATAAGAGCCTAGTTCCTGTTACTCATAAGAGCAATTGACTCATGTTGCTCAGAATGAACAACAGAGTTGCTAACACTGTTTCTCCTTTGGCTTTCAACATTAACTATCATTGCATATGCCTGGTTTACATTTGGTAGAGGTACAGTCATCAACACTTGGCTCTTAGCATGATCATAGGATTCATTTAATCCCATTAGGAACTGCCACAGTCTTTGTAGGTGAAAATGCTCTTTGTATTGTTTTGACTCAGGGCAAGGACATGAAGGTGGTGGAATTAAGGCTTGAAACTCATCCCAGAGTTCTCTAAGCCTTGAAAAATACACAGATACAGATGATGTTCCCTGAGTTAAGGTAGTAATTTCCTTGGGTAGGTAAAAGGCTCGAGAAGCATTTACTTTATCAAATCTTTCCCTAAAATCTTCTCAAAGTTTGTGAGCACTAGAAGAGTGAATTACAGTGCTGATTAGATCTTTTGACACTGTATTCATAATCCAAGCTAGAACTATAGCATTACATCTATCCCACAAATCATGCAAATTTGACTCATAGTTTTCTTTTATACATGTACCTAACACAAATCCTAATTTGTTTTTACCACGCAGAACAAGCATCCATGATTTACTCCATAGAGAATAGTTTTCTGTACCTTGAAGCTGTACTGCAATGAGTACTGAACCTTGTGTATCTGAAGGATGAATGTAGAGAGGATGATTGTGGTGAACTTCATCAATTCGTTGTGAATTTCCATTTGTGTGAGTTGCATTTACTGTCTCTGTAGCAGTTTGTTCACCATTGAGAGAAGATTCAGTCCTTGCTGGATTTGTCATGTTGAATCTGATTCAATTTGATAACCTAGATTTTGCGATAGCTTCAGCTGAATGATTTTTTCACCTCAATCACCTATAACTTCACTTCGAACCTTGAATACACACACATATACAGTTGAATTGAAAGTTTGATTGCTCGAGAATGATGAATTTCGAGTTTGAGCAATTTGATAAATTGAGGAACCAGATTAGATTGAATTTGAGGAATTAGAATTAGCCTAGCTTTAGGATCTGTAAGCAAGGCTCTGATACCATGTTAAATGCTCAGCCATGAACAGATCAGAAACAGAAATAGGAAGAAGAAGGAGTTCTAGGGAGGCTGGAGAAGAAGAGAACACTTTTATTCATATTGACTCATTTACAGAAAATTATGAAGTGTTCCATCCAATACAAAATATATCTCACTCTATATATCAACTACACTGATTTAAGAAAAAACAGATCCCACTAACTAATTACAGTTGTCTAACTACTTTTCTAACTGCCTAACTAACTCCCTAACAACCTTTAAGTTATATCCACATTGGACCTGTGGGACCCCTCTTCTTCATAAGGACAAATCTAACCTTCCCCACTTATTGTTGTACTGTGTATGATATGTTGGACTGGTTAAATGCATAGGAAATTCAGTACTTTCGATTAATATTCCTTGATCCAGTGCATATCTTTAACGTACTACAGTGTTTACTTTCTCTTTGGGAGTTGGGAGGCAAGAATTTGTCACCCAATGTCTTTGTCCCAGTATCACATAGTAATTATTTGCTTGGTAAATTGGCCAATTATATAAGGTAGTAAAAATCATTTGTCACTCCTTTGATCAATATATTTGGTAAAAAACTTGGTGGACAAGTGGGAATGATTTTTAACCCACTCAGTCTGCAATTCTGGCAATTGGATAGTTGGCATCACGACAAAAAAAAAAAAAAATTGTCAAGCATTAGATGCAATCAGTTAAAAAGTATGTCACAATGTCAAATTAGTTGAATCCATAAAATGACAATCAATTAAAGATTTAAGTCTTTTTTTCTTTCTTCCTGAAATGAAAAAGACATCATTCAGAATTTCAGATTGGTTACAAAATACTTGTATCCTTTTGCTTTTCAGATGATTCATCATGATAAGAGTTTAAAGACCTCGATACACAATTTTGAGTGTAAAACAGTGTTATCTTCATGTCTACTTGATCCCAATATAAATGAAGAGACACCAAGACAAAAGGCGAAGCAAGGATTTGAACTTTATAGGATATGAGTTTACGATTTTACCATAACTAATTTGATTTACCAAGTACGCAATCATTTATGGGAAAAAGACACAAATGGCCGCTGAGCCATAAATAATCTCACGCGTTGGCCTATCTATTCTGAAACCCAAAAATTAGCTCATAAACTATTCCCATCCAGTAGCCAAAATCTGTAGCAAGCCTTTTGTGGCGACCACAAAAGATTTAAAAAGTCGCCACTAAAGGCTGACCGGTCCAACAGTGTAAGCGCTTTTTTTTTCAAAAAAGTCAGACTTTTTGTGGCGACTAAAAGTCACCACTAAAGGGCTGCTACAGAAAAATCAGAATTTTTAGTGGCAATTAAAAAAGTCGTCACTAACGGTTAAATATCCCAAAAACATGTATAATATGTGTATATTTAATAAGAAATATCCCAAAATATGTATAATATGTGTATATTTAGTAATATATACAAGAATGATACAGTTTATATACATATACTGGAATTAATTATACATAAATTATATGTTAATTATACATTTATTATACACATATCATACAATAATGATATGATTTTTTTTTTACATATACAATAGTGATACATATTATATACCACAATGATGCAATTTCTATGATACATTTTTTATACGTATGATACACTTTCTATACAAGACTGATACAGTTTATATACACATGCTGGAATTATATATACACTTTCTATACAAAAATGATACATATTATATATAAAAATGATACAAGTTTCTATTCGATAATACACATTATATACACAAATGATACATATTATATATAAAAATGATACATACCTTAGTGATTCATATTTTATACAGTTTCTATACATTACAGATAGGTACTAATACATATTTTTATACACAAATGATACATATTATATACAAAAATCGCCTCAGAGTTTTTTGGGATATTTCTTACTAAATATACACATATATATGTTTTGGATATTTAACCGACTTTTTTAATTGCAACTAAAAATTCTCATTTTCCTGTAGCAGGCCTTTAGATTTTTATTTTAAGGCGCTGGGCTGCTGGCATTATTTTTTTGGCCTTTTTTTTTTGCGCCGATTGCCCTTTATTTGGGGTGGTCTTTAATTTTTGCCCTTCAAATTGGTGGTCTTTATATTTTACCCCTCGCCTAACACCCCAAGGTTGTGAGTTCGAACCCTAGCTCAGTTAAAAAAAATAACAATCGTAAGGCAGAATTTCTACCCATGCAAATTCTGCCTGAAGGTAGAATTTCTGCCTTAAGGCAGAATTTGCACTGGCAGAATTTCTGCCTGAAGGACAGAATTTAAAGACCACCATTTTGAGGGGTAAAAATTAAAGACCACCCCCAGCGAAGGGCAATCCTGCAAATTGCCCTTTTTTGTCATTATTTTGGGCCGAGCGGACTCCTGAGGATATTAGGCCTAAATATTGGCCAAATATGACATTACTTTGAGCCATTAGAAACATAGTGTTCTTTTCCCATCATTTATTTGTCCTTATTAAATGAACTTTTAACACATATAAGGTCCAAACTAAAGTTACTAAGTTCCGATGAACCCATACCTATAACACAACATCCGCTCCTGTGACAATAATCAGATAGTTACAAAGGCAAATAACATAACCATGATCCATGAACATTGTTGAGTAAAAGTCAGCGGGACAAACAGACCTTCCTCAATCAACTTCAAGTGAACAATTACAGTTTCTTCTGTACGGACGAGGAAAGGAAAATAAATATTCTAGAGTACTAGTGTAAAGTGTAAAATAAACATTTTCTTAATCCTATATTTTTTTTCCCTATTCACACTTCAAAATTCGACAGTAATGAAACACCGTGGCAAGAGAATCGTTTAACCGGCAGCCCATATCCAAAACATAATTAGAGAAGATATAAAAATTGTTATCCAACTGAGGAAAGCAAATGCAACCGAGAATTGGAACTTGGTGCATTCCTGGCCGAAACTGCAACCTCCCATATCATGAAAGTACAACACTGTTATGCCAGCTGAAGAAGCAGCTGCAGCAAGCGATAGCATTCCAGTGCACTGCAAGTAAATTTCATTCCAAAGAGATTGATAACAGATAATTAGTAAACGATATGTTCTCTTTGTGTACTCAAATAATACTGTCATGCAGCAGAGACTAACCCAATCTCCAACTACAAAGAGGCTCAGTAAAACATGACTCTGGAAAGCCTTCTTCTTTGCCAGGAAATAGGCATCTAAGAAGGCAAGTCCGATGCTCCAGATGACTTGCAAAACCATCGAGGCTATCAAGTAGCTGCAACAATGACAGTAATTAATTTGACATGTTCACATGTACTATTTAAGATTTCTTGACAGAATGCAAGACCCTGCATGAGTCAGTGGCGTCTTTTTACATGAATAACTCACAAAATGAATGAACTTAGTAAGAAACTAGTACATAGTTCATGGGAGACCACTTCCTGGAAGACATAAGGAGTGACGAGGTTATAAAATGGACATTAGTGCTTCATGAAGGGTCATTTATTTATTTTCCCCTACCTGTGGTTCTTTTTTTTTTTTTTCTTTTCTTTTTTTGATAACCGGGATGTGGGGGCCAGCTCTAATTTCATGGGGTACCTACTTCCTCCCACCAGCACAGGTACAGTTCACCAAGGCTTTAGACAGAAGGGAAGAAATCACCTAGTGTTTTGTCTCTGCTGGGGATTTGGACCTGAGCTCTCATGGTTTTCATCTCACTTTACTGACCAGTAGGCCACACCCAGGTGGTTGTTTCTTTGTTTATCTCTCTGTTAGTATAGTGTTTTCACGGGAAAAATATTTGGCTAAAGAGAAATAAAGGCTAAAGAGTAGATTGAATGATCCATGTCATGCCTTCTAGGCAACAAGAATCTTGGAAGACAAAAAGGGTAAAAGAAGGTTTGCACACACATTACCCAAAGTAGAAAGTATTAGACCTTGCAATATATAACTGGCCTGAGGACAATTACTTTAAAATCAACAGGGCCACTCAATTACCAGATCATGATGTGGAAAGCATAGTGATTTGTAGCAAAGTTCAAAGATCTTTGAATTTCATTACTCACTACGTGTTTGAGGTCATTGAATGTGAATCATTATGAATGACTTTTAACCTATGTCTAGACATCGACAATGAATTGACGGTGGCAGCTGACTAGCATCCCATAAATGCAGAGCCAAGTTTGTTAAAATGTCAATTTAGAAGTTTTTTCTCGCTTTACTAAATTTTAAAGCTTTATTCACATAAGGCACAAGGGTGCTTTCTGTTTTATCCAGTTCTTCAAGGAGGAGTATTTGATATACGCAATTACTGTACACTTGGCATTTAAAACATTTCACAAGCGAAAATAAGATCAAAGGAGTCATTTAGGCTGATAGTTTGACCTACATTGCCAGATTGGGTCTCATATTAGGGAGAACAACCCGGAAGTATGACAGCTAGGAGCAAAATACAGAGATATGAACCAATTATTCTCTCATATTTTGGAATTTTGGGTAAGGGATTGTAATTGTTGTTGTGTTAATCAAAACTAGCATCATCCCAAGGAACTAATGGAAAAATTCTTGAAAGTTCTGATATAACCTTCTTGTCACGAGTCATGAAAGTGTTCGGGTTTTGATATTGAATCATAGAGTTAATGTTTAGACTAAGACAGACGTAAATCCTTCAGAAGTAGCTAGCAATAGTGTTAAAACCGGGTTGATATTTTGAAAAGTAGGCCAGGAAAGTTTTTGCTAGGCTCACAAAATGTTTTGCTGATAAATAGAGAAAAAGATTCAGTGTTGCCGCAACAATGAAATGACCAGAAAAGATGGTTGAGATAATTTTGGCATTTAAATTACTAATTGATTGCACACAAGCTCAAACATTGAAACATGGAATGAATGCTTCGATGAATACATTGTCGCTTGGAGTTCTAGTTCAGGAGTTAACTTTCATCCCTAACCAAATGTATCATACTCTTGCAATGATTTTCAGATGAGAAGGTTAAAGAAAGGATCTATCGAGAGTCTCTCTGACAACTTGGAAAAAGTTTGCTTCTGCTAGGTTTAGGGTTGTACGAGTGCCTTAATTTGCCTCTTATTTCTATTCTATGTTAGTTCTGCCTACATGAGCTTTGCAAAACATAACCCGTCCAAAGCTTGGATAAAGGAGGAGAACTAGTTGATCGATATATGAAGCTTTGTTGATTGTCCTCGAGGAAAGAAATAACAAGGATGAAACTGATCTTTCTAAGAAAGCATTATAAACAGTTGTACATGAGTAATGTTACGGGCTGCTTTCATTGTGCCTTAGCGCCCATAACCCCTTCGCGTCCCGAGCGGGCCAAGCGAGTGTCAGCCGCGCAGGCAGTGTCAGCCGTGCAGGCGACGTGCGCTGACATGGGCTCCGACGGACGGAGTCTAGAATCATCTAGATATGTTGCATTGCATATCCTAAGAGTAGCAAGGAAGTTTAACAAGGATCTGGGATGAGCCCACGGGTCGTCGACGGACGAGCGACCCCATTCGAGCTTGAGTGTCAGTCCCGTGAGTTTTCGAGCTATGGATGGAATCTTGGGATTTCGGGTGAACACCCCATTCCTAGGATGTTGTTGAATATGCTTACTAAGTTTGGCGCCAGTCGAAGATCGTTTACCTATGGCCTTGACTTAGCCAAGAAGTGATGGAATTGCCGAAGCTTCCGAAGGCTATATCTCGTTCCACGAGTATATGGGGATTGCATGAAACTTCATGGAGGAGTGAAGGAAGTCAAGAGGAAGGATTAGGAATAGACGGCGCCTCATTTGGAGTTCGAATCATTGAGAAAGGCCCATTGTGATTCTCGGGCAGAATCATGTCTACTGAGGGAACTTGGGTTTATTTCTTTAAAGCATATATAAGGGGGGCACAGGTGTCTTAGGCTCAGCCAGCCTCCCCCGTGCGTGCTACCATCAAGCCGTACCAAGTCAGCAACCTTGAGGGGCAACCTTAAGGGCCTGCCTAGGCATCTCCAAAGGGTCCTAGGTACCCATACGAGTTACACAACTCTATGGGCGGCGCTCGGCCTCCAGGCCAGCGTTGGGCGCACAACGAGGGCCGGAGGCTTGACGTATGGACCGACTATGCCTTGCGAGCTATCCTTGGGAATGAGAAAGCCCTCCGTGCCGATTGAACACTTGAGGCACCTCTCTTAAGAGTCTCGTGTGTTGACTTGTGAGCTTGGCTTAGGTTCAGCCTTGCGAGCAAGGGTCCGTTGGCCTAGACGTGCAGTCGTAAGGCGACGCTGCACCCTGCAAGATGGAAGTATG
Source organism: Lycium barbarum (assembly GCF_019175385.1). Lineage (NCBI taxonomy): Eukaryota > Viridiplantae > Streptophyta > Magnoliopsida > Solanales > Solanaceae > Lycium > Lycium barbarum. Next base: position 8,244,697 of record NC_083345.1, on the reverse strand, counting down.
TCGCGAGGGCTATGTTTGGCAATGCCACACCACAAGCATACTACAAAGGACGCACATGACAAAGGCCAAGGACTCAAGAGTTTCCCTACTTGGGCAAAGCACAGGCCACGTGCACAGGCACAAGGCAAATGTCAAGCTTGAGGATTGGACTGTGCACGCGCCAGCGTCGCTCAGTGCCAGGCGAGGGACTGTCCTTTCCGTAGCCAACCCCGGGTGTGCGTGCGGACAAGACCCAACATATGAAACATGCCACAGGGGCATGCTAGTAAGGCAAGGCCGAGGCCATGACATCGAACCGGCTGCACCGCTGAAGCTAAGCCTCCGAGGCGTGCTTCGCCATAGGCACAGAGTCGTGCCAAGTATCCTGGGACAATCATTAGGCTGGCTCGTAGTCCGCTTGGACTACGGGCGCTGCACGGGCCATTAGTGTGCCACTGACACTAAGAAGGAGGCGGCCCGTGACAGTAAGTATGATAAGAGGCTATTGAGGACTGTTTTATTCAGTAATTTTCTTCTAGATGCATGTCTTATTTCCAGCAGCAAATAACTCAACTAAATGCCATTTTGAGTAAAGGCAGATGATTAATTTTCTTACCAGAAATAGGAGTGATGAGCCAAACAAAATCATTCAGTTGCTCAAATGGAATGATTAGATAACAAAGAAATACCACACAGCAGAATAAAACTTGAATCTTGAACTTCATTCATCCCAGAAAACTTCAATTTAGTTAATCAATACCAGTATATTACACTCACAAAAATAAACTAGAAAAGTAAAAGAAGGAAGTACCAAAAAGCTGTGACATCGAAGAAACCTTTAGAAGTAACCATTGAAGCAATTGCACCAGCAGCAAAAAAACACTGAGCCAATCTCAAAAAAAGCCCAGTTAAAGTACCAGGTGTGCCAGCAAAATCCTTCATTTTTGTAGCTCCTCAAAACTGAATCAACTATTTTAACCTTTCTTGATGTGCCCAACTAAGAAAATTTATCTAAAGAACCTTTCTTTAACCATTTCTTGAAGCAAAATCAAGTACAAATTTGTTTTCTTGAATCTTGATTAATCATCAACTATTACTAATTACTATGACTTTTCAACAAGAAACTGAAGAATCAAGAAAGTACAGCTACTTGCTACAACCCCTTTCAAGAATTACCAAAATGAATGATGCAAAAGCCCAAAAAAGGTACCCAACAAAACACCCTAATAACACCAAGTTAAAATTAAAGATTTTGATACCCCAGATGCTAAATCCAAAAATCTCTGAGAAATTTTCTGTTTTTGGAAAAAATACAATGTCAAAGTGATAAAGGTAAGAAAAGGATGGGTGTGGGGTGTATGGGGCCGGGGGTGTTTGGTGGAAGATAGGAAAGAAAAGAACTAGCTGGAAACTAGATTATGTACACCCACAAGCCACAGTTTTGTCAAATGTTTTTCTTTTTTTATTCACCGGATGTTCGGTGCCTCTATTGGAGACGTACGTAAATGCTCCCTGTCACGAATTTTTTTATACTCAAAATTCAAACTTAAAATCTCTCATTAAGAGAAAATCAGTCTATCCGTTGTCCTTTGCCTTTTCTCAATTAAAGAATTAAAAGAAGAAAAAGACTTTGTTCACATCAACTTAATCTCCCTTTATAAAATCATTATTGGAATTTGGAACCATCAATGACAAACCATTTTTCTCTTGTGGGGTGGGGGAAGGTTTGAGCAAAAAGAGAAAGAAAGCTCTCGACTTTTCCATGTCTTTATTTGTTTTGTTTTTTTATCTCAACTAATTCATTAGGTATTTAATCCCTCCGTCTCAATTAAATTTATATGACGATTGATCTATTTGGAAAATCAACTAGCTCTTTTTTTACTACTATTTTTAACTCTTTTCATGTATTATAAATTATTAATTATGCAGGCTTGTACTACTTTTTATGTATTTTTTAAATATATAAATTTTATTATAAAATACGCAAAGAATTTATGTTTGAAATTGAGTAAAAAAAAGAGTTGCTTGACTCCTCAAATAGGTCAATCCTCATATAAATTGAGACGAATGGAGTATTATTTTAAGCACAAGTTTCAAGTAATTTTATCTATGAAATTTACGTAAAACTTTATAGAATTATAATAAAACTGCGCTAAAAATTGATTTGTATGATCGATAAGTCTTCTTGTTCCTTTCTCATTGTCATGGAATTTTCTTAATTTTTTTATTTAGAAAGGATAGGGAAGGAATGCGCTGACTTTTCCTTATCTTTTGTTTTATTGGAATTCTTTTCCGTTCCTTTCATTGTCGTGGAAAAATCTCATTTTAACATGTTCAAGTTTGTCTATAAATTTAAGAATATTTTATTACAATATTTGTTTCTGTTGTGTTTACTTAATTTGATGATGGTTGAGCGATAAACATTATTATTGAAAAAAGATGTATCATGAATTTATTAATTTAATAAAAATACAATATATAATTAAATAATTTTCTTTTTTTCCTTCCTCTTTCTCCCTCTAGAAGTCCAAATTAGTACAATGAGTTTGAAATAGTGAATTATTCTCATTGCATTTTCTGTGTAATTTCACTTTAAACGTTTCTTCCACATTTTTTCGTCAAGTAGAGCTTATCCCACAATTTAAATATAACAATTTTCTGCCAAAAACAAGAACAGTAACAACCTTTAAGCAGTATTCTTTAATCCGAGAAAAAAAAATTCTCCTTACCGTATAAGAGTATAAAATACCTGGCTTTATGAAAAAGATAGTACCCAAATACTAGTATAGCACTTAACATTATTGCTTGTACATGGGCAAAATGTCTAGATAGTCTTAATTGTTTTCCTAGAGTGTAAGTTGATTCTGGATTTTTTGTGTGTCCAGATGTAGCTATAGCTTTTGGGTTCGTATTTTTTAGAATCTAAGCTTAGTCCGATAGCTAATTTACAGAACGATTACTGGTTGAATAAAATCTTTTCATTTGACAGCAAAAAAAAAAAAAAAAAAAAAGAAGAAGAAGAAGAAGTTGAGCAATACTAATACTAGCAAACAAGCCCAAAAACAAAAATTACAGTAAGTTGAAATGTAGTTGCCCTCAATTTTCTACTCTTTCGGCTAACTATACCGATATTTAATACAGATATAAAATGCCATCATTTAAACTACAATCGAGGCAAAGATATAGCCACAAATTTAATACTGGAGTGCCGAGACATTCAATTAAAAAGGTGGCAATTTAAGCTCTCCTGTAAATTGTAATGAGTGAAAAAAGAGAAAGTCAAAAGGAAAGTTCCAATATTGACTTTTGATACTCCATCCCTCTCAGGCCTAGGTGTAAGTATACTTACCAAAAAGAACGAAAGCTTGGAGTAAAAAGGCGCACATATAAATTTGGATCAGTATTATTTTATATATATCCTATCTTTTGGGAGAAAATTTTATGGAGATTGACTAGCCCCCTATACTATGCATCAAAAACTAGTATAGCTGTGCTTAGGAAATAATTAGACCGCCTTCAATTAAGAATTAGAGTTTTACATATGGCTTAGGACCTCTAGTTTAGAAAAACTGTACATTAACCATTTATCAGTTACTGTATAACAACTTGGTTGCAAAATCTTCGTTCTATGGGTAGTCGTTAGCCTTCAATTCATTTGTAAACCCATAAGAGTAAAAATCAATAGGAAGTTCAAAACAAGAGCAACATGTTATATTACTGTATAGTAAAGGGTGACTGAAAATTCCATTTCTCAAGTTGTTTTGAGTTAAAACACATATTTCATGGAGATTGAAATCACAGGCATTGAGACTATTCATTCTAATATATTACGACGGTTTGATGAGTTAGGATAAATGGGATTTTGAGATTTCTCAGGTAAATCAGCACACTTGAAACAACCACAAAACCACGCCTAAAATTTAACCCCAAAACTTGTAGTAATACTGGTATATCTTTTTCATTAATCTTTGCTTATTGTCAAACAAAGTTCAAGGGTGTATTAATAGTGCTAGAAAACATTGCCTGGCTTCTGCTCCAAGCTAGTTGGTCATCTGATCCCCGTAACCTTAGTTAACTGCTACAAATCTTACGATCTTTAATGTCATTTTGTTTATCCCAAAGTCATTATCATCTGTTGAAAATTTTACTTCTCTGTGAACAAGTTCTATTCAATCTGTTCACATGGCACACAATAGTAAAATGCTGTCTTTTCCATTCACTCTTTTTCTTTTCCAATCTTTTGCGACCACACTCTAGAGTGAAATTTCGCGGTTCCCTTTCAAAAAAGATATCTCAGTAATGAGGTTAAAAATATCCTCATGTCTTGCATAACCGGTAATAGGCTAGTAGCTGGTAATGCAGAACACTCAACATGGATGGTATATTGACGGCTTCATGACCGATTGAACTAAAGCCATGCTCACAGAGAATGAAGCAAACAATTTGGTGCAAATAGCAGAAAATGCAAACAGGTGGCTGTGAATTTCATGGCAAGAAGTGCTCTAGTAGTTCAAAGGAGAACGTAAGTTCTCTTAGCTAATTACACATTGGTAAAGCACTACTGTGCAGCAAATCAAAAACTTTGACATTGTTATGTAAACTAATGTGCAGCAAATCACAAATTTTCATTGATCAGTACACATGATTATAGTGTTTTCGGAAGGACTATACTGATGTTCACTGCTGCTTGGCGATTTGGCGCCTGGTCACTCTTCACAGTCTGAAAAGATCAAGACCAGACTTATCAAGTGGCTTGGAGAAAAACTTTGTAATGTAATCGCTCGCAAGAAATTCTTTATATAGTGCGGGGTTTTCTTCTGATATGAGCTCTTTGATTGGACCATACATCTTTGGAGGTTCAAAAACACCGGTGAAAAAGCTTGCCACTGACATCCTTGGTCCTATCTTATTCGCTACAACTCTATGGTCTGCGCTTACAAACTTGTCGTTTGATAGGATCTGTTACAAAATCAGACTGAGATAAGTAACAAATTAATAAATATTGAAGATAAATGAGACAAAAAAGCTGTATTTTATTGCAAACCTGAAGAAAGTCAGCAATACTAACAACCAATCCATGTTCAATCGGTTCAACATTGACCCATTGGTTATCATGCATGACTTGAAGGCCGCCAATTTGATCTTGCAGCAGAAAGGCGAGGAAAGCAGGATCTGTATGCTTAGCGGCACCAAGAGTTAGCTCTGGCTGGGGGCATGCTGGGTAATAATGGCATACAAATACTTGTCCTTTATCACATTCTGTGGCTTTCAAGTGGTCAGGTTTTAGCCCAAGAGCTTCTGATAGTAAGCCAAGAATAATTTCCCCTAGTTTCATCACATGATTTATGTACTCGAGAGATGTTTTCCTGGATATTAGAAAAATACCAAAGACACAAAGTTACAGAACTCAAAAAGATTTATGATATTCTGATCTACCATAACAAATCAATTGTGGCCTTTACTGAAAGAGAAACACCTAGATGTGTAGAATTCCCCATATCCAAAGATTTCAGCATGCAGTATCACTGATTAATCTTAGCTGCTTCATGAGGATAAAGTTGGATCAACATATTCCAAGAACCAGGTTCAGGCGAAGCGCCACATCCAGCTGATACCATATATATACACGAGACAACAGAGGAATTTCCTAGTGATATTCCAAGAATAAGAGGTATGCATACACGTATCTGATTCTAACTAAGGAAATGAAAGAGTAAATAATCCCTTAAAACCTCTACAAATCCATAATTGTGCTATGGACGTTACGTTTCATTGGGCAATATCGAACGAGCAATTCCACCAAGAAAGCATCCAAAATTAGGACAATCAGAAGAACCTATGTTGGAAAAAAACAGCTAAATACTACCTCTGTCCCAATTTATGTGACACGATTTCTTTTTTAGTCTGTCCCATAAAGAATGATACATTTTTATATTTAGAAATAATTTAACTTAAAACTTCCCCTTTTACCCTCAATAAAATGATTTACAACCACACAAATATATATAACTTGTTTTAGACCACAAGTTTCAAAAAACTTCTTTCTTTCTTAAACTCCGTGTGTAGAGCCTATTTGGATGGGCTTATGCCTATAAGTTGTTTGCAGCTTATAACCTAAAAAAATAAGTTGGGGTAGTCTAACTTATTTTTTTTGGCTTATAAGCTGTTTTCAGCTTATAAGCTGCTTTAGATAAACTAAATCAAATGGGCCCAATTATTTTTTTGAGCTTATTTTAAGCACAAAATGACTTTAAGTTGGCCAGCCAAACACTCAAAAAAGCGTTGGCCAGCCAAACACTCAAAAAAACAGCTTATAAGCAACTTACAAGCAACTTATAAGTCAATCCAAACGGGCTCTTAGTCAAACTATATCACATAAATTAGGATAAATTAGGATGGAGAGGGTAATACTTAACATCTCTGCTTCTCATATTCCATTTTCTAAAAAGCCAGAACATAAAGCATACAATTGGTCTTGCTATAATTCAATAGTTCTGATCTTTACTTAACCAATTTCAACCAGAACAGGGCTGATATAGAATTGCAATTCAAATGCAGAAGAATGGATAGTTACCTGCAAATTGCTGGTATTTCTTCAGGTTCAATGTGACCAGAAGCTAGTGTAGAAATGCTCAATGTATCCCTCCACTGTGCATTCTTTGTTTGATACATATGAGGATTGCTCTCGTATCTAACGCTTCTCCCTCTATCGCGCGAATAGTACTCTTTCTTCACTTCAGCATCTTGTTCATGAAACTCACGAATCCCATCAATCATTCCTTCCAAAACACTTGGAGGAACCCCATGATTTATCAGTTGGAAAAATCCCCACTTCTCTGATGCTTCCCTTATTTCATCGACAATCTTCTTACGTCGATCTTGAATCTCTATGCCACTGAGATCAATCACTGGAACCTGTAGAGTTGACTTTCCCAGCTTCAACTCTTCAGCAAGTTCATGAGGTGGCCTAATGAAAAATCTTGGTATTTCTACTATGCCAGCATCAACTAGTCCCTTAACACCAGCTTTTGTATCGTCAAAAGCTTTTATTTCCTTCAACGGATCGTAATCCATTGTTAATTCAGCTTGACAATCTGCAGTTCCGGACATATTTGTTCTTATTTCAACAAATCTAGGTTTCCTGAGCAACTATTTCTATTAGTTAGTGGCTTAGTGCTCATAAATAAAGTGGTCCAATGTGAATCAATATTCAAAAATGCAAAGACACGTGTGCGGTTGGGAGATGGTTTTAGCAAAGATAAGAAATGGAAATAATTGAAGTTTGTGTTGTGAACTTGAAGTTCCCACATCGCTCGCACACGGGATTGTGTGCGTGCTTATAAGCAGGGCCTGAAGTCTTTACTTGTAGACGCGTTTTAAAGCCGTGAGGTGCGTCAAAGCGGACAATATCTACAAGCTGTTTATAACACGTTATCAGCACGATGCTCGCGATGAGAGGGTGTGTTGTGAACTTGAAGTTCCCACATCGCTCGCACACGGGATTGTGTGCGTGCTTATAAGCAGGGTCTGAAGTCTTTACTTGTAGACGCGTTTTAAAGCCGTGAGGTGCGCCAAAGCGGACAATATCTACAAGCTGTTTATAACAGTTTGGTCATTTTTCGTAGCCTCCAATTGTTTGATTGAAGTTTTCATATGATTGAAAATGAATGAGTTTAGTATTTTATTTGTCCGCTACCCACTTTATAGCTTTATGCCGGAAAGTCCTATTATGGAGATAAAATGCTCTCTTATCCTAGATCTTTGATAAAGATGAAATAATACCTTATTACCCCAACCACAACTTATTGGTGGTAATGAATTTAGCACCTGAAATTAAATTAGACATGGTACAACAAGATTCCAGTTTTAAAATTATAAAATTGGATGGTTGTTTCCCCTGCTTCATTAATATACAGTATGGTGTTATACTATATTATACTGTATTAATGAACACAATGTTTGGATAGACTGCATTGTTTGTTGTGGTTTAATAACATTTGTATTGTTTGGTTTGAGTTTATAGTGCTTGTATAATAACTTGTAAGTTTATTAAAATACCCTTAACTCTTAAGTAGAAATTAGTTTATACATATCAATAAAACTCAAGTAAAGGATAAAATAGGAACTTTAAAAAATAAGTAGGTGGTGGGTGGAGGTGGTGGAGTGGTGGGTGGTGTGAGGTGGGTGATTGTGGGATGAGGGTGGGGGTAGTGGGTGGTAGGGTGGGGGTGAGTGGTTGTGAGGGGTATTGGGTGGGGTTGGTGGAGGGGTGGGTGGTGTGAGGTGGGTGGTTGTGGAATGAGGGCGGGGGTAGTGTGTGGTAAGGTGGGGGTGCGTGGTTGTGGGGTGGTGAGGGGTAGTGGGTGGTGGGTGTGGTGGGTGGGGGTGATTGGGTGGGGCTAGTGGGTGGTAGGGTGGGGTGGTTGGAGCTGGGGGTAAAGTATAGTGGAGAAATGAAATACGTAACTACGCAAAAACCATCAAATCAGTGGTTACAAAAATTGAGCAGTAAAAATTCCATCAATAATGAAAATCCTAAACAAAGGAATGTTTGTCTAACTTAATAAATTTAAAATATTCAATCTTCCCTGAAAAAAAAAAACTTATTTGCATAAAATTTTGCTCCAAGTGTAACTAACGTAACTCTAAGATATGATACAAAAAATTTGAAAACTTTTTGAGTAATATTAAAAAAAATTATATGATTTAACGTTGCCAAATGCCAATCCTAAGTTGTGTGAGCCTGAGACACGGTATTGTTGTATGCTATAAATTCATTTTGTTTTTTGCTTTTTTTTTTTTTTTTGGGGTCATGAAACTTTTCTAAATTTTAAATGCTCTATTCTAATGTTTGAAATTTTCTTAATTTTTTATCTACCCAACCACTATTGTTAAGGGGATAAAAGTTGTATAAAACAACCTATATATCTTGCATTTATTAGTCTGATACGAACATCGGATTGAAAATTTTCCCTTTTAGTTTTCTTCCTCTTGCTCCTAAATTAGTCCAATGAATATAATTGTGAATCTCTCTTTTCTTTTGATACGGATAGTTAAATTAGACTGCACATCACTTATTTCATTTCATACGTTTGTCCAAGATTTAGAAAAACAAATGTTAATTTTCAAAAAATACAACTAAGCAAAGCTTTTTTATTAAAAAAGAAGAAAAAAAAAAGAGGTAGCTCGGTGCACAAAGCAATACTGTGTGACACAGAGTTTAGGGAAGAGCCACATCCCAAGGAGATTTTGATGTAGGCAGTCTATCCTGATCACAAACATCATTGGTTGATTTCACGACTTGAACCTGTGAGGCCGTGACCTTAAGGTTACAAGGAGACTTGAGTTGCTCCAAGCTCCCCTTTCGAACAGTATATATATATATATATATATATATATATATATATATATATATATATATATATATAAAAGCATATATAAAAAAGAAAGCTAGAGAGATCAATATAAACTTTAAGCTGTAGGCGGTTCAAGAAAACACTTTGTTAAGAAAGGCTGCACTTTGAATTGAAGCACAAATTTGATGCAGTTTGAAATCACAGGCCTTATTTTGCCATTTGTTGGTGAATCCATCACAGGGCTCATTACAGGCAGTCACTGAAACTATACATTTGAAGAAATTAGGAGAGCTAATTAGTAATCAAGATATATAAATGGATGCTGAAATTTCTTGGGTAAATCAGCAGAACATGTATGCAGATACGCCCAGCATTCGAAAGAACCACAAGCCATGCCTATCATTTATCGTAATCATTGCTTAATGTCAAGCAATGTTCAAGGTTGAAATGAGAACTAGTGCTAGAAAACATTGCCTCAGCACATTGTCTCCTCCTGCTCCTAGCTAGTTGTTCATGATCATGTGACCCTAGTCGATAACTATTAGAAGTCTTGTGAATTTAACATGATTTTCTTCGACCAAAAACCATCATATGGTGAACATTTTACTTCTCTATGAACAAGTTATATCGGGCTTTAAAGGTGGAGACATGGCCTATCTATTAACTCTTTCTTACGATCACACAGTGAAATTCTACGGTGCTCTCTTCAAAATATTTCAGCATAATGAGGTTAAAAACATGTTCATGTCTTGGACAATTGGCAGTAGCTAGTTGGTAATGCAGAGCACTTGCCCTGATGGTATCTTCAGGGATCTTGCAAAACAGATTGAAGAAAGAAACAATACTTGCATCATATAGATGAGGTGGACCATTGTGTACAAAGAGCAGAAAATGTAAGCGAGCTCCTCTGAACTTCATGACTAAAAGTGTAGAAGTAGAGCAAAGGAGATGAATGTTAAAAAGAACTGGCAGCACTATGATAGGTGTTCTTTTATATTTATCTACCAAAAGCACTTAGATAATACAGTAGTCGTTGTTAAAGCATGATTGTATAGCAAACCATAAACTTGGACATTGTTCTGCACAAACATTATACTGATGTTCACTGCTGCTTGGCGATTTGGCGCCTGGTCACTCTTCACAGTCTGAAAAGATCAAGACCAGACTTATCAAGTGGCTTGGAGAAAAACTTTGTGATGTAATTGCTCACAAGAAATTCCTTATATAGTGGGGGGTTTTCTTCTGATATGAGCTCTTTGATTGGACCAAGCTCTTTGGAGGTTGAGAAACACCAGTAAAGAAGCATGCCACTGACATCCTTGGTCCTACTTTATTCGCTACAACTCTATGATTCACACTTACATACTTGCCATTTGATAGGATCTGTTACAATATCAGTCTGAGATGAGTAACAATTTGTAACTAAATGAAGATAAATCAGAACAAATAGTTGTGTATTTTGTTGCAAACCTGTAAAAGGTCACCAATATTAACAACCAAACCATGTTCAATTGGTTCAACGTCGACAAATTGGTTATTATGCACGACTTGAAGGCCGCCATTTTGATCTTGAAGCAGGACGGTGAAGAAAGAAGGATCTGTATGCTTATCGGCACCAAGAGTTAGCTCTGGCTGTGGGCATGCTGGGTAGTAGTGGCATACCAACCCTTGTCCTTTGTCATATTCCGTGGCTTTTAAATGATCTGGTTTTAGCCCGAGCGCTTCTGATAGTAAGTCAACGAGAGTTTCTCCTAGTTTTATGACATAATTCAAGTACTCAAGGGATTGTTTCCTGGACATCAAGAAAATACCAGAGATTCCTAAGTTTCAAAATTTGTTAAAAGATTCAAGATACTCTAATCTAGCATGCCAAATAATTTTACCCTTTCCGTGAATTTCAGTATTTCAGTATCATTTATTTTAGATCCTACATGAGCAAAGCAAGAACATAAAAAACTACAACTGATCTTACTAAGTTCAATAGTTCTGATCTTTACCTAACAAATTTCAACTAGCACAGGACTGGTACAGATTACTTACCTGCAAACTGCTAGTATTTCTTCAGGTTCAATATAACCAGAAACTATCCTAGAAATGTTCAAGGAATCCCTCCAATTTGCAGTCTTTGATTGGTACAGTTGAAGATTTCTCTGGTATCGAACTCTCCTCGTCGTTCTATCATGCGAATAGTACTCTTTCTTTAACTCAGCATCTTGTTCATGAAATTTACGAGTCCCATCAATCATTCCTTCCAAAACACTTGAAGGAACTCCATGATTTATCAGTAGGAAAAATCCCCACTTCTCCGATGCTTCCCTTATTTCATCGACAACTTTCTTACGTTGATCTTGAACCTCTATGCCACTGAGATCCACCACTGGAACCTGTAGACTTGGCTCGCATAAGATCAACTCTTCAACAAGTTCATGAGGTGGCCTAATGAAAATTCTTGGAATTTCGACTATTCCAGCATCAGCTAGTCCCTTAACACCAGCTTTTGTATCATCAAAAGCCTTTATCTCCTTCAATCGATCATAATCCATTGTTAATTCTGCTTGAGAATATTCAGTGTTGGCCATATTTGTTCTTAGTTTCAAGAAAGCTACTTTTTTCTTAGAAGACAAGTTAGTTACTTAAGGTCAACAGCTGCTAGTAAATGCAATTTTTCTCTATGAAATATTAATTTTCTAAGAGAGAATGTTTAGACTTTTACTTATCTTCAATTGTTTGATTGGAGTTTCCTGTGATTGTAATGGGATCTCCCTCATTTTTCACATATTCAAAGTTCAACTTTGTCAAACTATAGCTGGAAATGAATGAATTTAGCATTATTTGCTCCACTATCCACTTTGGGTCCGACTAATTTGGGTTTGTGCCGGAAAGTATCTCTTTGGGATTTAAGACTCTCACTACCAAAGGCGGCTCTATTAATAAAGGTGAAACCTGAAATCTCTGATTAAGGTTGGAAGGTACTTACCATCCATCTATAACTTTTGTTGGTAATGAATGTAGCATCTGAAAACTAAATGAAACATGGTACAAGTTGAAGATTTCAGTTGTTTTAAATTAATATAAAAACAGTAAATTACACTAGATGCCCCTGCAATATGACGCAACTGCAAATCCACCCCTGTGTTATGTAAATCCTATACAAATACATTATTGTTAATTTCTTATTCTTGCTTTTCAAAATTAAAGAGTTAAATCTCTTATATAATGAAAATCCTGCACAAAGGAATGTTCGTCTAACTTAGTAAATTTAATTACTCGAAGAGGAAAATAACAAATTAAGCTAAATAAAAAATGAGAATTATTATTTTTTATTTATAATTTTTAACAAGTACAAATAGCTTTTCGAGATGCAAGGTAATAATGAATGAAAGTTTTGATGAGAATGGAAGACTGAAGAGATTTTTGGTCAATTTGTTAATGCGGAAAAGAGCTCACTGAAACATTTACGTATATACCCACATGCAGTCGTTTTTTTCTTGGAAACTTTATTTTGGGTCGTCATTTTTGTATACAAAAGTTAAATTTATCTATTAATCTTACAATTATAGTGTTTGTACTCACATTTTTCATTTTTCATTTTTATTTATTTATTGGTGCTTGACTATATAAATTACTGTATTGTAGGTCATACATAAACCTTGAGCTTATTTTCTTGTAGAGTGATGAAATAGGATTTTGAATATCCCTTTAGTTAAATTTTCAAATAAAACAAGGAAGTTAAATTTTTTTAGGCCATTACAGATTGAAACATCCATAAAATTACACAAGAGCTTCTTGAAGCGGTAGTATAAATGCAGTATAGTTCATGATTTGTGATTCGTTCTAGCAAATTACTTTGTGAGTTCTTTGTGTTGATAGAACCACTTGTCTTTCAACGTATTGTAGGGGGCAAGTTGATAGAAATTAAATAGAAACTTTCAATTTTTTTCTTCTTTTTTAATGTCTCCACATTCAAAAATCTCAATTCACTTGCCAACCATGTATAAGAAAGTTAAAAAAAAAGACTTAAAAGTAAATCTCACAAACAACTTTTTGAGTCTTTCCACTTAGTTTTTATAAACTATACCCTACGATGCGTTGAATGATATGATGTCCTATCAACACAAAAAGGATCCTCTTATTGAATTCAAGTTAATTTGAAGGTCAAATACATAGACGGCCTCTTAAATCAAGCATGCAAAGGCAATAATCAAATATTAATAAGTACTATTGTGCTATACTCACAATTAACATCCACAGATTCTCCACTACGCACTCATCAACCAATTTCTTGTAAAGAATAAAATCTACATAAGAGATGAATACCAATATATTATACACACGTAAATGAATGTCATAATTCCTTTATATGAACATAGACATGAATAACGACAATTTGTCCATTGGCACCACAATTAATTTATGATAGAGAGTAATACTTTGAATGCATAGATTGTAATTATAAGAAGAATGACCATTCAAATATAATTTGTTATTTTGTAGATGAATTTGGTATATATTATATAATTAATTGCAACTCCTTAACTTCTTCAGTTTTTTCAATAAGAGGATCCTTTTTGTGTTGATAGAACAACTTGTCTTTCAACGTATTGCAGGGGGAAAGTTGATAGAAATTAAATTGAAACTTTCAATTTTTTTCTTCTTTTTTAATGTCTCCACATTCAAAAATCTCAATTCACTTGCCAACCATGTATACTTAAAAGAAAAAGACTTAAAAGTAAATCTCACAAACTAACTTTTTGAGTCTTTCCACTTAGATTTTATAAACTATACCCTACAATGCGTTGAATGATATGATGTCCTATCAACACAAAAAGGATCCTCTTATTGAATTCAAGTTAATTTGAAGGTCAAATACACAGACGGCCTCTTAAATCAAGCATGCAAAGGCAATAATCAAATATTAATAAGTACTATTGTGGTATACTCACAATTAACATCCACAGATTCTCCACTACGCACTAATCAACCAATTTCTTGTAAACAATAAAATCTACATAAGAGATGAATACCAATATATTATACACATGTAAATGAATGTCATAATTCCTTTATATGAACATAGACATGAATAACGACAATTTGTCCATTCGCACCACAATTAATTTATGATAGAGAGTAATACTTTGAATGCATAGATTGTAATTATAAGAAGAATGACCATTCAAATATAATTTGTTATTTTGTAGATGAATTTGGTATATATTATATAATTGATTGCAACTCCTTAACTTCTTCAGTTTTTTAGACTAACGAAGAGACACATCTTTTCTAAAGTGAGATTATGGAGTGTCTTAGCCGTTTCCAATATAGAAAGTACTCAAGTTTTGAATATATTTACGTAACGGCTAGACACTACATATTTTTTTTTTTTATCCAAATATGTTTCTTCCTTTACTTCCGTAAATTTTGGAGTACTCAGGGAATCCTCAATCATACAGTAATAATTTGAGATTCTTTCCTTTTCATAATAGGTCTTGGAAATCTAATTTATTTTCATAACAAAGCTTATAGTAAGTAGTAACTCAGGGAATCTTCCGAATAATCTTTCCTTAAAATTGTAGTAAAATCCATCAGCTTCCTTCCAAACTTTGTAGCAAATATATTCAAATTTGAACATCTCTAGAGATCTTTCCTTTCATAGGATATCTTCTTTCCGGAATAACTAATATTTTCCCCAATAATTTTTCTGAACTGGATTGTACAAATATGTCACGACCCAACCCCGTAGGCCGTGACTAGTGTCCGTGCTGGACACCCAAACGTACCCAATAACCCAAACGAGCATATTTGCAGAATATATCAATATAAAAGTCAATTGGGGCTACCAGATATTGCAGATGAACAGATATAGCACGTGGAAGCCGATAAGGCCGTCACAGATCATAGTAACCCAGAAACATATACAGAACCCACACAAGTATATCTACAGACCTCTACAGATCATAACAGAATCATAAGATCGTCATACCCCTGAATAGCGTACATATATACAATAGTAGCAGACTGTACCAAAAGATGGGCTCTGGATAAAAGAGCGCTCCAAATGGCAGAATAGATGTCCTAGGCGGGCGGGTCGGCAAACCTGTCGTCAGTACCTGCGCGGCATGAAAACGCAGCCCCCGAAGAAAGGGGGTCAGTACGAAATATGTACTGAATATGTAAAGCCTGAATCACAGAAACGAAATCATAACCAAAACATAACGTACAGAAAAGTAAGTGTAAAATCCAAGGTATCAAATGCATATTTTCAAAACATAACGGGTGTGTACAGAAACAGATGTCATATCATATCCGGCCCCTGCCCAGGGACTCGGCAGACAGAACGTGGCCACCTTCCCGACGCTGGTGCCACAACACAGAGAAATCAGAATAGGGGTATAACCCCGTAACATACATATCATATCAGATGGCCATAACAGATCGTATCAGAATGTGTGTACATGACACAGCATACTCCACAAACCCATGTACATGTATACCTGCCCCCTCACATCGAGGCACGGCGAACAATGCAGAAGATTGCGCTTGACAACATATCCTGGCCCGGGCTTAGTGTGGGAAACATTGAGGCATACACGAATGGAGTAGTGAGAAACTAAATGCAATAAAAATACCATATATTTCCAGAGACTCTATGAGGCATATCGAATGACAAATCAAATCAGTGAAATCGGACGGAATCATAGTAAGTGAATTTCGAATGTCATAATGGGTTACAGAAGCATAATCTTTCTGAGATCGTTTCCAAGTTCCAAAACAATTCATAAGGCTTAATGAAATATTAAAACAATTTTTATTTAGTAGTTAAAAGAGTAGTTAGAATATTTCTTCAAAAAAAATGCTCGAAGACAAGTCATAAACACGTAAAGGGTAAAATCGAAAATTGTGGGCCCACCTCGGGACAAGCAAAGCGGTGGGCTCAAATTACGCATATTAAGCTTATGGGGTCACCCACCAAGGTCTTAGGGACATTCCATAACTTTCTAAGCAGTTTGGGGAAGTTTGCTTAATTTTTCAACAAAGCATACTTAAAGGGTTCAATCCTATTGAATGAAAAAGTGACAATTTCAAACGCGGATTCCGATGAGCAGAACACTATCCGAGGCTCAAATCCGATCCTAGTACACCTAGGGCATGCCAAAAGAAGAATCGGGATAGCTTTACATACCTTATATGGTCTTTACGCCTTTCCGAATTCAATTCCCGTTTCGCCCGAAATCTACAAATGGTCACGTTTACCAATTGTTAGCCATAAGACTTAAGACCTAAATCTTGAGTCAACATTTTCTACAAAAATTTGGGCAGCATCTCGCCTATACATATAGCGCCCCCGAGAATTCGACTCGGCCAAAACAATCAACAACAACCCAACAACAACACCAACAACAACGATAATCACTACAAAACACAATATAACATAATTAATCATCTTTCCAACATAACGTCGTAGCCTTCATTCCAACTTCGTATTTTCAAATCAATATCGACATTTTCATATTCATTACTAATCAAGATCATTACATCATAATTCGGAAGCATTTCATATCATTTCCACAAAATATTCACAAGATATACAAAATATACAAACTTTCCACCAAAGTCATAATTCATCCAAAACTTCTAATATTCAACCTACATATCCATAACATACTTCCATCTTCCAATTTCATCAACCATAATCATAATTCACATCTTAACAACTTCATTTCCATAATATCACAAAATCATTCTAAAGTGACATAATCTTCTACATTCCAACTTCAACCAAAATTCATTCCCAATATAATTTTCACCATAACCACAACTAGAATACAACATAAGATTCAACTCACCATATGTATACAACATATATACACTCACGGCTACATATATATATATATATATATATATATATATATATATATATACTTTGTAAACTTTCATATTTCCATAGTTTCTACTCATTTCCATATATTACAACACAACCAAACCTTCATAGCATAGTAAAAAGGTATGAATTCTTACCTTTTTCTCCAATCTTCTTCACTTGTCCAAAGTGTGAGATTGATGAAACTAATGCTCAATCTTCCAAAACAACTACATCAAGTTGTAGAGGACACTTAATTTAGTAGGAATTCAATAAGAAAATAATTTTAGAGTCAAGATTTTTTAGGGTGATTTTTCTATGGCCAACCCGAAATGGCTCTTATGTTTGCTCTTGGTTTTCCTCCTTTCTCTTCTTTCTTTGCTTCTTGAAAATTCTATTAGATAATGACCATTTATAATTAATTAGCACATGGAAATATTCATTAAAGCCATGGGTTGGGCCTCACTTGGCCGGCCACCCCTTAAACATTGGGCCTAAATTTTCATTTTATTTTTTTGGGCCAACTCGGTTGGTCCCGAGTTGGGCCTAGCCCACTGACCTTTCGACCTTAAAACGTTCATATCTCCTTGAACCGACGTCACCTGGGAACCCACAACCTATGGATGGAAAGCTAACTCAATTATCTACAACTTCTATTTCTTGGTATTTTTCCAAATTCTAAACTTATAATACCGTTTTTGCCCCTCAAAGTCAGGTCATCCGAAAACGTTTTCTTAAAAATATTCGTTTGGAGTGCTTCCACTTTGATTTGGCCCAAGGGTACTTCATGAGTTGTGTTTAACTTTACATATGTGATTCATATGACTTTTCAGATGTTCCAAAAAAAATCTCGGTGTGTGGGACCCACCCCAGCAGATACTCCGGGGTTCAAAAATACGAGATATAACAAAATATGAGATCTTATTTAAGCGCAAGAGAATATCAAGATCTTCTCGGTTTGACCTTGGTCTTGATTTATATTAATTCCAACTAGTATTCGTATCCGCGCGATGCGCGGACAAAATTAAAGAATATTAATCATATTAAAATGTGATTTATGAGATACTTTTCATTTTTCGAGAGTCAATTTGATTAAACTTTGAAGCTACATTGGAATAGATTAATTCAATATTTGAAAACTAAATGAAAAATAAGTTATAACTTTTATCATATCAATTTGGTAAAATAATATATCTCAAGATGATGATCAAAATTCCTGCAGTTTGAATGTTGAGAAGCGGAAAGTATACATAAATTGGGACATAGGAAGTATAAACTTTTGTATCCAAATCAAGCATTCACCAAAATTACCAACTATCAACACTATGAATAATTCAAATCATTCGCGACAAATAATTTTCTTGTTCCAAACATACGTTGTGAATTTAGCGTTCAACCTCCATTAGCTCTTATTTGAATTAGTGATGTCCTAGAGAAAACTTCTCATCAACATGCTTGATCTCAAACTTCTCATCAACATGCTTGATCTCCTACTCTATCAAAACCTGGTGTTGAAAGGATAAAAAAGAAAAAGATCAAGAAAGTCAATTACCTTTATATCATAATATGCAAAACAACATAAAATCAAGAAACTACACATGTAATACAAATTATAAACACTGAAATTTTAAGCAATGAAAAGCAAAAGCAAGGAGCATGTTTGGAGAGTTGGTTGATGGCATAAATAGAACGACTCCAGAAATTTATCACCCTTTTTTGCTTAATAATTTGCACAAAAGTAAATATACCATAATTATGTATCATTATTGACTGATATTCTATTATTTCATACCTTATTTATGTGCCCGCTTCATCATTTTTGTAACTTCCACTCAAATCTTTTTTAATGAAGTTCTCCTTAAATCTCTCTTAATTTTATGATTTGATTATATGTAACTGATTTTTTAATTATCTCCACAAATTTCGGGAAGATTTTCTGGACTCATATAAGGCATCGGTTGTTTTTTCTAATTAGTGATTTTTTTTTTATTATTGTTTAAATAAGATATAGCTTATTAATAAGAGAGAATGCAAAATAAAAAATATATACAAATAGAGAAAATCCGAAAAATGAGATAATTTTTTAACCATTTTTCCACAGAATATGGCTAACTACTTCAAATTCAGAATTTGAATTAAACATTTTAGAATTTATAATCAGTTACCTAAATTTTAGTGGGTATAATCAATTTTAATTTTTTATTGCATTATAAATTCATTACAAAGATAACTCAATCTACCGGAAAAAAAATTCTAATATTCCTTATATGATGATATTTGAATTGCACATGTTTTACCTTTTAATTCAAATTCAAATTTTTATTTCAGTTCAAATATTTGTATTAGAATATTTTCTCTACATAGAAAGAGAAATATAGAAAAGGAAATTGATATTTATTTATAAAATTTAGTTCATCAGAGCCATAAAACTTGTCGATTTGATTCTGTTAGTACCCTAGCTTGAAAGAAAATCTTATTCTTAAAAGGAAGTACCAAAAAAACTTTGACGTGTTCCATATTTTTTACTTTTAGGAAGGATAGTCATTTGATTTGTTTAAAAAAGGTAACTGTCTTTCAATTTAATTCAAATTATATTATTTATTTATTTATTTATTTATTTATTTATTTTAAGTTTAAATTGTTTTACATCTATATATAGTATGAACTTGGTTTAAAATTCAAAGTAGCTTTATATATTTTTTCCTACTAATTACGCTAATATTGATTCGTTCTATTATTAATAAGAAAGGTGATAAAATCTAAATGTTGATATCTCAATTTCATTTAGACTTATCATTTTCTATATTCCTAATAGATTACTTAAACGGTAACATTTTAAAGTGAAAACATTAAACAAATGACTTTTAATCATGATTTTTTTTGATACATTTTAATTTTTATATTGCATTCAATTTAATCGTATGGGTGCTCTTCATATGGGCTTGAATATCTTAATGGAAGAAAGTAATAAAGGACATATTATATCTTACCATTTAAATAAGCATTGTTAACTATAAATTAGAATCCAAGAATATCGATTAATAATTTTCTCCAATCAAATACACCAAATTCGGTGAGTTCATTTAATATGTCAATTAATTTCTTTTTAGAATTGATACAAATAGAATTTGTTGCCAAGTGGCTTGTTCATATTACGCCACTTGGCTTAATATTAAGCTAGATTGCCCTTCTTTTATTATAACATAGATATAGATATTGATATTATTATTATTATTATTATTATTATTATTATTATATTAACAACTCTACTACTATGTGTTGATAATATCGTATGAGTATATTAGGTGAGTTCATTATTATTATTAACAACTACTACTACTATGTGTTGATAATATCGTATGAGTATATTACGTGAGTTCATTATTATTATTATTATTATTATTATTATTATTATTATTATTATTATTATTATTACTACTACTAAATTAGATAATATTTTGAACTACAATTACTAACTTCTTTAATAATTAATGCAAATAGAATTTGTTGCCAAGTGACTTGTTCATATTACGCCACTTGACTTAATATTAAGCTAGAATATTTTCTTTTTATATATATATATAATATATATAGATTATTATTATATTAATAACTCTACTACTATGTGTTGATAATATCGTATGAGTATATTAGGTGAGTTCATTGCTATTTTCATTATTATTATTAACAACTACTACTACTATGTGTTGATAATATCGTATGAGTATATTACGTGAGTTCATTATTATTATTATTATTACTATTATTATTATTATTAATTATTATTATTAGTAGCAGTAGATTATTAAATTAGGTAATATGTTGAACTACAATAAATAACTTCTTTAATAATTAATGCAAATAGAATTTGTTACCAACTGGATTGTTCATATTACGCCACTTGGCTTAATATTAAGCTAGACTACTCTCCTTATATATATATATATATATATATATATAGGTGATTATTATTATTATTATTATTATTATTATTATTATTATTATTATTATTATTAACAACTCTACTACTATGTGTTGATAATATCGTATGAATATATTAGATGAGTTCATTATTATTATTAATAACTACTACTACTATGTGTTGATAATATCGTATGAATATATTAGGTGAGTTCATTATTATTATTAGTAGTAGTAGATTATTAAATTAGGTAATATTTGAACTACAATTAATAACTTCTTTAATAATTAATGCAAATAGAATTTGATGCCAAGTGGCTTGTTCGTATTACGCCACTTGGCTTAATATTAAGCTAGACTACTCTCCTTATATATATATATATATATATTATTAACAACTACTACTAATATGTTTTGGTAATATCGTATGAGTATATTAAGTGAGTTCATTATTATTATTATTATTATTATTATTATTATTATTATTATTATTATTAGTAGTAGTAGTAGTAGTAGTAGTAGTAGATTATTAAATTAGGTAATATTTTTAATTACAATTAATAACTTCTTTTATAATTAATGCAAATAGAATTTGTTCTCAAGTGGCTTGTTCATATTACGCCACTTGGCTTAATATTAAGCTAGACTACTCTCCTTTTATATATATATAGAAACAATAATAATAATAATAATAATAATAATAATAATAATAATAATAATTATTATTATTATTATTAGTAGTAGTAGTAGTAGATTATTAAATTAGGTAATATTTTGAACTACAATTAATAACTTCTTTTATAATTAATGTAAATAGAATTTGTTGCCAAGTGGCTTGTTCATATTATACTATTTGGCTTAATATTAAGCTAGACTACTCTTCTTTTATATATATATATATATATATATATATATATTCTGAATTTGAACTTTGATCACTCAAAATGTGAACTCTTTTGTAAACTTGAGACTTCTAACATATCTTGATACTCCATAAATTTTGGACCTTCCTTAAATAACATATTGATCTTGATATTTTCCTTTTGTAGATTTTTTTCCCCCATAGAATCGGAGTAATATTCTTCCCTTGAAGTAGTAGATTTTCCTTCCAGATTTTAGCAAGCTTCCTTCCATAGGTCAAAAGTTATTTCTTCCATTAAGCTTGGAAATATCTTCTTTCATTATTTTTGTTTGGATCTTCACAAAATCCTTCACTCATCTAAACCTGCATAAAAAAGAATTTACAACAATTAAGTAAATGTTCCTTTAGAGCCTGTTTGGAAAGCCACGCGGTAATTGGAATTGGTGTAATTACTATCCTAGTAGTTACACAGCCTAGTAATTACACAGTATTGTAATTACAATGACCTATTTGTTTGTCATAGTGTAATTACAAGCGTGCTGTTTGGTTGTACAAGTGTAATTACACAGTTAGTTTAATTTAGAAATAACATTTGATTATAAAAAAACTAAAATTAATATTTAAAAAATATGTGGCTTTATAAATGATATTTGTCACACCCCGACTTTACTAGGGTGTGATGGGCACTCGACCCCACATTCGGAGCCGAGCGAACCCGCTGACTCTTATTACACATATAATCTTTTGAATCAATTAAGAAATAAATACATAGTAAGCTCTCCAATATTTTTTTTTCTTTTTCTTTTCATAAGTAAAGTCTATAATCATGTGGGACCCGTGACATGAGACATAATAACATATCGACTGGCGAAGCCGTCTACAAAGCTGACGCTCTATACCCACGACTCTGTCTGCAAAGCCTCTAACCTCGAACATAGCATCATAGTACATATACTCTGACTCGGCAGCACTCCAGGACAAGTGGAGCCTACCAACCCCGCTGGAACATCTTCTATGCTAGCTTCGCATCATCTGGGTGTGCCTGCGCGACATGAAACGCAGCCCCCGAGGAAAGAGGGGGTCAGTACGAGCAATGTACTGAGTATGTAAGGCATGAATAGTAACATAGTAAAAGATGTAAGCAGGAATAATAACTGTATGGAACATAGAACATGTCATAAGATAAAAGAGTAACCTGTACATATGAGTGCCTCTGAGGGCGAATGCCATGCATGCTTGTCTGGTCGTATCATATCATGTCATGTCGTATCATATCATGTCATATCATATCATGTCATGTCGTATCATATCATGTCATATCATATCATGTCATGTCATGTCATAGCGCCGAGCAACGTCGGCTCGCCCACATAGCGCCGAAATACGTCGGCTCACCCATATATCCCGCGTCCGGGATGATAACGCCAGCTGACCAGGTGGCAATGCAACATATGTCCCTTCCCCTTCCCCATATATCCCTTCCCCCACCCCATGTACATATACATATCTCATATATATGTCATATAAGCATGCAGGAGAGCCCAAAGAAAATCATGTGTCCATCGGAGTGACGTAAGGTCGGTAACCTCCGATTATATTATGGAATAGCCATGGACGTCGTGTCTCACCTTGAAGGGACAATTAATATAAGGCGAGACTATCAATGGAGAGTGTCATCATGAGAAAACATAGAACCGGGTCATAAGGCATCGTTTCACATACTTGGAACCTTTAAAATAGTCCTTATCCATAATAGAATTGAGAAATCAAGAAATAACTTAACATTTTCATATTGTCATATTCATGGTAGGAACATATTGTCAACATATCTGTCATAGACATTTTCTCACATTTGACGTCAGCGTTGTCATTGTAATACATATCCATCATTTTTGTCATAAAAGCTTACAATACCATAAACCTTTGTTTTGGAAAAATACAAACATTTTGGAAAACGTTGACGGGTTATCGGGAAAGTAATCATACCTTAGAATCATAGACTTTTAACTTTTAAAAACAAGTAAGATATGGAGACAATTTTAAATTCACAATATCGGGATCATGCCTTTGAAAGAAAAGGGACGAGCCTTAACATACCTGTTCCACGTCCTATTAGCTACGCTTATGTGTCCGAGCTTGTAAGTCTACATTTAAGATAATTCACACTAATGTTAGCCTTTTCATCGTACACTTGTACCATATTTCAAATTATACTATTTTATATTCTGCCGAAAATCGGGTAGCATCTCCCCTGTTTATGTGCCTAGCCCGAATTTTTAATTCAGCAGCCAACAACAACAACAACAATACCAACATCAATTATAATGTTTTTAACTCCAAAATATCTCATAAAACAGCCCACACGCTGTTTTCCAACTTTCATAACTAATTAACTCAATATACAATTATTTAATCGCGTATTCTTCGTAAATAAACTAGTATTAGCACAAATAGAAAGAGATTCATACCTTTCTCCCTTTAATATTTCTTAATCTCCACTTTTCCATGATAAATTTAGGCTACCACACGCCTGCCATATGATTCTGCAGCGAAAACTATACGCTATCCGGACTGGAATTGGGAAATTATACCTGGTTTGGGCAAAATTTGGCTTGGGGAGTTGGGGAGAACTCTCCAGATTTTTGGAGAGTTTTTGGGGGTGTTTTTCGTGTTTGTTGATCTGAAAATGAGGGGGGGGGGGGGGGGGGGGGGGGTTTCCCCCTTTTTATGATGTTTAGAAGCTGCCAGAAGCAGCTGGAAAATTGTTCAGCGCGATCGCGCTGCCTTCTGGCGCGATCGCGCAGAGTTAATTAATTCCTTCTGCGCGTTCGCGCAGGGTTAATTTTTTGACTGGATGTTCGTTCGGTAAAACGGTCATAATTTTTGATCCTGATATCGTATAAGGGCCCACGACCTATGGTTGGAAAGCTAATTCAATTATCTACAACTTCTATTTCTGAGCGTTTTCCCAAATTCTAAACTTATAATGCCGTTTCTGCCCCTGGAAGTCAGATCATCCAAAAATGTTTCCTTAAGTCGTCCTTTTGGAGGGCTTATGGGTCCTTCTTAGGACTTGCTCAACTTTCCATATACTATCCGTATGTATCTTCATATGTCATTTATAAAACTCCGACATGTGGGCCCCACTTAGCTTGCAACAACGAGGGCTTTTCGTCAATTAACATAGGAACTTATTTACACCATATGGTCTCCAAATGTCATATATATGCCATTATTACCTTCTTATAACACAACCTTCATTCTGAAATTGATTTTCAGATTTTTTTGTTCAGCGCGTTCGTGCCACGTGGGGGCGCGTTCGCGCTGTATTGGCCCTTTGGCCCATTCTAAGCCGTCCACAGTTTTTGGTGACGCAAAAATTTTCCGGGGTGTAACAATATTAAATTAGTTATTTAATAATACATTGTTTTTTGAAAATATGTTAATTAATAATCATATATTTGTAACTAATATTGTAAAAAATAATTGATATATAATTTCAAATTAATATTATTTTAATTTTAATTGATTATAAAACGTAAAAGCATACATTTTTTGTGAGAACATCATGGGATTGGATGTTTGACAAAAAAAAATATTTATAAATATAATGCCATAACATTATTTAAATGTTTGACAATAATTCTATCAACTGTAACTGAAAAATAAACAGCATGCAATGTCAAATAACAAGTCAATAGTACTAAAACAAATATTTTTAAAATGGAAAATATAACCCAAAAGAAAAATCCAAAAGAAAAAACATAATACTCTTATGTCAAATTCCTTCGTTACATAAGTAAGTTTCAACGTAACATAAGTAAATACTCCTATAATTCAAAAGAAAGGGAAAATATAAGCCTATAACCTTATTCACAACGAAATTCTACTTTAATAACGTCAGTCATTATATGCCAAGTTTGTTAATGACTTATTCTTTCTAATATTAAGAGATGTAGTTTCAAAAATTAGAATATTAACATGGCCATGCTAAATGAATAAAATAAAAAAATACGAGCAATTACATGGAACCACAAAAAGTAAAGGTTGGGAATGAGAAAAAAAGAAATGAAATATAAATACTATAAAAAGAAAAATATATTTTAAAAAATAAAAATAAAAAAGAAATTAACTAATAGAAAAAAATTAGAAAAGAAAGGAAAAGAAATAAAAATAAAATAAAATAAATAATAGAAATTAAAAAGAAATTAAAAAGAAAAGAAATTAAAATAAAATTAAAAAGAAATAAACGAAAAGGTAACCCTGTAATTACACCCAATTCTCAGCCCTCCTTTGAGAATTGGAGAGTGTAATTACACTCTCTCAATTACACCTAATTCGCACCTAACTGTGAAATTACTTGGTCAAACAAACAGGCCAAACTGTGTAATTACGCCCAATTCCAATTACCTGGCTGGCTTTCCAAACAGGCCCTTGGTAAAATTTATGTTGGTTTGTTGTCATCAAAATCAATAGGAGAAACATTGGCGCTAATACACATTTTTCTATTAACGTACGTATAGATGTTATTTACATTTTGCAGGCAATTTTTTGCTAGATTGATCACACAAGCTTCAAGAAATAATTTACTATATGCTTTACGTTAATTTTATTTTTTAGTTAATTTGAATTATTAAGTTCAATATACAGAAACATCGTGTTCTTTTGGTCACATGAATACTATCTCGGTCTCATTTTTTTGGAGTGATTCATAAAAAATTGATAAATCAATAAAAGTCTAGATAACATTGAACACAGTAGTTATTTGGTTAGTCTTGAATTCGACGAAAATATAAAAGTTTAATATATCCTGATATATAAACATGAAAGAACAAATAGATTGACGCATGTCAACAACACTTGATATAAGAGTGATGATACATGTTGAATTAAGCATTATTCAAAATATATAGAAATTTAATGTACTGTATAATTCTATTAAATGTTACATCCAATGAGAGAATCACAATTATTTCTTGACATGCTTTTGAGGAAATTTTTATATAAAGTCTTGAAAAGATACATAAAAATGATATATTTATACATTGGTTTGGTTCGATTTTCTATTACTCGATACCAAATCAATCCTATCCAGTTTTTTCTTATCGATTTGATTAGATTTTTTGACTTGGTTTGAACACTCCTAATCATTAGATATATCCCTATTTTAAAATACATTTAACTTCATATGAATCTCATATCATTTAAGTTTTATGTCTGATCTGAAACAAATGATACTTGTCATATTACTTTTCAAAAAGATCAGAAATACCGACTTCAAAAGACAATAAAACATTTGTAATTTGTAAGAATAAATTTGTTGGACTGCACTATGAATCACGGGGGTTGCATTTGGGTGTGAGTAAATGGCAGGCTTCGTTGATTAATTATATTTTATTCAATATTGTTTTAATCATTTTTAGATAACTACTCTAAAGTGTATCTCAACCATGAAATAATACGATTGATATATGTAATAAATCGGCTATACCATTGAACAAAACTGACCAAACATCACTGGAGTGGATCTTCCGCCCAATCAATACGAGTATATTTAGAAATAAATAAATTAATTCCTATACGCATCGAGTCAAGTGTCCAAAGTGAAGCCGTAAAATTGATTTCTACCATGTAAAATGAGTAGCATCATATCAGATCATGAAATGAAGTTCTATCTGCCACTTTTGGGTGATATTCCATTGTTCTATATAAGGATAAATGTTGGGCCGTGTGATTAAGAGCAATTTCGAGTCATAAGAATTAATTTGGACATATATATATATATATATATATATATATATATATATATATATATATATATATATATATATATATGTAATGTTGGCCCGTTAGTGATTAAGGACAAATTTCGAATCAAAATTATAATGGAGAGAATACGGATGAATCAAACCTCTAATTGAGGGCAAAGATAATTTGTTTGCAAAGTACAGGGGCAAATTTGAATTTTTTACCAAAATAAAAACACAAAGATAAATAATAAAAACACAAAGATAAATAAGAACGAAAGGAAAACTAAAATTCAGTCTTATTTTTCCTTCTCACTTTATATAAACAAGAACATCATATTCCCTAATTAGACCACTCAAAATAGCGATCCATATAATAGGTTCCATTGCCGGCATTATATTGTTCCAAATAAAAACCATCTGGCCTCACCTCCCATTTACAATAATTCAGAAGATTTAGATTTTTTCCATTTTTGATGCAATAGTTTTGTTTGTCAAACACATGAATAGATGTATCCTTTGAACCCCACCAAAAGTGACAAAAGTACAAAATATTATTCAAAAAATTCCCACAAAACGACCAACTTAAGTCTCCATCTACGGGAAGAAATTGGTTCCCAATTTCACTATTCTTCGACGCGCAATGAATTTGCAGTTGTGAGGAATTAGAAGGAAGTTTGTTGACAACATGTACCTGATACTTCGCGGAAAATATACATTTTTTTGCTGATGAAAGTTCAAGAGGAGTGATCAATAACAAGAGAGAGCCATGTGGGAGAAGATAAGTATTGAAACTGAAAGGGGATAGAGGGGCTATGGTGTTTTATACAAAAAAAAAAAAAAAAAAAAAAAAAAAAAAATCTGAGTTTAGTAATGTCCCCCAAATCTTGATGATATTCTGTACTTTTATGAGGTTACTAAATCACTATATTAAAGAACTTGATCTTCTTATATTTAGAAGAATTATTTTTTGAACCGTATCAATAGATCCAAACTCTTTAAAATCAAAAGAAAGTGTTTAAACACGTGTGTGATATATTATATAAAATCAGAAAAAAGGCTCAAGAACAAAACATACAACATAACCACACAAAAATTAACCGATAACTACAGACCCTTTCTAGATAAGAAGCAAAATTTGAGGTTAAACAAATCAAATAACAGAAAATGCATAAAAAATGAAACTTGAATTGTTAAAATTTACTTTCCTTCTATGTTATGATTACATTAATGGTAATACTTACCTTTTTTTTTTGTTTAGAAATATTCTAAAATATTTATTTTCTTTCTAAGTCTAGGATCTAGATTAAATATAAAATATTTAGTTTAGTATCTACAAGAAAAATAGCATATTTCATTTTATTTTACTTTCTTTAGTTCTCTATAAATAGTGATTAGTCTTTGATTTCATAACATGAATAAACATCAAAAGCCCAAAGTACTAAATACTAAATAGCCACACATAATTAAGCAAGTCCGACAAAATCTAATTCACATAATAAGTAAATTTTAAGGCTAAATAAAAGAGCATAAAATTTAAGAAAAAAAATGAGACTTTAAGAAGCATGCTTGAAGAAATTAAATAAAATCCAAAAACTCTTTTCAAAATAATAGCAAAATTCAAGGCTATAATATAACAGAAATTTAACTCAAAAATATAACTTGTAGAAAAAACGAAGAATACACGAAAGAAAAATATGCATCTTTTAAAAGTCAATAAAAGAAATGTTTTTGGACGGTATCATTTACTACTCCCATTTGGCAGTAAATTTATTTCCCAGTTAATTCAATTCATGTATGATTTTTGGACGGTAAATTTACTGTACTCCTATTTGGCAGTAACAAAGTATGTAGTACGTAATATATAGATGAACGGTAATAAAGTCCATCAATTTAGTGGGATTTAGGTCTTTTAACTTTTAACTTTGTCTCTTTCCATTTTTATTATGGTATGGTGATTTCTATAGATATAATAAAATCTAAGTATTAATGTCAGTTGCAACCAAGGCAAAGATGGAATGCCATACATAGAGGTGCATATACCCTGCCTCAAGCAGTGTTATGGGACACTGCTTCATCGGAATCTTTACTTAGATTTATAATTAAATAATAAGTAAAATAAAAAAAGGCATAAGTGTAAAAATTACACCCTATGTTACGATAGTGATTTATTCATTTGTTGGCTTTTTCAAATATTGATACAACAACAATAACAACAACAACAACAACAACAACAACCCAGTGAAATCCCACATCGTAGGGTCTGGGGAAGGTAGAGTGTACGCAGACCTGACTCCTACCAAGGTAGGACGGCTGTTTCCGAAAGACCCCCGGCTCAATAAAAGCGTAAAAAGAAGTCAGATAAGGTTAGATAAGGTTAAGAGATTCGGATAAGAGATTTAAAGCGATATGGAAATGAAATAATGCAAGCGACACAGATAATACAGGATAATCAGAGCACAGAAAATAACCGATAATAGCAGAAATCGGAGCAGATGACACAGGATAACCATAACACAGGAAATAATAGATAATAACAAATAATAGCAGAAATCGGAGCACAAGAATCTTACGTACGCCACTAGCAATAGAGATTCATCCAGGAAAATGTTCATGGTTGAAATGAAAACTAGTGCCAGATCGAAAACACTGCTCAGCACATTGACTCCTCCAGCTCCTAGATAGTTGTTTATCTGATCATGTGACATTAGTCGATAACTATTTGGAGATCTTCTGATCTGTAACATGATTTTCTTCGATGAAAAAAAATTATTTGCTGAAAAACTTACTTCTCTATGAACATTAGAGCAAAGGAGATGAATGTTAAAAAGAACGGGCCGCACAACGATAGGTGTTCTTTATATTTATCTAACAAAAGTATTTAGATAATTCAGTAGTCGTTGGTAAAAAAACATTATTGTACAACAAACCGTAAACTTGGACATTGTTCTGCATAAACATTATAGTGATTTATTTCACTGCTGCTTGGCGATTTAATTTAGAGCCTGGTTGCTCTGAGTCTGAAAAGATCAAGACCGGACTTATCAAGTGGCCTGGAGAAAAACTCAGTGATGTAATCACTTACTAGAAATTCTTTATATAGAGGCAGTTTTTCTTCTGATATGAGCTCTTTGATTGAACCATACATATTTGGTGGTGCAAAAACTCCAATGAAGAAGCATGCCACTGACACCCTTGGTCCTACCTTATTCGCTACAACTCTATGATTTACACTTACAAACTTTGTCAGTTGATAGGATCTGTTAAAAAAATCCGGTTGAGATACGTAATAATTCGTAAAAAGAGGTTAAACAAGACAAAAAGAGCTATGTTTTGTTGCAAACCTGAAGAAACTCACCAATATTAACAGCCAAACCATGTTCAATTGGTTTAACATCGACCCATTGGTTATAATGCACGACTTGAAGGCTGCCACTTTGATCTGAAGCAGAATGGTACGTTCAATTGGTTCAACATCGACCCATTGGTTATAATGCATGACTTGAAGGCCGCCACTTTGATCTTGAAGCAGAATGGTAAGAAAATCAGGATCTGTGTGCTTATCGGTACCAAGAGTTAGCTCTGGTTGTGGGAATGCCGGGTAGTAATGACATACTAATGTTTGTCCTTTGGTACATTCCATGGCATTCAAGTGGTCAGGTTTTAGCCCAAGAGCTTCTGATAGCAAGTCAAGAAGAGTTTCTCCTAGTTTTCTGATATGATTCATGAACTCAAAGAATTCTTTCCTGGACATTTGGAAATTATCAGCGATTACTAGATAACAAAATTTAATGAAGATCTAAGATATTCTAATCTAACATGTCAAAGCAACTGTGCCCAATGGAAGACAGAGCATTTTCAGAATACAACTGAAGCATAAACACCTAGATGGAATAAATTCCCTAAACTCAAAGATTTCAGCATGCAGTATAACTTAGACTAAGATGCTACATGAGGCCAAAGTTGACCAGAACATCTCTGTGAGTGACTTAGCCTATTGTTCTCAAATCGGTTTGAAGAAAAAAGCAGTTGATTTAACTACTTCATGAAAAATCAATGGCGTGAATAGAGACACTCGATAACGTTAGTCATCTCCACCCAGCTGCATTTAACAATGCCTCGAGGTTACATCTGCCACGAAGTCTGCCAAGATTTGAGACTTTATGGCTGTTCAGGGTTTGTACTTTATGTCATACCCGCTGATTTCAACCGCCCATTTTGCTAACCTACTAGATAATTCTGGTTTGTGCATTACGTCCTAATAATTTTAATGGTGAATTAGTGTAATACCTCGACTTTTAACCTAAGCTTTGACCATGATCCTAGACTTAGAAAATCAGATAAAGAACGTGGGAATTGGAATTTCCCTTTTCAGTTGTAAGATGGGGGTTTACGCTCATGAACAGTGACCATATTTTAGTATACGAGTCGTATTTCAAAAAGTAAAATGGTACCAAAGATTTCTGAGCATTTTGAAATTTGGCATTTGGATGTTACATTGTTAAATACAGACTGTATTTCAGAATATGGCCTGTATTTCAAAAAGTATTTGGAATTTGAGAAAACTTCTTGGATGAAAGTTGTAGAGCTTTGAAATACCTTTCCAACGGTATATTATGGAGGTCAAACAGACATCTGTGTAAAGAGTTATGACAATTTTACTGAAGAGACGCAGTGCAGTCCATACGGAATACGGACCTTATTTCAAAATACGGCCCGTCTTTCAAAATATGGCCAGTATTTAACTGGGTGTAAAATTCATTTTTCTAGAACAGTATATATTCTTCCATATTAGTTCAAATCATTATTTTTCATTCCTTCAAGCCCTAGAACGACCTCCTACCCTCTTCCATCATCAAGAACACTAAGGTAAGCCTACTCTAATTATTCTAAGTCAATTCTAATACATATCCTTGTAATTTAAACAAGAAATTATCATTCCTAAACTAGGGTTTTCAAGAAAACCCATCTCAAGGTTCAAGAATTCAAGATTTTGGAAATCCTCTTCAAAGTTAGAGTCTTTAATTCAAGTTTGGAGCATTACCAGGTATGCAGAGTTACTATCTACATGTGGGAACATCATTGTTCTTCCCCACGCCTCATAATCCATAAATTATGATTCTCTACTAAAACTAGGGTTTCTATACCATGCTCATGATAACCCTAGGTCCATGTCCATGATTATATTATGTATGAATTATTATAATTCCATCATTGAGTTCTTAATATTTCTTTATGATTATTGAGAATCTGTCCGTAATCCATGAAAACCCATATCTTGTCTTCCATGGGTTCTTGCATGCATGTTTTTAAATAAAAATGCTTATTTCATGAATATCCTCCATGTCTACAAGTTTTCATGCAATTGTATTATACAACTATGTTCATGCCATGACTCAAGATACATACATGGTAAATACAAGTTATTTCATAAAACCACGTTTACAAGTTATTGCGTGAAATCATGATTACAAGATAAGTACAAGTTAATTCACGAAAATCATGGGCTTCTTAGCCAATATATCATGTTCATGTTTTTGGAGTTGCACGAATTACCGAGAAGGCTTAGATAGCCTGAAACTACGTAGCCACCGTAGGACAAGGATTGCTCCGCCCAGTTAGGACGATTCCTTAATTTCACACTGAATGGATCTATTAGGCACGTTACCACCTTATACCCTGGCAAGATATGAGGGCTCTGCTGGTCCGGCGAGGTACCAGACTCCACGTACCCACGTGGTGATATCATGTTGTCGGTTTATGAAAATGTTCTCCCTACTTATCATGTTTTACTTATGTTATATATATGTATCCATGCTCATGCTCATGCTCATGTTCATATCCAGGTTTTCAGTTTCAATTCTTATCATGTTATTCTATGTCCCATGTTATTTCTTTCAGTTTCTTTACATACCAGTACATTCAATGTGCTGATATCCCCTTTTATTGCCCGGGGGCCTGTATTTCACGATGCAGGTACGGATTTACAGGACGACGCCTCTGCTTATTAGGATCTGCACGTACCAGTTTATTGGTGAACCCCATCTCATTCGGGGTTTAGACATTGTCTTTTTTTAATTAGTTTTGCATCTAAAGGTATGCTGGGGGCCTTGTCCCCGCAAGTATGTTACGTGTTTCAGACTCATGTTAGAGGTTTCATAGACAAGACAAATGTCATGTTAGACTTCCAGAGTTGGTTAGCCGATTTGGCTCATTTATGATATTGTCCGTATTCATGACTTAACCAAGTACTTATGTTTAATATTATGACTTATTATGTTTTATAAAAGCTCATCATGCACTTCACGTTATATTCCCGCTTATGTATGCCTCATAATGATTCAGCAAGCCATGTGGTTCGCTCGGTCACAAGCAGTCAGGCACCGAGTGCCGTGTTACGGTCAGGCCATGGTTTGGGGCATGAAAAAACTTGGTATCAGAGCCTAAGTTCAAGTGTCTTTAAGGAGTCTATGAAACCGTGTCTAGTGAGGTCACTTTTATATGTGTGAGGGCCCCATACATATAAATAGTTGACCACCAAGTCATTCAGGATTGTCTCACTTCTTTCATATTCTAGATCGTGCAGTTAGAGCAGTACTTTTAGGATGTCTTTCTAATTCGTGAGTGTACGTATTTTCAGAAAATGCCTACGAAAAGAAAATACACCAGAAAGTCTACAGCCACCAGCCAAGGGGCTACTGCGAAAGCAACTCGCGAAGAGACCGTTCCGACTCAGACAGGAATGCTATCAATACGCTCACACAACTGGTAGCAGCTCAGGCCCAACGTCAGGAATCTGGGTCAATTTCAGGAGGCAATGGAGAGTCTTCTAAGACTAAGGACTTTATCATAATGAATCCCCCAGTCTTTACGGGGACAAAGAAAGAGGAGGACCCTCAGGACTATATTGATGCTCTCTAGAATATCTTCAGGATTATGACAGTTATAGAAACTGAAGCAGCTACTTTTGGAGCTCATCAGCTACAAAGCATTACTAACACTTGGTATGAATCTTGGGAATTATCCCGAGGTGAGGATGCACCTGATGCTACATGGGATGTATTTACAAGCGTATTCCTGGACCACTTCTTGCCAATAGAAGTCAGAGAGGCTAAGGCTGAGCAATTTCTGAAGCTTAAGCAGAAGGGCAGGTCAGTTCAGGACTACTATTTGAAATTTGTCAGTCGGGCTAAGCATGCTCCACATATGGTACCGGATATAAGGGCAAGAGTGAGGAGGTTTGTTGGAGGACTTGATTCCTATTTGTATGATGGGGCCAATATTGCTGCACAGAATGGGGGAATGACCATCTCCAAGATGGTTGCTTTTGTACAGGGTAATGAGACAAGGCTAAAGGAGGAGGAAGCCTTGCAGAAAGAGAAAGACAAGGAATTCAACAAGAGGGTCAAGTCTACCGGACAGTTCAGCGAGAACGGAAACAGGAAATTCTTTAAGAACAGGTCAGCAGGACCTGCTCCGTCCACAGCAAGTGCCCCAGTCCCCAAGTAACATAATGATAAGAAGCAGAATTTCAGGCCATCAAGCTCTTACTCTCAGGCTAGTGTGGGTCAGTCGACTTATACTCATTCGATATACGGCAAGTGTAACAGGAGACACTCAGGTGAGTATCGTGAGGGTACTTGATGAGTCGTGAAATTACGGCTCATTCGACGCCAATTACTTGGTCTTTTGTAAATCCCCAAGTACTTTTGATGTCGTTTCTCATGTTTTTGTGTCAATTTGTAGAATAACATGTGCCGGAAGCAACTTGAAGCAACTTAAAGCAAAACGAAGCAAAATGAAGCAAAATGAAGCAAAAAAATAGCAAAACTGAACCAGGGCATCACCTGCAAATCGCAGATACTACATGCGAGTCGCAGGTGGTGTCGCATCTGTTGAAAAAGATGGCCCAAGAAGAAACCACATGTGACACCACATGCGAAACCACATGCGAGTCCCAGGTGGCACATGCGAATCACATCTGGTATCGCAGATGCTGCTCAACAGATAATTGAAGATGCGACACCTGCGGTGATATGGTGAAACCTGCGACTCGCAGGTTGAACATGCGACACTATGTGCTATTTGCACCTGATGCGCAGGGGCATTTTTGTCTGGAAATTGTTTCCGTTTTGGACATGCTATAAATAGATTTGCTAGGGTTTTGGATTGAATTATTCTGCAGTTTTTAGCATAGACTCTTGTGAAGTTCATTTATTGTTGGTTGGTGAAGCATTTAAGAGATTCCTTTTAGCTTTGTCATCTTCTCCATCTAACACTTTTGTAAGATTTATGAATACATTTTACTTGATTGATTTACCTTTAATGAATATTAGTAGCTAATCTTACAGATAAGGTTGTAGGATCCAATGTGTTAGTTTTGTGATTGGGTTTCATATTCATACTGTTATGTCCCGTATTTTTATACATTGGGACAGTTTGGATTAATTGTGATAAGTTAGGGTCAACACCATTCCGGGATACAAAGTCGGGACTTTTGACCTTTAATTTTGTTTTGAGATATAATGTGTTCATGAATTTGTTGCCATGTAAATATTTAGGAAAATTTGGGACCAAAAGTGATATAATTGAAATTTAAAAATCTTGTGCAAAAAGGCCTTGTGGCCGTGTAGCTTTGGATTGGGTCCCACACATTGTTGTGGCCATTTTTAAATGGTCCAACACATGTGTGGGCCATAAACAAATGGAGATATTTTGTGGGACTTAAAATATGACTTTCAAGTCATCTTTCTTCATTATACACTTAGCAAAATAAAACAAGAAGGTGAAGAACACCAACCAACAAACTCACGGCCAAGAACCATGGAAAACCAAGTCCAATTCAAGCCACCCCAAAATTAATTCTTTGGTACAAACCCACTAATTTGAGGTCCCTAAGTAGCGTGGAAGTGTTGTTTGGGTCATCTAACTATTCGTTGTGCCCATTTGCAAACCCTAGCCTATTTGTGGAATTGAAGAGGAAAGGTAAGATTTGATCTTGTTTATGTATTGTGAATGTTTTATGCATATTGTAGTATGTTAATATGGATGAAAATCATGAAATATGGTATGTTGAAGTTGGGCCGTGTGTTTGGTGGGTTGGTCGTGTGAAGTGTGTGTGTGTTATGTGGTGTTGAGTTGATGAATTGATTCTTATGCATCATGTTAAATTGTTGTAGTGTGTAGGATGGCCAAGAATCATCAATATAGGTATATGTGTAGGGTAGCCGAATGTGGGTCTTATTATATGCCGAAGATCGCATTAATATCGCTTAGCGTTTTAGTTGTCGTCGTTATAAATTCTAGTTTGGAATTGAGCGTTTGATGACTCAAGAATGATGTTGTGATTGTATGGGCTGATTTAAGGCTTATTGTGTGTTTGATGTAATTCGTATATTTGTGAAAATGACATTGTTATATTGTGGATTGTTGATACAAATCATGAATTGAAATTGAGGAGTGTGTTATAGGGGCTGCTCTCGGTTTTAGGGGCTGTTTTCGGGCAAAATTGGAGAAATAGTTGGATTGTTGGAATTATTATGTAAATGGTTTAAAATGTCTTTGAATATTGTTGGTAAGGATTCGGGTTAGTATTTGAATGTATGAGCGTTGATGTTGGCTTGAAGGTAAGCCGTTGATTTGAATATTTGGAAAGTTGTTGAATGATGTAAAAGAGAGTTACTATTGCTATATTGCCTTTCTAATTGATTATCGATGTTGCTAGGTTGATTATTGTTGTTGTGTTGTTGATTTTGGCCGAGTTAAATTCTAGGGGTGGCCTATTTACAGGGGAAATGCTGCCGAATTTTTTGTAGAATTTAGTGTTAATTTGGAATAAATTGCTTAAGTACCTATAGCTAATGTGAGATATTCGTTGGCGTATTTGTAGACCTTAGGGAGCCCGAGACGTAGGTTGGGATTTACTTGAGTTGGGCTATCTTGGAGTGCGTACGAGGTATGTAAAGCCCAATCCTTCTTTCTTTTGGCATGCATTAGTTTTCAATAGGCTAGATTATAAGCCTTGAGGAAAATTTTAAGATTCGAAATCCGAGCACGCTATGATCCTTATATCTATTCCTTGGCATTCTTATGTATGATGTGATGAAATATGAACCATTATGTTTTCAAAAGAATTAATTTCCAAACTTTGTACAAAAAGGTTTGTTTTAAAGAATTTCGTAACTATAAACGCCATATTTTTCACGGCAAGGCTCGGATTGCGTCAATATTTTTGTAGGAGTTTATATGGCATATGATGAGTATATTTTCCATAGGCAGGCCCGGCTCGGGTCGATACTCGTCCGTGGGTCCCGCGACTTTCCTTTATGTAATTCGGAGAACTTTTGAAAGAATTTGGTATGACTATTATTCCGATTTCAAGTATGATCACTTCACTTATGTTTGAGTCATGATAATGATTTTATGCATATGGTTACTCACTACTCTACTCGTGCATTTTGTTATACCTTTCGCCGAGTCCCGGGCCGGTTCTGTTGTCGTGCGCACTTTTATATACTCCGGAGTTATGCTGTGTTTATGATTTACCGAGCCACTCGTTAGAGGGCCAGATTCCACTTATATTTGGTGTTATGCTGTGTATGGCGCTATGCTGTGTTATGATATGTGACGGGGATATGGAGATTCGAAACCTTCCGGTATTATGCTGTATTATGGCGCCATCGACGGGCGGGCGACCATATTCTTCTGTACCCTATGCATGACTTATATTTTTAAATTAAACATTTTAATATGTTGGACTTGTACTTATGTTCGGTACTTCTATTTTGTTTATATCCATATTTGTTTTCTGTATCTTCTGCTTTGCATACTCAGTACATATTTCATACTGACCCCCCTTTCTTCGGGGGGCTGCGTTTCATGCCCGCAGGTACAGACGCACAGTTTGGTGATCCATCAGTTTAGGACACCCTCTTCTGCTGTTTGGAGTGCTCTTCTCATTTCGGAGCCTACATTTTGGTATATATAGTAGTTCGTTGCATATGTATATATTTGTTCAGGGGTACGGCGGGGCCCTGTCCCGCCATATGTTTCGGTCGGTCTGTTTAGATGTCTGTAGACGTATTTATGGATGTGTGTGCCTACTTCTGCACAGGTGTGTTTGTATGATTCCATTCGTTGGACTCGTCTGCGTGCATTTTGTATATGTTTTGGGGCCGTTGTGCCGTTTCATAGCCTTGCCGGCTTCTGATATATACATATATATATATATATATATATATCTATATATATATATACGTATATGGTTGTGTTGAAATGTGTTTGAAACAGTTTGATATAATTTGAGGCAGCGTGTGATATTTGTGCCGTATGCGCTATCTGTATGTGATTCGTTCAGGTTGAGTGTGTCAGGGTGCCCAACTCGGGCACCAGTCACGGCCTACGGGGTTGGGTCGTGACAGAAGTGGTATCAGAGCGGTTTGTCTTCGGAATGTCTACAGGCCGTGTCTAGTAGAGTCTTGTTTATCGATGTGTTGTGCACCACACCTATAAACAGGAGACTACAGGACATTTAGGGTGTTTCCTTTCTTTGGATCTTAGATCGTGCGATAGAGCTGTGCTATTAGGATAATTCTGTTCTGATCCGTTGTTGTTGTTTTTTTTAGTAATGCCTCCGAAAAAGGCGACGGCTGCCCTGAAGAAAAAGGCGGTGGTAGGAGAGACTAGCCAGGCGCAGCGAGTTACCCGGGCTCATGTTCAGGGTTTGCCCGAGGTTGTGCCCCACTCAGAGGGTTCTGCTACCCCACCGGAGGAGCCTGGAGCAGGTCCATCATTAGCTCCAGACGCTCCAGCGCCTGAGCCTCCAGCTCCTCAGCCAGGGGCAGAGGATAGGACGTTGAGGGAGGCCGTACAGTTATTGACTACTTTGGTAGCGGGACAGGTTCGCAAACGGGGGCTGAGAGCTGATGATGATGATGACAGGCGTGATATCCTGAGAGTTCGTGACTTTCTGACATGTGGTCCCCCAGAGGTTTTCGGGTCTAAGCCCGCGGAGGACCCCCACGACGTCATTCGGGGGATGCGGCGCTCATTAGATTTGGTCAGAGCTTCAGAGACTGAGTCCGTTGAGTTGGTCTCGCACAGATTACGAGATGTTACTGCTAATTGGTATGAGTCCTGGGAGCTGTCCAGGGGTGAGAGTGCTTCCCCAGCTACTTGGGATGAGTTTGTGGCCGCTTTTACCCGCCACTTTTTGCCCTCGGAGTTACGGCAGGCGCCGGTTGATAGATTTTTGCTGTTGCAGCAGAGGGGCCGGAGTGTTCGCGAGTATAATCTGGAGTTTGATTCTTTGGCTTGATATGCACCTGCTATAGTAGCGGATATGGCTGACCGGATGCACCGGTACGTGATTGGATTGGACCGCTACCTGATTGACAGTTGCATGGCGATGGCATCACAAACTGATATGGATATCGCCCGGTTACAGGCCTATGCTCAGGGTATGGAGGACCGACACAGGGCCGATTATGCTGGTAGGGATCGAGATAGGAGGCCGCCCAAGAGGGCCAGGTCCGCGGGGTATTCTGGAGATTCTCGAGTCGGACAGCCTCAACAGCAGTCGTCGGGCAGATATTTTCCTCCGTCAGGCCGGGGTACACAGTCAGCCGGCAGACGATTTGACAGTGCAGGGCCATATGGGGCTGGTCAGAGTTCCAGAGCATCAGGTTCACAGACAGCCAGGGGTCCCAGCCAGTCCAGACCACCCAGGTCCCGTTGTACTTATTGCGGGAAATCGCACCCAGGGGAGTGCTATCGAGCTACCGGATCCTGTTTTTCTTGCGGCCGTCAGGGCCATATTATGCGTGATTGTCCGATGTCGAGTAGTTCTGGCAGTACAGCTCAGCCGACGGGATCAGCCGCAGGTTCATCTTCTACTCCCTCAGCTGTGCGCCCTGCGGGGCGAGGTTTGCCGGCGGGTCGCGGTCGAGGCCATGGCAGTGTTTCAGGTTCTAGCGGTCCTTCGAACCGCATATATGCATTGGCTAGCCGCCAGGATCAGGAGGCTTCGCCAAATGTTGTTACAGGTACCTTACTGGTTTTCTCCCGATCTGTATATGCACTGATTGATCCTGGTTCTACTTTATCGTATATTGCTCCACTTGTTGCTAATGAAATTGGGATAGAATCTGAGCCGATAGAGCCTTTTGAGGTAGCTACACCTGTAGGGGATTCTGTTATAGCCAGACATGTTTATCGAGATTGTTCTGTTATCATATATGATCGTTGCACTAAAACTGATTTGGTAGAGTTAGATATGCTGGAATTTGATGTTATTATGGGCATGGACTGGTTAGCTTCCTGTTATGCTAATGTTGACTGCCAGAAGAAGGTAGTTCGATTCCAGTTTCCAGGGGAACCAGTTATAGAGTGGTTCGGGAGTACAGCGTCGCCGAGGGGTAAGTTTATTTCATACCTCAAGGCTAAGAAGATGATTCAGAAGGGTTATATTTATCATTTGGTCCGGGTGCACGATACTACAGCCGAGACACCTACTCTGCAGTCAGTTCCGGTTGTTAATAAATTTTCAGATGTATTCCTAGATGAGCTTCCGGGTCTTCCGCCTGAGCGGGAGATAGATTTCACTATTGATTTGTTGCTAGATACGCAACCCATATCTATTCCTCCATACAAAATGGCACCGGCAGAATTAAAAGAATTGAAGGAACAGCTGAAAGATTTAATAGATAAAGGCTTCATCAGACCCAACACATCGCCCTGGGGAGCGCCGGTATTATTTGTGAGAAAGAAAGATGGGTCATTGCGGATGTGTATTGACTACAGGCAATTAAATAAGGTAACTATAAAGAATAAATATCCCCTTCCCCGGATTGATGATTTGTTTGATCAGTTGCAGGGTGCTAAATATTTCTCGAAGATAGATTTGCGCTCGGGGTATCACCATGTACGGGTACGAGAGGCAGATATTCCGAAGACTGCGTTTTGGACCCGGTACGGGCATTATGAATTCAGAGTGATGTCTTTCGGGCTGACTAATGCTCCAGCGGTATTCATGGATTTAATGAATCGGTTATTTCGATCGTTTCTTGATATGTTCGTGATTGTGTTTATTGATGATATTTTGGTTTATTCACGATCGGCAGAGGAGCATTCGGATCATCTGAGAACAGTGCTTGACACTCTTCGGCAGCGACAATTATATGCTAAATTTTATAAATGTGAATTCTGGTTAATTTCTGTGGCATTTTTGGGGCATATTGTCGGAGCAGATGGTATTCAGGTTGATACGCAGAAGATTGAAGTTGTACAGAATTGGCCCAGGATTACTACACCTACAGAGGTACGCAGTGTTCTCGGGTTGGCCGGTTATTACAGGAGGTTCGTAGAGAATTTTTCTTCTATTGCGGCGCCATTAACAAAGTTAACTCAGAAGGCAGCGAAATTTCAGTGGACTGATGCATGTGAGCGCGACTTTCAGATGTTGAAGCAAAAATTAATTACAGCTCCAATTTTAGCTCTTCCAGAAGGGCCAGACGGGTATGTGGTTTATTGTGATGCCTCTGGTATGGGTTTGGGTTGTGTGTTAATGCAGCACGGTCGAGTCATAGTCTATGCTTCCCGGCAGCTCAGACCGCACGAGAATAATTATTCCACTCACGATCTGGAGTTAGCCGCGATGATTCATGCTTTGAAGATTTGGCGGCATTATTTATATGGGGTCCACGTTGATATTTATACGGACCATAAGAGCCTTCAGTATATTTTTAGACAGAAAGAACTGAATTTGCGGCAGAGGTGGTGGTTAGAGTTGCTGAAAGATTATGATGTTGATATTCTATACCATCCAGGGAAAGCTAATGTCGTGGCAGATGCACTCAACCGCAAGTCCATAGGCAGTTTGATTGATGTACAGTCTGGTAAGAAAGAAATGGTTCGTGATATTCATCAGTTAGCCAACCTTGGAGTTCGCTTGGCCGATTCTGGAGATACTGGGATTTCTGTTCGAGGAATGGCCGAATCCTCTATTCTGGGTGAGATAAAGCAGCGTCAATACGAGGATCCTGTTCTGATGCAGTACAGAGACGCAGCCTGTGAAAAGGAGCAGACCCCGTTTGAGATTACATCCGATGGAGTATTATTATACAAGGGCAGATTATGTGTACCTGACGTTGCGGGGCTGCGGCGACAGGTTATGGGCGAGGCACATTGTTGACACCCAATTTTGTCCCTCCTTTTATTTAATTTACCCGGGTTTCTAAATTTACTAACGAGCTAAATACTTTATTTTTTACAATATTTTAATATCATTATTTTTATTTTTCAAACATTGTGAGCATCACTTTATCACAAATTTTAAATGTCCGTCATCGTTTCATTTTCGGGTTTGAAATCGTTAAATTAATTACAAGACAACACTTTGTAAAAATCTTTATTTTTCTACATATTAATTATTAATTGTCTTCACATAGTATATATTGTACTAGTTATTAAATTAGAAGCCAAAAATAATTAAATAGAGGAGGAAAGATCAACAATTTCAGCCAAATAAATGGCCTAAATTATTAGCCCATTATCCATTTCACTACCCAACGGACCAGCCCAATTCCTACACCCATTACCTATTCCTACCCGGTCCAGCCCAAAAGTACCCGACCCGACCCATTTATTTTCTTAAAACAACCTACCCTAAATCCCAATCTCTTTCTCTTTCTCTCCTCACCAGCCGCACACCCCCTCCCTAACGTCTCTTTCTCTTCTCCTTCCTCTCTCCTCTCTTTCCTCACGCTCTTTCCCACTTCCCTCTGTCCCCCACGCCTCACGTTCCTCTCCACTTCCCCTTGTTCCCCACGCCGCTCCTCTCTCTCATACGCTCCTCTTCATCCTCACTCTATAAATAAAAAGAATGATTCAGTATGTAGGGGGGATTTTTCAGTAGCTTGAAGGGTTTTTCAGACTTTGAGGGGATTTTCAGCATTTTAGAGGATTTTATTGAGTGTTTTGGGGGAATTTCGTTTTTTTGTTTCTTGACATCAGTTGGAAATTCCAAACATCATTTCTGTTTGCTCTTTTACTATTTCGAAGTCGAGTATATAAAATTCGGGGAATTGAACACTGATTGGGAAGATTATTAGATACGGAGTATTTTTGTCACCAAGTCTTAAGCTTCTTTTAT
This sequence comes from Lycium barbarum, assembly GCF_019175385.1. Classification (NCBI taxonomy): domain Eukaryota; kingdom Viridiplantae; phylum Streptophyta; class Magnoliopsida; order Solanales; family Solanaceae; genus Lycium; species Lycium barbarum. The sequence continues at coordinate 8,200,821 of NC_083345.1, read as the reverse complement.
TCTGTTCTTGATTTGGTTTAAAATTAGAAAAAATACTATTGTTGAAAATATAAGATTTGTGGCGAAAGTTAAGTTCTTGACGATTCGATTAACTTTCGTCATTGCTCGGCAAGAATTTTAAACTACGACGGAAGTACTCTAATTATTGACTCGAGTTGCTATTCATAACGAAAGAGTAGATTCGACGACCTCGACGCCCCGTTCACTGCACCCACAAAAGGTCAGTGTGTTCTTTTCTTTCAAATATGAAGCTTTGATATGTTCGTGTGTTTGTTGTTTCAGTTTTGGCTGAATCTCAGTTTAGTAATTTAGAGTATTACGCATGTCAAGTTTAATTTCGATTTCTTAATAATGTTTGTATTCTCATGTCTCAATTTGGTTCGGATTGTGCAGTTAATAGCTGATAGCACCTATATATGTACGTCTTATTTTAATTTAGTTTAATTTTAGTTCTGTTAGTATTTAGAGGTTCGTGTGAATTCATGTTTGGTTGGTTAAGCCGAAGGTGTTTGGTTTCTAGTTTGGCATGTTCGCACTGATGAGACCTGTTCGATTAGTTTAACCATCAACTAGTTCTATGTCGAGATGACTTTTGTGTTTAAAATCGGTATACTCCTCGAATCAATCTCATGTTAATTCAACTCACATGACTTGAGGTTTATGTGTGTTAGCTACCTTGTGGGTCGCAACTGTTCTCCTCCTCTTCTCGCCGCTCTGAAAAAGAAACTGCTCTACCTTCTGCCTGCTTATATGTTACTAGAATCTGTTTGATGTTGTGTGTACTTTGCCTCTGATCATCACCTTCAATCTTATTCATCTGGAACCATGCCCCAGTTTACCTGTCACAGATCATGCGTGTTTATTCTATCTTGACTCATGCTTGACCATATGTGCACATTACAGCCTGAACCTAACCTATTGACTAGTTAGTGTCTTTTAGAAGTATTTAGTGTTTTAGCTCCACATCTGCAGCTTACTACTATGTCCAAAAAGAGATGTCACAGTCCTATCTTGTTCGATCGAATGCTGGCTGTTTTATGCTTGAAATTGTTCATGACTGTTGGTTAAAATATTGTCTGTCGCTCCCTCTACAAAGTAATTGAGCTATAGTGTTGGATGATAACTTGTTTGTTTAGCTTACTGTAGTTTATTTAAGGGATCAAGGCAGTATTCATTTGAACTTATAATATTATAGGACAAAACCTTATAAAAACCCCTGCTTCTCTGTTCTAGGATCTGTCTTTGGCAGGGCGCATGAGCATTCTCTCACCGTTTCATATTTTGTTCGAATTATAATTCTGGTTGGTCTGTTGATAGTCTAGTAACATATTAGCATGACTGAGTTTCTTTTTTTTTTTGTAAACCCAGAATGCTGTATTCTACTTGATAGTCTGATGTCTCTATACCCCACTGTTTCCCCTTTGTTATTTGTAAGGTTTTATAGGAGGTTGGTTCAGGATTGAGATGAGAATCCTGTTTGATGTATAGATCTTTGTTCGCTTAAACTACTTGTTCAATCCTCTTAGCATTTGAAACCTGTAAAAATCAGTATTTGTTTCCTGTTGAATGACCCTATCTGACTTCCTCTCTGTTTGGTTAGGACTGCTCTGTTGAGCTTAGATTTATGCTTTAAGAACCTATTGTATCCAGATATATGGCAGTTTCTTGTATGCTATTGCATTAGTTGATTTATACATGGCTAGCTTGGGGCAAATGTTTCAAGTAAATGGGTAACAAGTCCACTAAAAGGCTTCTCTGTTTTCTGCTTGAACTTATATTGTCATCATGTTAGAGGGCCACCGTGCGCTTATTTAGTCTAAAGGATATGAATTTGAGTTTGCCCTCGCTAGTTTCGTTTCTAGTTTCCTGCCGCCTGAATATCATTCATCTCGCATATTACCTTTCATTTAGGGTCTAGTATGCCCACTGTTTGGATTGAATAAACAACGTTTGCCCTTTGTTCGAACCTGTGCACACTAAATGTTGATTTTTTTTAGAGAGTTGATTGCTGCCCTATTCTTCCTTTTATTTGCTTATGTGGTTGTCCATTGCAAGTGTATTGTGGGATTTTCTATATTGTATAGGACCCTTATATCTTAATTAATATGTTGATAGGAAGGCGGGGTTAAAACTTTCCAATATTTGCCTTCTACACATCCTTATGAATGTGTATGTATGAGATATACATTGATTACACAAAGCATATACATAACCTTCGATCTTTCTGCATATATATTTTACACGTTCAACCGTTATTCATTGATCGTATACTAACTCCTTTCTTTTCGTTTTGTGCATGACCGATCGCATACGAGTCCGAGAGACTCGTTCTTCCTCCACATTCGGTTTGGGCTAAGGCCCAACGTGAACTATTCTTCTCCGAAGCCCAACAGAGGCCCAGATAAAAAAAAAGAGATTGCTGGGCCGAAGCCCAACAGCTACACCCACAGCAGCCTCAAAAAATGGGCTGGGCCCATTTAATATTGATTTACTCTCTTTATTTTTATATATTTGATGTGTATTGTGCAACTAACCTTTTATTTTGTTCTATCTTCTCGTTTAGATGGACTTTAGCGGATTAGCTCAATATAACGGGTAGTCATTTTTTAGGAAAATTAACTATTAACTCTGTAGGTTTTGCGCTTGTTTCCTTTATTTTATTCTTCTTTGCGTCAAAACTATTTTAATACTTATAATATTTATTTTTAGAATAAGTGATTTTTTTTAAAGATAGTATGACTACATAGTTTGAATTAAATCATGCTTTATTTTGCTACCTTAAAATCTCAAGCATCACTAATATATAAATATTAATCGAAGCATTTCTCATAAATATTCTTTAGATTAATCGGATTATGCATACGTCTTAGCCAAATATAGTTAGACAAAAGAGAAAGAAACTCACGCCCTTCGCATCACATTAAAATACAAGCCTAGGCTTTTCTATATCACCATATTCATATAATTTTGTTAAGTTTCCTCTTAAGGAGTTATTATTCATAGGCAAATTATTTATTATTCCTGAGTCTTGTTTTATACTAGCAGCATTATTTTCATCCAAAGTTTTAAACGGCCTTTATAAGTCTCATTTTAAAAGCCTTTCTTTTATGCAAGTTATTATATTTTCCTACAAACTAGTTTAGATAGCATTACTATATTTTGCAAGCTACTTTCTCAAACTTAAACATTACACTTAGTCTAATTAATTATAAGTTCGGTCGGTTAACCATTTGTTAATGGGTCTTAAAGGGTGCTTAATACCTTCCCTTTAGACTAATTGAACCCTTACCTAGAATCTTTTGGTTTCGTAGACTTTAAAAATAAAATCAACTTAGGATAATCACTTTAATTAACCTTTAGGTGTCCTAATTCACCATAAATAATTAGGTGGCGACTCCTTAAAAACAACAAAAAAAACAGGAATCTCCAATATGTTGTACTCTAATTTAACCCGGGTAAAATGGGGTATGACAGCTTGGCGACTCCGCTGGGGAACTCACTTAGGTTCTAACCATAACGGACTTAGTTTAAATAGGCTTTGTGTGCTTATTTGAAATCACTTTATTTATTTGTTAACTATTTTTACATGCTATTAATTGTTTGTTTGATATGAACTGTTTGTTTTGATATAAACTATTTATGTGTTACTGCTTTGATAAATTGTCATTCCGTCCATATTTCCTCCACTTCTGGAAATTTACACTATCACACGTACACGCGAGGTGTGTTTTGCGCACCCGCAAATTTCTTTCGTAGAATCCAAATTTTAGGAGAGTTGGCGTATGCGCGGGGTGCCCGAGTAACGGGGACCGCGTAGCCTTCTCACTCGAGTAGTCCGCTCGGGAACCTTGCGTCTAGTAAACCCACTCTTAGTCAGCCTAAGATAGAGCTAAACCAACACCTTTTATTAAGAGCATATATTTCATGACCTAGGAGGTTTAATACCCTTGGTGTATTAAACCCATTAGATGACTTTACCCAAACGTCCAAGTGGGTTCACGACCCCGAGTGACACTAATCATATTTTATGTGCATGTTTGAAGGATAACTGTGCCTAAATATTGACTATTTGCTCTAATTAATTAAACTTTAGGAGGGAGGGAATGACTAACGTCTCTATGACAGGTATGCATTTGCATCGGAGTACAACAAATGACGAAGATCAAGGACATCAAAACGGAGCTAGAAGTTAGACATAGGAAATTGTATTTACTTTACTTAGATTAGGAAACACTTTATGTTGTATTCATTGGACATGTAATAAATATTACATTATTTTGTACTTTATTTTTTTGAGAAATAGAATCTGTTTAATTAATCAAAGCAACGGGATGACATATTATGGCACATTTTACCCTTCAAATAACGTTAGGCCCACCTCTGGCACAAAGAGGTCACATGCATATTAGGACGCGTTATTTGTTTTGATATAATCGTTTACATTTGTTTGACAACTTGTTCGACTCTACTTGATGAATTATTTGCTACATGCCTTACTTGACTTTACGTGATCGTGACTTTACCTAGATATGTTCATGAGACTAACATCGTTTATACTTTATGTTTCTTTTTTTTATTCCCCAAAAGAGAGTTGATTCGTGTTGACACTCGATGGCCGACCATCCTTACATCACAAGGTCAAAGACGTCATCGCTACCTGAACGTAGTTGGGTTGTCCAAGGAAATGAGATTTCTATGTCTGATCCGGCCGCATCTATTCCAACTGGTGTAGAAAACATCGTGATCTCTAGCGATCCGCCCGAGACTTCCGAACACGGAACTGCTATTCAACGGGATGAACATATCGCCCGCCTGACTCAAGAAATTGAGAATCTACGTGGAGAACTAAATCAGGTTAGGGATTTGACCAATTTATCCATCACACTCCAAAATTCACCTTCTGAACCTAGCAATACTGCACCAGAACCACCTCGTTTCCCATCACTCGAATCCCCAGTTCCTGAGCATTTTCCTCCCCAAAACAATGCACCTACCAACAACAACTTACCTCCGATCACCCCCGCAAATCCACCAAATCCATCATCCGCCTATACTCCCCCACAAAGTCAACCGGCCACTTACACTAACTATACTCTTCCACAAAGTCAACCACCCACTTACACTAACTATACTCCTCCACAAAATCAACCACCCACATACACTGCCTATGCTACTCATAATCCACCAGTCATCAACCCACCAAATCAATCACTAGGTCATACTCCTTACATTCCTTTACCCACCAACACTAATCCACTGCCCACAACTACTCCTCTAAACCCACCAGATCAACCACCTATAAACGCCACTTATAACATGCCACCCCTTGTCCAGAACACCCCCATCGTCCAAACTTATCCAACCCAGCATATTCACGGGGCACACTTTGTCACCCCTAATGCACAATATGTTCCTCCGGTATATGCCGCAGAAACACAAGCCTTTACCAACCCAGTAACGGTCAGGTTCCAACCCGAAGTAGATCAATACGAAGAAATGGAAAGGGATGCAAAGGCAGGGGCAGATAACATATTGCTAAAAGAGATCCACAGTCTCAAAGAAGCAATGAGAAACCTTCAAGTTGCTAGAGGAACTAAGAGTGTAGAATACGAGGATCTCTGTGTTCAACCTGACGTTGATTTACCCGTAGGGTACAAACCGCCGAAATTTGATACATTCAATGGAACAGGCGACCCTCATACACACTTAAGGGCTTATTGTGACAAACTGGTTGGAGTGGGCAGAGACCAGAACATAAGGATGAAGTTCTTCATAAGAAGCTTATCTGGTGAAGCACTTACTTGGTATACACAACAGGACGTCCGTAAATGGCGTGGTTGGAGTGACATGGCGCAAGACTTTATGGACAGATTCAGTTTTAACACCGATATCACGCCAGATAGAGTCTACATGACTAAGTTAACCAAGAAAGCTGCTGAGACATTCCGCGAGTATGCGTTACGTTGGAGATCAGAAGCGGCCAGGGTTCAACCTCCGATGAATGATAGAGAAATGACTGCTACCTTCATTGAATGCCAGACTGGCATATTTTACGAGAAAATGATAGGTATGATGGGACAAAAATTCACAGAAGTTGTCCGAATGGGAGAAGCCTTAGAAGAAGGAATCAAATCGGGAAAAATTCAGGATCTTATTGCTTTACAAGCAATAAACAAAGCTATTCAATCTGGTTCTATCAACGGAGTTAAAAGGAAGAAAGAAGATGTCACTGCAGTCATGAACATCCAAAGGCATGAGCCGAGCCAAGCCATTCCATACTTTAGCCACCCACAACAACCTTTCTACCCTTACTACTACCCTAAACCCTACCAAGCTCCACGATCTCCTTACCCTGTCTACAACACCCAAGCTAACTACTACCAACCCCGAGCACCTCCACATCAAAACCCACGTCCGTATAAGCCCAACCAAGCTCCAGCTTACCAAAATCGGCCACATACTATACCTAGAGACCGTCCAAGCCCTGACACCAAAAATACCCGTAATTACACTCAGATCGTTGAACCTTTGGCTCAACTATTCGAAAGAATGAAAGCAGCAGGCATAATACAACCGATTGGAGGGAAAATTCCCGAACCTATCCCAAAATGGTTTGATGGTTCCAAACGTTGTGCATACCACTGTGGAGTTTTTGGGCACGCCACTGAAGATTGCTATGGACTTAAAAATAAAATCGAAGACTTGATTAAGGAAGGAGTAATCCAGCTCGCTGAAGCTAAGCCCAATGTGGTCAACAATCCTTTGCCTGCTCACGGAGGTGCCAAGATTTGAAGGAGTCCAGTGCGGAAGGGGTCATATCATCAACTTTTTTCATTCCCATGAACAATCCAAAGACAAACACACATGAAGATTACTGCTACAAGCTAGTCACAGCATCGAGACACCTATCACACGAGGTGCCGAACCAGGGGAAATTCTGAAGAATTGGACTTGTACTCCGTCCCCGATTCGCCGGGAGTCTTGGTAGCATGAACATGTAGTGAACTTGTTTTCTTTTATTGATGCTTGAACCGTACCCAAAATTTTATTTGTTTTGCTTCATCTTGTGGAAGCTTGAATTGCAAAAACTATGAATGCATTTCTGATTCTCCTTAATCATCTATTTTCTACTTTATTTATCAAACTGTCAACTTTACGATTTGTGACATAAAATGAACGAACAGACAAACATACATCCCGAGAGAGTAACAAAGAAACTAGGGGACAAGACAAGATTTCACTCACAAGAATTGAAATAGCCGATAGGTGATGACATAAACCTGAAAGCTAGCGATCCAAGAAGAGATCAAAGGACGACATTAGATAAGACAACCTAGTTGCAACCTTTCCTTTAACAACCGGTTTCGAACTACGTTCTGACCTGATTCTCATGGTGAGATACGTAGGCAGCCCACATAGGGTTCGGTTGTGCTCTAACAGAAAAAAAAATCCTTATACAAGGGGAACTATGCTTAGCCTGATTCCCTCGGCGGGATTCGTAGACTATTAACATACAGATCCGTCACACCTAGATATAAAATCCAACAAATCTTTTACCATTTATATAACAGAACTACGCCGACCTGATTCCCTTGGTGGGATACGTAGGCAATCCACGTCGGGTTCGGTCCCTTTATTAGAAAACTTCAGACCATTTTTGTTATGAACTCACGAACTACGTTCTGACCTGATTCCTTGGCGGATACGTAGGCAACCTATACAAGGTTCGGTCACACCCCACAACATAAATTTAGTACACCCTTCTGAACCCAAAACTGAGGCATATTTTGAAAAGATATAGACGAAATAACGGTTGGACATCGACAAGATTAAGGCTATCAGACATGAAGTATTATAGACCAATTACTTTAGAAGTGTCACAATCTGAAGTTGGCAGAATATTTTACAACTTACATATATATACGTTTACATATATATCTTTCCTTACATACATACATTTACATATACATATTTCACAACTTATATACGTATAGTTACATTTCCTTATACATATACTTACATACCTACCTTTCAAATGAAATACTTTCTTTCAATTACTTCACTACTGTTCATCTACCGAGGTTTGAACGGAGATCATAAGATCCAAACAAACAAGACAAATGCAGCGCCAACAACGTCAAGCTTCGAGTCAACACGAATCAACTTCCCCCTCCCAAACTAAGAATTTTTCTTTGAGTGCAGGAATTAAAAGACCGTGAGATCAACAATCAAGTCTATCACGACCGAAAAGCATCGTTAAAGACGAATCAAATCAGGATTACGCGTCATTAATTCAGCCTGTCGCGATACCGTCAACATCATCAGCCGAACGGCTACACTTTTACTTTACCCCCTACGTTATCCATTACTTTATCATTCACTTTACCTACTTTAACCACTTTACCCTGAACTCTACAGGAATCAACATCAAATCTCCGAAGACAACCGGAGACATCATCAACTTTAACAACTTTACCCTGGACTTTACGGGAATCATTATCAAATCTCCAAAGACAACTGGAGATGTCATATCATCAAGTCTCCGAAGACAACCGGGGGCATCATTCGGCTATACAGCCTCATATGCATAAGCCATACGGCTACATTTTGACTTTACTCTCTGCTTTATCATTTACTTTATCGACTTTAACAACTTTACCCTGAACTTTACAGGAATTATCATTGAGCCTCCGAAGACAACCGGAGACATCATCCACTTTACAACTTTATCCTGAACTTTACGAGAATCAGCATCAAATCTCTGAAGACAACCGGAGAGATATCATCAAGTCCCGAAGACAACCGGAGACGTCGCATGGCCACACGGCCTCATACGCATAAGCCAGATGGCTACACTTTGACTTTACTCTCTACTTTATCGTTTACTTTACCAACTTTAACAACTTTACCCTGAACTTTACAGGAATTATCATTGAGCCTCCGAAGACAACCGGAGACATCGTTTGGCTATACAGCCTCATCAACATATCATTGAGTCCCGACAACCATCGGAGACATCACCCGGCTACACGGCCTCACCTGCATAAGCCAAACGGCTACACACTTATTTTACTCCTTACTTCATTCCTTTATTTCATCATCTACCTTACCACTTTAATGAATTTACCTTAAAATTCGCAGATATCATTTATCATCGAGTCCCGAAAGACAGCCGAAGACCTTATCACTATCATCTGCAAATGCAACTAGAAATATTATCACATCCTCAGCATACGCATCACGCATTCATTCAAGTCCCTGAAGACAATCAGAGACAACATTGGCCACACGGCTTCATTTTCATTCCCACACTCATATTTACTATCATTTTACACTCTTTATAATTTTACATTTTTTAACTTTATTACTAATTTTGACATGAATTTCAGTTTTGGCAGAAAATACAACTTGCAGGGACGCAACACAACGTGGAACTTTATCTTACGCAGTGAACTGGGGCAAATTTGCTGAAGAGGAATACCAAACTCATAAGCAAAGGTCACGAATCTACTCTCGAACTCAATTCCGCCTATGTCCACAAACACGTGATACGTAGGTTAATTTGTCTTTCATATTCCTCACTAAAACTCTATTTCAGTCAACTCTTTTCACAATCTCATATTCCTTTCTACATCCCCCAGTGTCTCCATAACTCAACACTGGGGCATCTTTGAAGAATTTACATCGTGTCTAGTAGAGTCCTATTTAAAAGTGTGTTGCGCGCCACATTTATAATTAAGAGGCTATAAGCATATGTTCTATTCTTGAACGTTCTCGTCACCTGTCTACAACCCCCGCCAGATTATGAATCCACAAAAACTTTCGAACTACACATGGCCTGATTCTCGTGCAGCCCGAGATATGTAGGCAACTCGAAACCGGGATTCGGCCATAATTTTCCATAATTCCTGTGACCCTCATAATATTTTCCATCAATTTTCCCCAAAAATCGTACTTTCTTATAAATCCATATTCGTTGGTCCAAAATTGGCTACTACGTCAACTTCTTCGCCTGAAGACTCTTACATCGTCTCCGGTCGAAGAGGGGCATCTGTTGACACCCAATTTTGTCCCTCCTTTTATTTAATTTACCCGGGTTTCTAAATTTACTAACGAGCTAAATACTTTATTTTTTACAATATTTTAATATCACTACTTTTATTTTTCAAACATTGTGAGCATCACTTTATCACAAATTTTAAATGTCCGTCATCGTTTCATTTTCGGGTTTGAAATCGTTAAATTAATTACAAGACAACACTTTGTAAAAATCTTTATTTTTCTACATATTAATTATTAATTGTCTTCACATAGTATATATTGTACTAGTTATTAAATTAGAAGCCAAAAATAATTAAATAGAGGAGGAAAGATCAACAATTTCAGCCAAATAAATGGCCTAAATTATTAGCCCATTATCCATTTCACTACCCAACGGACCAGCCCAATTCCTACACCCATTACTTATTCCTACCCGGTCCAGCCCAAAAGTACCCGACCCGGCCCATTTATTTTCTTTAAACAACCTACCCTAAATCCCAATCTCTTTCTCTTTCTCTCCTCACCAGCCGCACACCCCCTCCCTAACGTCTCTTTCTCTTCTCCTTCCTCTCTCCTCTCTTTCCTCACGCTCTCTCCCACTTCCCTCTGTCCCCCACGCCTCACGTTCCTCTCCACTTCCCCTTGTTCCCCACGCCGCTCCTCTCTCTCATACGCTCCTTTTCATCCTCACTCTATAAATAAAAAGAATGATTCAGTATGTAGGGGGGATTTTTCAGTAGCTTGAAGGGTTTTTCAGACTTTGAGGGGATTTTCAGCATTTTAGAGGATTTTATTGAGTGTTTTGGGGGAATTTCGTTTTTTTGTTTCTTGACATCAGTTGGAAATTCCAAACATCATTTCTGTTTGCTCTTTTACTATTTCGAAGTCGAGTATATAAAATTCGGGGAATTGAACACTGATTGGGAAGATTATTAGATACAGAGTATTTTTGTCACCAAGTCTTAAGCTTCTTTTATTCTGTTCTTGATTTGGTTTAAAATTAGAAAAAATACTATTGTTGAAAATATAAGATTTGTGGCGAAAGTTAAGTTCTTGACGATTCGATTAACTTTCGTCATTGCTCGGCAAGAATTTTAAACTACGATGGAAGTACTCTAATTATTGACTCGAGTTGCTATTCATAACGAAAGAGTAGATTCGACGACCTCGACGCCCCGTTCACTGCACCCACAAAAGGTCAGTGTGTTCTTTTCTTTCAAATATGAAGCTTTGATATGTTCGTGTGTTTGTTGTTTCAGTTTTGGCTGAATCTCAGTTTAGTAATTTAGAGTATTACGCATGTCAGGTTTAATTTCGATTTCTTAATAATGTTTGTATTCTCATGTCTCAATTTGGTTCGGATTGTGCAGTTAATAGCTGATAGCACCTATATATGTACGTCTTATTTTAATTTAGTTTAATTTTAGTTCTGTTAGTATTTAGAGGTTCGTGTGAATTCATGTTTGGTTGGTTAAGCCGAAGGTGTTTGGTTTCTAGTTTGGCATGTTCGCACTGATGAGACCTGTTCGATTAGTTTAGCCATCAGCTAGTTCTATGTCGAGATGACTTTTGTGTTTAAAATCGGTATACTCCTCGAATCAATCTCATGTTAATTCAACTCACATGACTTGAGGTTTATGTGTGTTAGCTACCTTGTGGTTCGCAACTGTTCTCCTCCTCTTCTCGCCGCTCTGAAAAAGAAACTGCTCTACCTTCTGCCTGCTTATATGTTACTAGAATCTGTTTGATGTTGTGTGTACTTTGCCTCTGATCATCACCTTCAATCTTATTCATCTGGAACCATGCCCCAGTTTACCTGTCACAGATCATGCGTGTTTATTCTACCTTGACTCATGCTTGACCATATGTGCACATTACAGCCTGAACCTAACCTATAGACTAGTTAGTGTCTTTTAGAAGTATTTAGTGTTTTAGCTCCACATCTGCAGCTTACTACTATGTCCAAAAAGAGATGTCACAGTCCTATCTTGTTCGATCGAATGCTGGCTGTTTTATGCTTGAAATTGTTCATGACTGTTGGTTAAAATATTGTCTGTCGCTCCCTCTACAAAGTAATTGAGCTATAGTGTTGGATGATAACTTGTTTGTTTAGCTTACTGTAGTTTATTTAAGGGATCAAGGCAGTATTCATTTGAACTTATAATATTATAGGACAAAACCTTATAAAAACCCCTGCTTCTCTGTTCTAGGACCTGTCTTTGGCAGGGCGCATGAGCATTCTCTCACCGTTTCATATTTTGTTCGAATTATAATTCTGGTTGGTCTGTTGATAGTCTAGTAACAGATTAGCATGACTGAGTTTCTTTTTTTTTTGTAAACCCAGAATGCTGTATTCTACTTGATAGTCTGATGTCTCTATACCCCACTGTTTCCCCTTTGTTATTTGTAAGGTTTTATAGGAGGTTGGTTCAGGATTGAGATGAGAATCCTGTTTGATGTATAGATCTTTGTTCGCTTAAACTACTTGTTCAATCCTCTTAGCATTTGAAACCTGTAAAAATCAGTATTTGTTTCCTGTTGAATGACCCTATCTGACTTCCTCTCTGTTTGGTTAGGACTGCTCTGTTGAGCTTAGATTTATGCTTTAAGAACCTATTGTATCCAGATATATGGCAGTTTCTTGTATGCTATTGCATTAGTTGATTTATACATGGTTAGCTTGGGGCAAATGTTTCAAGTAAATGGGTAACAAGTCCACTAAAAGGCTTCTCTGTTTTCTGCTTGAACTTATATTGTCATCATGTTAGAGGGCCACCGTGCGCTTATTTAGTCTAAAGGATATGAATTTGAGTTTGCCCTCGCTAGTTTCGTTTCCAGTTTCCTGCCGCCTGAATATCATTCATCTCGCATATTACCTTTCATTTAGGGTCTAGTATGCCCACTGTTTGGATTGAATAAACAACGTTTGCCCTTTGTTCGAACCTGTGCACACTAAATGTTGATTTTTTTTAGAGAGTTGATTGCTGCCCTATTCTTCCTTTTATTTGCTTATGTGGTTGTCCATTGCAAGTGTATTGTGGGATGTTCTATATTGTATAGGACCCTTATATCTTAATTAATATTTTGATAGGAAGGCGGGGTTAAAACTTTCCAATATTTGCCTTCTACACATCCTTATGAATGTGTATGTATGAGATATACATTGATTACACAAAGCATATACATAACCTTCGATCTTTCTGCATATATATTTTACACGTTCAACCGTTATTCATTGATCGTATACTAACTCCTTTCTTTTCGTTTTGTGCATGACCGATCGCATACGAGTCCGAGAGACTCGTTCTTCCTCCACATTCGGTTTGGGCTAAGGCCCAACGTGAACTATTCTTCTCTGAAGCCCAACAGAGGCCCAGATAAAAAAAAAGAGATTGCTGGGCCGAAGCCCAACAGCTACACCCACAGCAGCCTCAAAAAATGGGCTGGGCCCATTTAATATTGATTTACTCTCTTTATTTTTTAGGAAAATTAACTATTAACTCTGTAGGTTTTGCGCTTGTTTCCTTTATTTTATTCTTCTTTGCGTCAAAACTATTTTAATACTTATAATATTTATTTTTAGAATAAGTGATTTTTTTTAAAGATAGTATGACTACATAGTTTGAATTAAATCATGCTTTATTTTGCTACCTTAAAATCTCAAGCATCACTAATATATAAATATTAATCGAAGCATTTCTCATAAACATTCTTTAGATTAATCTGATTATGCATACGTCTTAGCCAAATATAGTTAGACAAAAGAGAAAGAAACTCACGCCCTTCGCATCACATTAAAATACAAGCCTAGGCTTTTCTATATCACCATATTCATATAATTTTGTTAAGTTTCCTGTTAAGGAGTTATTATTCATAGGCAAATTATTTATTATTCCTGAGTCTTGTTTTATACTAGCAGCATTATTTTCATCCAAAGTTTTAAACGGCCTTTATAAGTCTCATTTTAAAAGCCTTTCTTTTATGCAAGTTATTATATTTTCCTACAAACTAGTTTAGATAGCATTACTATATTTTGCAAGCTACTTTCTCAAAACTTAAACATTACACTTAGTCTAATTAATTATAAGTTCGGTCGGTTAACCATTTGTTAATGGGTCTTAAAGGGTGCTTAATACCTTCCCTTTAGACTAATTGAACCCTTACCTAGAATCTTTTGGTTTCGTAGACTTTAAAAATAAAATCAACTTAGGATAATCACTTTAATTAACCTTTAGGTGTCCTAATTCACCATAAATAATTAGGTGGCGACTCCTTAAAAACAACAAAAAAACAGGAATCTCCAATATGTTGTACTCTAATTTAACCCGGGTAAAATGGGGTATGACACACATTATGCCAGATATTTTGTTCATCCAGGGTCGACGAAGATGTATCATGATGTTAGATGCCTGTATTGGTTGGACGGTATGAAAAAGGACATAGCAGAGTTCGTTGCCCAGTGCCCAAATTGTCAGCAGGTGAAGATTGAGCATCAGAAGCCCGGTGGGTTATTGCAGGAGATGGAGATCCCGACGTGGAAGTGAGAGGTAATTAATATGGATTTCATTGTAAGCTTGCCTCGCACTCCACGGGGGTATGACTCCATATGGGTTATCGTTGATCGGCTGACAAAATCAGCCCATTTTCTTCCAGTTCGGACTACATACTCAGCTGAAGATTATGCCAGGCTATATATTAAGGAGATTGTGAGACTGCACGGAGTTCCCGTGTCTGTTATCTCCGACAGAGGTGCCCAGTTTACAGCTAATTTCTGGAGATCATTTCAGGAGGGATTGGGGACCCAGGTGAGCCTGAGCACAACATTTCATCCTCAGTCTAATGGGCAGGCCGAGCACACTATTCAGACATTGGAAGATATGTTGCGTGCCTATGTTATCGATTTCAGGGGTAGCTGGGACGATCATTTGCCGCTGGTTGAATTTGCTTATAACAACAGCTACCACTCCAGCTTCTAACGATCGGTTGGTTTGACGTGGGTGAGATTCAATTAATTTTTCCAGATGTGGTCCAGCAGGCAGTCGATAAAGTGAAACTGATTCGAGAGCGACTATTAGCGGCCCAGAGTCGACAGAAATCTTATGCTGATAAACAACGTCGATCGTTAGAGTTCTAGATTGGCGATTGGGTATTCCTGAAAGTGTCACCTATGAAAGGTGTTATGAGATTTGACAAGAAAGGAAAGCTCAATCCGAGATACATTGGACCTTATCAGATTATTCGTAAAATAGGCAAAGTGGCCTACGAATTGGATCTGCTAGCTGATTTGGGAGCGGTACACCCGGTATTCCATGTTTCTATGCTTCGTAAATGTATTGGTGACCCTTCAAGAATTTTTCCTACAGATGATATACAGGTCACCGAGGAGCTATCTTATGAAGAGCAGCCTATAGCCATATTGGATCGTCAGGTAAGAAAGTTGCGGAATAAAGATGTGGCTTCTGTTAAAGTGCTGCGGCAGAATAATAACCGTGAAGAAATAACCTGGGAAGCTGAGAAGCAGATGAAGAAAAAGTATCCTCACCTATTTCCAGTACCTTCAGGTAATTCAAATTCCTTGTTTGACTATGTTGATTTGTGAATGACTTGTATGTGATGGCTATAAAAGAAACTCCCCCAAATTTTTAGTAAGACCCGTAGAACTAATTTAACATTTGAGGACGAATGTTCTTAAGGGGGGGAGGATGTTATGTCCCGTATTTTTATACATTGGGACAATTTGGATTAATTGTGATAAGTTAGGGTCAACACCATTCCGGGATACAAAGTCGGGACTTTTGACCTTTAATTTTGTTTTGAGATATAATGTGTTCATGAATTTGTTGCCATGGAAATATTTAGGAAAATTTGGGACCAAAAGTGATATAATTGGAATTTAAAAATCTTGTGCAAAAAGGCCTTGTAGCAGTATAGCTTTGGATTGGGTCCCACACATTATTGTGGCCATTTTTAAATGGTCCAACACATGTGTGGGCCATAAACAAATGGAGATATTTTGTGGGACTTAAAATATGACTTTCAAGTCATCTTTCTTCATTATACACTTAGCAAAATAAAACAAGAAGGTGAAGAACACCAACCAACAAACTCACGGCCAAGAACCATGGAAAACCAAGTCCAATTCAAGCCACCCCAAAATTAATTCTTTGGTACAAACCCACTAATTTGAGGTCCCTAAGTAGCGTGGAAGTGTTGTTTGGGTCATCTAACTATTCGTTGTGCCCATTTGCAAACCCTAGCCTATTTGTGGAATTGAAGAGGAAAGGTAAGATTTGATCTTGTTTATGTATTGTGAATGTTTTATGCATATTGTAGTATGTTAATATGGATGAAAATCATGAAATATGAAATTTTGAAGTTGGGCCGTGTGTTTGGTGGGTTGGCCGTGTGAAGTGTGTGTGTGTTATATGGTGTTGAGTTAATGAATTGATTCTTATGCATCATGTTAAATTGTTGTAGTGTGTAGGATGGCCAAGAATCATCAATATAGGTATATGTGTAGGGTAGCCGAATCTGGGTCTTATTATATGCCGAAGATCGCATCATCAATATAGGTATATGTGTAGGGTAGCCGAATGTGGGTCTTATTATATGCCGAAGATCGCATTAATATCGCTTAGCGTTTTAGTTGTCGTCGTTATAAATTCTAGTTTGGAATTGAGCGTTTGATGACTCAAGAATGATGTTGTGATTGTATGGGCTGATTTAAGGCTTATTGTGCATTTGATGTAATTCGTATATTTGTGAAAATGACATCGTTATATTGTGGATTGTTGATACAAATCATGAATTGAAATTGAGGAGTGTGTTATAGGGGCTGCTCTCTGTTTTCGGGGTTGTTTTCGGGCAAAATTGGAGAAATCGTTGGATTGTTGGAATTATTATGTAAATGGTTTAAAATGTCGTTGAATATTGTTGGTAAGGATTCGGGTTAGTATTTGGATGTATGAGCGTTGATGTTGGCTTGAAGGTAAGCCGTTGATTTGAATATTTGGAAAGTTGTTGAATGATGTGAAAGAGAGTTACTATTGCTATATTGCCTTTCGAATTGATTATCGATGTTGCTAGGTTGATTATTGTTGTTGTGTTGTTGATTTTGGCCGAGTTAAATTCTCGGGGTGGCCTATTTACAGGAGAAATGCTGCCGAATTTTCTGTAGAATTTAGTGTTAGTTTGGAATAAATTGCTTAAGTACCTATAGCTAATGTGTGATATTCATTGGCGTATCTGTAGACCTTAGGGAGCCCAAGACGTAGGTTGGATTTACTTGAGTTGGGCTATCTTGGAGTGCGTACGAGGTATGTAAAGCCCAATCCTTCTTTCTTTTGGCATGCCTTAGTTTTCAATAGGCTAGATTATAAGCCTTGAGGAAAATTTTAAGATTCGAAATCCGAGCACGCTATGATCCTTATATCTATTCCTTGGCATTCTTATGTATGATGTGATGAAATATGAAACATTATGTTTTCGAAAGAATTGATTTCCAAACTTTGTACAAAAAGGTTTGTTTTAAAGAATTTCGTAACTATAAACGCCATATTTTTCACGGCAAGGCTCGGATTGCGTCAATATTTTTGTAGGAGTTTATATGGCATATGATGAGTATATTTTCCATAGGCAGGCCGGGCTCGGGTCGATACTCATCCGTGGGTCCCGCTACTTTCCTTTGTGTAATTCGGAGAACTTTTGAAAGAATTTGGTATGACTATTATTCCGATTTCAAGTATGATCACTTCACTTATGTTTGAGTCATGATAATGATTTTATACATATGGTTACTCACTACTCTATTCGTGCATTTTGTTATACCTTTCGCCGAGTCCCGGGCCGGTTCTGTTGTCGTGCGCACTTTGATATACTCCGGAGTTATGCTGTGTTTATGATTTACCGAGCCACTCGTTAGAGGGCCAGATTCCACTTATATTTGGTGTTATGCTGTGTATGGCGCTATGCTGTGTTATGATATGTGACGGGGATATGGAGATTCGAAACCTTCCGATGTTATGCTGTGTTATGGCGCCATCGACGGGCAGGCGACCATATTCTTCTGTACCCTATGCATGACTTATATTTTTAAATTAAACATTTTGATATGTTGGACTTGTACTTATGTTCGGTACTTCTATTTCGTTTATATCCAGATTTGTTTTTTGTATTTTCTGCTTTGCATACTCAGTACATATTTCGTACTGACCCCCCTTTCTTCGGGGGGCTGCGTTTCATGCTCGCAGGTACAGACGCACAGTTTGGTGATCCACCAGTTTAGGACACCCTCTTCTGCTGTTTGGAGTGCTCTTCTCATTTCGGAGCCTACATTTTGGTATATATAGTAGTTCGTTGCATATGTATATATTTGTTCAGGGGTACGGCGGGGCCCTGTCCCGCCATATGTTTCGGTTGGTCTGTTTAAAGGTTTGCAACAGTTGGTTAATGCTCGCCTTTTGAGGAAAGGCACCATGTCTCGCAACAAGAGGGAGGGGAACTCGTATTTTGAATGATTATGTTTTGACTGATCACGATCATCATTGTAGTACCTAGCAATTGACATATCTTATAGTTATGTTTTAAATGCTTGAGGACAAGCAAAAGTATAAGTTTGGGGGTGTTGATGAGTCGTGAAATTACGGCTCATTCGACGTCAACTACTTAATCTTTTGTAAATCCCCAAGTACTTTTGATGTCGTTTCTCGTGTTTTTGTGTCAATTTGTAGAATAACATGTGCCGGAAGCAACTTGAAGCAAAATGAAGCAAAAAACCAGCAAAACTGAACCAGGGCATCACTTGCGAATCGCAGGTACTACATGCGAGTCGCAGGTGGTGCCGCATCTGTTGACAGAGATGGCCCAAGAAGAAACCACACGTGTCACCACATGCGACACCACATGCGAGTCGCAGGTGGCACATGCGAATCGCATCTGGTGTCGCAGATACTGCTCAACAGATAATTGAAGATGCGACACCTGCGGTGATATGGTGAAACCCGCGACTCGCTGGTTGAACATGCGACACTATGTGCGATTCGCACCCGATGCGCAGGGGCATTTTTGTCTGGAAATTGTTCCCGTTTTGGACATGCTATAAATAGATTTGCTAGGGTTTTGGATTGAATTATTCTACAGTTTTTAGCATAGACTCTTATGGAGTTCATTTATTGTTGGTTGGTAAAGCATTTAAGAGATTCCTTTTGGCTTTGTCATCTTCTCCATCCAACACTTTTGTAAGATTTATGAATACATTTTACTTGATTGATTTACCTTTAATGACTATTAGTAGCTAATCTTACAGCTAAGGTTGTGGGATCTAATGTGTTAGTTATGTGATTGGGTTTCATATTCATACTACATTTATATGCTAATGGTGTTTTCTATTAACTCTTCAAGCATCAATGTCTTGTGATGGTGTACAACATTACTTGTGCCTTAATACCATTACTTTGCTTGGAAAAGAAAGTAGAGGTTAGGAAAAGAGTTAATAGCAACAATGTGAGTCATTAAATTCATCTAATAGCTTGAGCTAGGAATAGGAAAGCTAGTTGAGGCTACATGGGTGTTCTCTTATAAAACATCCCAGGGCTTGGAAAAGCCTAGGATGAAATTTGCTGATTTGGTTGGAAAACTTTTGGCAAGTATCACGTGACCCTTGGCTTAATGCACTTAGGCATATAAATAAGTTGAATTGATACCCAATCGCATTACTTTCCATTGGAACCACAACCTTAGTCCCATTTACCAATTGTTTACATCTTATAACCATTTTTAGTTTTTAATGAACAAACAACAATCAAACTCTTATTATATTTCCCCTTCCCCTGGAAATATAGACTAATAGTCGGGTGTTACACTTGTCAAGTATACTTCTTCATTGTATTCTCTGTAGGATTCGACCCCAACCTTGTTGGGTTCTATATTTGACAACGACCGCTTACTCCTGATATCAAAGGTGTAATTTAGGCGTATCAAATTTTGGCGCCGTTGCGAGGGAATTACGGTCTAGAAATTTACTAACTAGTGTAAAACTTTACTTTTAGTCTTTATTTTCATTTCATATTTCCTTTTGTTGTTGTGTGTTGTGCAGGCAATATGGATGAGGAAGATATCCATGTCCAAAATCCACAAGTAGCGGTTGGTGAAGAAGCTGCGGGAGCAGTCTATACAGCTGCAATTCAGCCCCCACCTTTAATTAGATACTCGAGTTTCCATATAACCAACACCATGCTGCACCTGCTCAACACTAAGGGCCTGTTTGGTGGTCTACCCAAAGATGACCCGAATAGGCACCTTAGGAACTTTCTTGGGGTCTGTTCTACGAATGTGCATCTGGGTGTCTCAATTGAAGCAGTCAAGCTACGGATCTTCCCGTACTCCCTAACGGGGGAAGCCATGGCTTGGTTAGATGATCTTCCTTCCGGGTCCATCACTACTTGGGAGGAACTGACCGATGCATTCCTCAAGAAGTTCTTCCCTCCATCGCGGATGTTACAACTCCGTGACGAAATTAACAACTTTCGTCAACTTCCTGATGAGACTCTCCATGAAACTTGGATTCGTTTTAAAAAGAAAGTCAAAAGATGTCTCAAGCATGGGTTGCCCGATGGTGTGCTTCTACAAACATTTTATAGATCTCTAGATTCGGTCAATAAATCAGTGGCGAACAATATTGCAGAGGGGTCTATTATGGATAATTCTTATGCCACCGTTCGTGAATTGTTGGATAAATTGACCGAGACTAATGAAGCGTGGCACACTAGAGATTCGGAAGTGGGTGGAGGAAGTTCCTCCAAACATGTGCTCACTCGTGAGATGATTAAGAAGGAGGAAGAGAGAGATGAGTCCATGGCCAAACTTGTCACCCAAATGGACCTTCTGACAAAACATGTCATGGGTGGCGGAAGCAAAAAGGTTAACGCGGTAGAAACCTGTGAAGGGGGTATTGACACCCAATTTTGTCCCTCCTTTATTTCAATTTATTTACTCGGGCTTCTAAATTTATTAACGAGCTAAATACTTTGTTTTTCACTACTATTTTTTATTACTATTAACATCGTTACTTTCATTACTTTATCACTAATTTTATATGGTTCGTCATCGTTTCATTTTCGGGTTTGGACTCGTTAAATTAATTACAAGACAACATTTTGTAAAATCCTTATTTTTCTACATATTTTATTAATTTTCTTCACATAGTATATATTGTACTAGTTATTAAATTAGAAGCCCAACAATAATTAAATAAAGAAGGAAGGATCAACAATTTTCAGCCAAATTAATGGCCCAAAATACAAATACAATATTATTCCCCTACCCAAATAATCAACCCACACATTTTGATTCCCCCAGCCCATTACCCATACTCACCCGTCTGGCCCAAACATTTCACCCGATCCAGCCCATTACATCTACCCGACCCGGACCAATTTTTATTTTCCTAAACCTAAAACCCTTGACGCCTCTTTTCTCTTCCTCTTTCCCTCTACCTTTCCTTTCTCTCTTTCTCCTCAATCCCTTCTCAGCCGGCCCTCTCTCCTCTCCACTTCCCCTTGTCCCCCCACGCCTGTCTCCTCCATCCCTCTCTGTCCCCGCTCCTTCGTCTCTCTCCCACGCTCCTCGCTTTACTTTAATACAAATGAAGCCCTATAAATGGAATCGTTTTAGGGGGGGATTTTCAGATTTTTTGGGAATTGATTCAGTATTTTGGGTGACAACAGAATTACTCAACATTTTTTTAGACAAGTTTTGCTTAGCGTTCTTCAGGAAACGATTGTTCAGCGTTTCCCAGAGCTTACCCTCACATTTCGTACACTTTTGATCAATCATCGTCTATTCTTGAACATTTACTCGACATAAACTTTCGGGTCTGTTTCAATCTGAGGTTCGAGTCGTTCGTCGTGTTCGGGTCTATTCATAACGAGAGAGTAGATTCGACGACCTCGACGCCCTGTTCACTGCGCCCAACAAAGGTAATTTTCCCTCCTTTAGTTACCTTATTTGATTTCCGTTTGGTTACGTTGCTGTTATGTTTTACACTTTAGTTAAGTTTATAATAGTATGACGTTTTCTTGTCGTTACTATCAGAAGATTAGTATGTCTGTTTGCGATGTATTTATCGATTAGTTAGGTGTGTGGTAAAAAAGGCTAGTTTACACGACACATTGGTCAAGTGAGTATGTTCGGCCCGATTGCTATTTGTTCAAGTAGGATAAGATTATTAGGGATCTATGTTGAAGTTAATCTGCCGGTTAGGGTATGTCTATCAGTGGTCATTTTAGTTCTTAGTCTATTGCACCCTCTACAAAGTGATTGGATTTTAATATTCGATGGAAATTTGTTGTTTACCTAACTGTGGTTTACTTAAGGGATTAAGGGAATATTCATTTGAACTTATAATATTATAGGACAAAATCTTACAAAAGATCCCTGCCTCTCTTTTCTAAAATCTGTCTCAGCATGGAACATGAGCCTTCCCTCACAGTTTCCTGTTTTTGCATGAATTATAGTTCTGGTTGGCTTATTGACAGCCTAGCAACAGTTTAGCATGACTGAGTATGCATTTATGTATTTGTTTGGTTTCAACTGGTCAGTAGGTATCAACTAGAATGTCATGTGACTGATCGACTTCATCATAAACTCATATGGTTTTATCTAGTTTAAATAGTTGACGAATGTTTTAACAAGTGTAAAAAGACTGCAGGTTTAAATCCAGTATTCCGCATATATATAACATCTCTCGAGTGAATTCTATATGTGTCTTAAAGTGCATTAGTGACTGTTTGGTGTTTCAATATTAATCGCATCTCAAGAAATTCATCCTCTGCTGAATTTGCCCTGTTTCTGCATATACTGCTGGTCTATTGACAGTTCAGAAGCATTTTCGCCTAAAAAGTGTTGGTATCTTTGGGAAGTCATGCCTTCTTAGTTCCTCTTATGACCCTACGAGAGTAAATCATTTAGTAGAATGCTTCTGTGTTGAAAAAATAGGGATTAGTCTTGTCCTTGTCTTTTGATAAAGATGAACAATTATATGTTGCCTTCTCTATGCAAGACTGAGTACTTGCCTTCCTTTTTTACTTAGCTGAATTATGCAGATTGATTTAGTTAGAACTGAGGTGTGTTGAAACTATTTTCTCTCCTTACCCAATGATCAGTAAATGTTTTTGTTCTCTCCCTAGACTTTTGAACTAACCAGAATCTGTATACTCGTTTTTCCTAAAAGCCCAATATAGTATAGTGATTTTCTTTTTCAAAGTTGTTCTACTTGAATAGGATCTGCCAGCCTAATTACTCTTGTTTTTCTTGACTTCTTTCTTCAAAACTAAATTGCAAAAAGGTTACTTTTCTTTTCATCTGAATAGTTCTTGTGAAAATCAACTATGTGTGTTATCTTGTGCTTCCTTTTTGGAACTAATTGGGAGTAGTGTGAATTTGCTGTTAAATCTGTGTGTCTTCATATGAACAACATTCCAGTTTCTATTCTTGTCTTCATGTGCAATCTAGTTTCATGTGCTCATCAATCACCTTGCATTCTGTAGCTCATTTTGTCTCTTCAAATCTTTTTTTTTTTACTAAAGTTTTTTCCCTCGATTGTAACCATTCCTTCTATATAAAGACTGATATCTTGTAGGCAAAATAACATCTTTACTTGATTGGTGTGTTCTCTAATGGTCCATCTCATGACATTTCAAGGATTTCGAAGCAGTTTCTTGTTTAAAACAGTTTCTAATCCAAAGATTTGTGTTCATTTCCTTCTTGCCATGATTATGGTTTGCTTCATTTCCCTAGATCATGTCTTATAGAATTAGATGTTGTTTTTCCTCTTTCCCAAACTTGTCTTCTTAGATGAAGTTTAGTTCTCTCCATGTTGGTTCAATCTAAACTTCTTTTCTCACCTAGTATAGTACTTAACTGCTATCATGTGTATAAAGTAGCTATGTTTTCCTCCAAAACCCAATTTTTTTATGTGTTTTATCTTCAGCTTGACTGTTGACTTTAAGTGCTTGTTTGCCTTAGATTAAGTTAAGGGTCTATATGTGCTATCACTCCTTAGAGAGGTTGGTTGGTCTCTTTGTATTTCTGCTTACTTTGATTCTTTGTCCTACTAATCCCCTGTCCATTGGAAAACTGTAGATACTCCACATTTTTGTTATACATTGTGAATTAAGAAGGTGCAGTGCTGGACTTAATCATTTACCTTCTTGGGCCTATAACTGGGCCTGGTTGAGTGAAATGGGAGCTGGAGTAACAGACTTAGAGCCCGTTTGGATTGGCTTATAAGTTGGCTTATAAGCTGTTTTCAGCTTTTTTGAGTGTTTGGCTGACCAGCTTAAAGTCATTTTATGCTTAAAATAAGCTCAAAAAAATAATTGGACCCATTTGACTTAGTTTATCTAAAGCAGCTTATAAGCTGAAAACAGCTTATAAGCCAAAAAAAATAAGTTGGACTACCCCAACTTATTTTTTTCAGCTTATAAGCTGCAAACAGCTTTAAGCTGTAAGCCAATCCAAACGGGCTCTTAGCCATTTATCTTAGCAAGTCTATTCATGTTTTCATTTTTCAGTTATAATTTATTCGTTATTTGCAATTTGTAATTAATTTCCAATATCAATCCCCTCCTCTTTCATTTGTCCATCATGGACTTAGATTTATGAACGTTGTATGTATATAACCTATATACTCTTCATATATATTAGACTGTTTGGGACTCTTATTTGAGATTTGGGTTTGGTAATTCGGGGTTGTTTTAGTCTCCCCGGTGTTAGCCATGCCTGGGGTTCTTAGAAACCCTTTGGAACTTGTGCAACATCGGGAAGACGGGGGCGAAATCTTTCCAATATTAACCTTCCATACATCCTTATGAATGTGTATATACATGAGATATATCTAAATATACACAGTATATACATAATCTGCTGATTTGTTTTGAGTTATATTTTACATGTTTTAACTTCAGTCGTTGATTATATACTAATCCTTTTCTTTCGTTTTTATGCATGACTATCGCATATGAGTCCGAGGGACTTGTTTTCTTCCACATTTGGCATTGGGATAAAAGCCCAACATGATCTCCTTCCTGTCCAGTCTCTGTCCGCAGCAGCAATATAAAGAATTTTACTGGGCCTAAGCCCAATAACGTGAATAGTTCCAGCAGTTGAGCCTTACTAAATGGGCCAGATCCTTTTAACCTTTTCCCCTCTTCCTCATTTTTCATTGTTGGGTATTTTATTTGCTTTGTATGACTAACACCTTATCTTATTTTATTTTCTTAACTTAAGTGAATTCTAGTAAATTAATGGGTTTAGCATAATGGATAGTTTAATTTAAGAGAGAAAATCACCATCAGCCCCATAGATCTCATTCTCCTTTTATGTTATAATTATTTGTGGCATCTATAATATTAAAATAATTGACATTCAAAATAGTATGACTACCCATTTTTTAGCTAAGGGAATCATAATTTATTCTCACTATTTTAAAGAATCAAACGTTACGGATAAAACTATGAATTAAAGTATATATTTGAAAACGACCTTTCAAGATTTATCCAAATTGTGCATATTTGGTTGAGCATAGTTAATACGAAGTAATAAAGGAGATAAAAGAAAACTCACATTAGCTACTTTCTTACTCTATTTAGAGCTCGTTTGGATTGACTTATAAGTTGCCTATAAGTTGTTTTCAGCTTTTTTGAATGTTTGGTTGGCCAGCTTAAAGCCATTTTGTGCTTAAAATAAGCCCAAAAAATTAATTGAGTCCGTTTGGCTTAGCTTATCTAAAGCAGCTTATTAGCTGAAAACAGCTTATAAGCCAAAAAAAAAAAAAAAGTTAGCTTACCCCAACTTATTTTTTTTAGCTTATAAGCTGCTTTTTTAAGCCCATCCAAACAGGCTCTTATACTCCTAAAGTACAAGAATCATTAATCTCATCATTTGAATTGTTTTAAATATTTATCAAAACGCTACATAAATCAGCATTTTCGTCTACTCATATGTAAACTATCTTTGGCAAGCTTTATTTTAAAATAGCATTATTAGTTAAAACCTTAACAACATTTATAAGTTCGTATTTTTAAAATAGCATTAGAAGTACTCTTTTAGACCAATTATTATTTTCTACAAGTCATATTTTAAATAGCATTCTTACATGTCCATCTATAACTTTAGCCATGTTTACAAAGCTACGTTCTTTTTTTATAATACTATATTTATACTTAGCCTAACTAATCATAAGTCCGGTCGGTTAACCATTGTTAATGGGTCTTAAAGGATGCCTAATACCTTCCCTTTAGACTAATTGAATCCTTACCTAGAATCTTAAGTTTCGCAGACTTTTAAAATGGAGTTAACTTTAAAATAACTTCAATAAACTTTAGGTGTCCTAATTCACTATAAATAATTAGGTGGCGACTCCTTAAAAAAATAAAAAATAGGAATCACCAATATGTTGTACTCTACTTTAATCCGGTTAAAATTGTGTATAACATGGGGTCCTACGGATGAGCAATGTTTCCAAATGTATGATGAGGAGGCGAGTTATGTCAACAATCTAAGGGAGGGTTCCCGTCCAAACTACCAAGGTCCGAGTCAAGGATCTTGGCGGCAAGGTCAAGGGAATCAAGGTTGGAACAAAGAACAAGGCTACTCTAATTGGAGAGATAACCGTGACAACAATCAAGGGGGTTACAATAGCAATTACAACAATCATCGGAGCACAAATCTGTATGTTCCTCCAAAGGGAAATCAACCAAGCTCTGGTCAACCGCCCAATAGCGACCCCACTAGTTCAAAAATTGAAGATATGTTGTCAAGGGTATTGAGGAAAGTGGAATCCACCGACACCTTTTGCAAGGAAACTAGAGATGAGGTCAAATCCATGGGTCAAGTTGTGAGTTCACATCCACCTCCATTAAACAATTGGAGTCCCAACTTGGCCAAATCTCGGCAATCCTAAACCAAAGGCAGAAAGGTTCACTCCCTAGTGACACAGTTGCAAATCCAAGGAACGATGGTGATCATAAATGCAATGCAATTACTACTAGGAGTGGCAAAACAATTGGGGAAAAGGCGTTGGTGAAAGAGAATGTGTTGGGTGATGAATAGAAAATAGTTGAAGAACCAATGGTTATTGAAGAAGAAGCAAACCCAAAGAATATGCGAGATGGTATTGAAAAGCCCATTGTTATCGAGGACCTTCCGGAAATTAATGATGCCTCGGAAAGCAAGGAAGCGGCGGAGGAGGTACCAAGGGCTTCACCGCCCGTTATGAGGCCTCCCCGTCCTTTTCCCCAACGATTGGCAAAGCAAGCAGAAGATGGAAAATTCCTCAAGTTCATCGATCGATTAAAGGGGCTCTCAATAAATATCCCATTGGTTGAGGCACTTGAACAAATGCCCGGTTATGCGAAGTTCATGAAAGATCTTGTTACCAAAAGAAGGAGTCCTGGCATTGAAACATTGGGGGGCACTCATCATTGTAGTGCAATCGTCACCAAAGCTTTGGTGCACAAAAAAGAAGACTCCGGAGCATTCACGATTCCATGCACCATCGGTAAATACAAGTTGCTAAAGCTTTATGTGATCTTGGAGCAAGCATCAATTTGATGCCGCTTTCTATATTCAACAAGTTGGGATTGGGCACCCCCCATCCTACCACGATGAGATTACTTATGGCGGATAGAACCGTAAAGAGGCCCATTGGTATTCTTTATGATGTGCTTGTAAGAGTGGATCAATTTATTTTTCTGGCCGATTTTATGATCTTGGATTGTGAAGTTGACTTTGAAGTTCCCATAATCTTGGGAAGACCATTCTTAGCTACGGGGCGTGCCCTCGTGGATGTGAAAAGAGGTGATCTGAAATTTAGAATGAATAATGAAGAGATCACTTTCCATATTTGCAAGTCAATGAAACAACCGGCGGATATGAGTGTTGTGTCGGTTATTGACACAATTGATGAAGCAATGGAGACAACCATAGAACATGAGCATATAGGTGATATGTTGGCTGCAGTGATAATGAACTATGAATGGGACGACGAACAAGAATTTGAGGAGATGGTCAATGCATTGATTGGAATGGGTTCTTACCACCTCAATCCAAAGAGAGTTGATCTTGACTTGGAAAACCGAGCAACTCCTCCTGCAAAACTTTCAATTATTGAGCCTCCTACTTTGGAACTCAAACCTCTTCCTTCACATTTGAGGTATGAGTTTCTTGGACCCAACAACACACAGCCCGTGATTATATCTGCCCGGTTGACGGATGAGCAAAGAGAGAGGTTGATGGTGATCTTGAGAAGATACAAAAAAGCTATTGGGTGGAGTATTGCTGATATTCAAGGGATTCCACCCGGTATTTGTACTCATAAAATTCAGCTTGATGAAGACTGTGAGCCAAGCGTTGAACATCAAAGGAGGTTAAATCCTCTTATGCAAGAGGTTGTAAAGGTTGAAATAATCAAGTGGTTAGATGCCGGAGTTGTGTACCCCATTTCGAATAGCTCATGGGTGAGTCCGGTTTAATGCGTGCCAAAAAAGGGTAGGATCACTGTGGTTGTGAATGATAAAAATGAGTTGATTCCCACTCTCAAGGTCACCGGATGACGGGTTTGCATGGATTATCGGAAGCTGAATAAGTGGACCAAAAAGGACCACTTCCCAATGCCATTCATGGATTAAATGCTTGATAAGCTTGCAGGCAGAGATTATTATTGCTTCCTTGATGGGTATTCCGGGTACAACCAAATCACTATTGTCCCCGAGGACCAAGAGAAAACTACCTTCACTTGTCCTTATGGGACTTTTGCTTTCAAGAGAGTGCCTTTTGGGTTATGTAATGCACCCGCAACATTTCAACGTTGCATGATATTTATTTTCTCTGATATGGTTGAGGAGTCCATTGAAATATTCATGGATGACTTTTCTGTAGTTTGGGATTCCTTTGATGAATGCTTGCAGAATCTTGCCCAAGTATTGAAACGATGTGAAGAGACAAATTTGGTTCTAAATTGGGAGAAGTGCCTCTTCATGTTTAGAGAAGGCATCGTCTTGGGGCACAAGATTTCGGAAAAGGGGCTTGAAGGCGATCAAGTTAAAATTGAGGTTATTGTTAAGCTCCCCCCTCCAATTTTCGTTAAAGGTGTTCGTAGCTTCTTTGGGCATGCTGGGTTTTATAGAAGATTCGTCAAGGATTTCTCAAAAATAGCCAACCCTCTATGCAAATTGTTGGAGAAGGAGTCGAAGTTTGTATTTGATGATGCTTTGAAAGAGAGACTCACATCGGCTCCTATCATCATTGCCCCGGATTGGTCTCAACCCTTTGAGCTGATGTGTGATGCAAGTGGCTTTGCCATGGGAGCTGTTCTGGGCCAAAAGCGTGATAAGATCTTCCACCCAATTTACTACGCAAGCAAGACTCTAAACGGTGCCCAAATGAATTACACTGTCACAGAACAAGAGTTTCTGGCTATTGTGTTTGCCTTCGAGAAGTTCCGGGCTTATTTGTTGGGCACCCATGTAATTGTTCACACCGATCATGCAGCCCTACGTTACCTCATGACAAAAAAAGATGCAAAACCGAGGTTGATACGTTTGGTCCTTCTCTTGCAAGAGTTTGACTTTGAAGTCAAAGATAGAAAGGGATGTGAAAATCAAGTGGCATACCACTTGTCTCGTCTTAAAGAGGGTGGGTGTCCATTGGATGGCCTAGAAATCAATGAGTCATTTTCGGATGAGCAAGTAATGGCAGGGTTGCATGACATGATCCCTTGGTATGCCGATTTTGCTAACTTCCATGCAAGTGACATTATGCCGGTGGATTTGAATTTCCACCAAAAGAAGAAGTTTTTGAGTGATGCCCGGAAATTCTATTAGGACGAGCCATATCTATTCAGGGTTTGTGCCGACAACATCATAAGGAGGTGCATACCCGAAGTAGAAATGATGCCCATTATCAAAGCTTGTCACTCATCACCGGTTGGTAGACATCATAGTAGCTCAAGAACGGCAGCCAAGGTGCTTCAAAGTGGTTTTTATTGGCCGACAATCTATCAAGATGCTCATGACTTTGTAAAACCTTGTAATCAATGTCAAAGGCATGGGGGCATATCAAGAAGGCATGAGCTATCATTGACACCGATTCTCGAAGTTGAATTGTTCGATGTATAGGGCATTGATTTTATGGGTCCATTTGTAAGCTCCTACAGCAACAAGTACATTCTTGTTGCAGTAGACTACGTGTCCAAATGTGTGGAAGCCGTAGCGCTTCCCAACAATGAAGGAAGAAGTGTCACTGCATTTTTTAAAAGGGTTATCTTCTCAAGGTTTGGAACTCCAAGGGCAATCATTAGTGACGGGGGCTCTCATTTCTGCAATCGATTATTCAAGACTCTTCTTGAGAAGTATGGGGTCAAGCATAAAGTTGCCACCCCATATCATCCCCAAACAAGTGGCCAAGTTGAGGTTTTAAATAGACAGATCAAGAGCATACTTTCCAAAACAGTGAATGCTAACCGGACTGATTGGTCAAAGAAATTGGATGATGCTCTATGGGCATACCAAACAGCCTACAAGACCCCAATTGGCATGTCTCCATATCAATTGGTATTTGGAAAAGCTTGTCATCTTCCGGTTGAACTCGAACATAAGGCATTGTGGGCCTTGAAAAAGTTGAATCTAGAATGGGGTGATGCCTCAAACTTGAGGTTGGATCAGATTAACGAGCTCGATGAATTTCGACTTAAAGCATATGCAAGTTCTTCACTCTAAAAGGCCCGCATGAAGCACTTTCATGACAAGAAGATATTGCAAAGAGAGTTCAGCATCGGGGATCGATTATTGTTGTTCAACTCCAGGCTCCGATTGTGTCCCGAAAAGTTGAAATCCAAATGGTCCGGTCCGTTTGAAATCACACAAGTGTTCCCATCTGGAGCAATTGAACTTGTTTGCCCAAGTGGTAATAAAATCAAAGTGAATAGGAAAAGGGTGAAACATTACTTGGGATCTCAGAATGAAGCAACGATTATCGAGGTCTTCCTCCTCAATGAGCCATGAAAGGGCTGAACAGGTATCAACGTCGTGCTGCGACGTAAAATCAAGTGCTTTTTGGGAGGCAACCCAAGTTTTATTTTCATGTATTTTTTTTTACTTTTGTGATGTTTTTGATTTGTGTCCAAGTGTGTAGGAATAAAGTGTGTGCACAAAGAAGAAGAGTTTGAAAAATGCCAATTGGCATGACATGCTGCACCACCTGCGATTCGCATGTCGTGCATGCAATTGCACCTGCGAATCGCAGGTGATGCCAAAATGCAGCCCATGAAAGCTGAACTCTCTGTCAGCATCTGCGATGGTATGACACAACATGCGACTCGCATGTTAAACATGCGACAGAATCTGCAAGTCGCATGTTGTGCAGGTAAGTGAGATTCGCGGATTGCCCGACCCGACTCGAATTGGTTCAATTTTAAATAAAGGAATCGTAACTGATGAAAAACATCAGTTACGACCTTCAGTTTCCCTCTCCCCCTTTTCCCTCTTCTCTCCTATATCATCCCATAATTCCATTTCACTCCAATCACTCTAATTCACATCACCAAATCTTAAATAGTGATCCCATTCCTTTTACCCTGAAAAAGATTTCAAGGTTTCCAACTTTCATTAATTCTCAAGGATGGCTCGCACACATAAAGCTAAAGGTGGAGGAAAACGAGCAACACGACAAGCATCCACCTCTAGAACAAAAGAAAAGGCACCTGCGGACCCGGTCTCCCAGTCTGAAGAGGGGACACATGAGGCTTCTTCCCCTGAGCCCGAGGATGCCATTTCGAGAGGTGAAAGAAGGGAAGCAATGGAACAACGGTTTACCATTCCTGGATCCAGGGAACTGTATAAGATGTGGAGTGTCATTAAGCCCGATGAAAATCTAGTCCGGGGCTTCATTGTAGAAAAGAGGGTCTCTTTACAGGGTTTACACAACAATGTCCGGGCATCATTCGCAAGCTTGAGGCCTTGAGATAGACCTATTTCATGCAGCCCGTTGACTACTGCCCGGCCCTGGTAATGGAATTCTATGTCGCTTATGCGGCCATATTGAATGCAAAGAGGATGCGCCGCACACCAAAGAAAAACATGGAGCACCTCTGTTGGGTTCCGGTTTGGGGGAAGGAGATTGATTGTGCTGCAGACACCATAACATCTATCCTATATGAGCAACGCAGTGAAACAGACCTTGTTGAAGGTTGGCCTCCGATGAGTTCTGAATATGATTTGAAGATGGAAAACCGGGAGGAACACTGACAGTGGGTTGCTTCAATGATCGCCTCAAGGACTCCACCATGGTTGGATCCATCTGTCCCAATTGAGAAGAACACTTTCAACCGCGAAGCCAAGTTTTGGCTATCCCTAGTATCATCGCGGGTGATACCTTCCAAGCATAGCACTGACATACTCATTACAAAGTGTATTCTCATTGCATCACTCATATCCGGGTACCTTGTCGACGTGGGGGTAATTATCCAAGACGAGATCAAGAATAGGTCCACTCAAAAGAACACATCGCTCCATTTTCCTTGTTTGATCACTAAATTATGCTGCCGGAAAGTGGTTCGTGATATTCCTCGGGTGGATAGGAATTTACCGGCTGATCAAATGATTGATTACACCAAATTAGAATCGGGGACTAGGAAGCGAAAGCGGGTGAGAACAGAGCTAAGAGCTTCGGGAACAACACTTGATGCTCATATTCTTGAGCCCGAAGACTTGGCCACCGATGATGAGGAGACAGCTCCCAACACTGCCCCTCGAGCACCGAGGTCTGACCCTCCGAATTCTTCCACTACAGTTCCCGCTGCCCCTGTTTCACCATCCACCACAACAGCTCGTGGAGTGTCTACCGAGGGTATGTGAGTGCTCCGCGCAGCAGATGCTAAAGTTAATTAGTTGGTTGAGAGGCTTCCCAATTTTGTGAAAGAGGCAATTGAGGAAGAAATGGCACCCTACACTCAGGCGATCATAGATATTAGGAAAGAGCAGGACAAAATTAAAGAGCATGTTCGCCAAATCGATCGTCGATTGGAGCGTATTGAGGGGGGCAGTGAAAGCGGGCTTCCTGCCATTCGGGCAGATCTAGCTAAGGTTAAGGAGGACATTCGAGTATTGAAAGTCCCCGGCATTGAGCTCAGTGCACCCATTCTACCATCTGGATCTTCCTTATTCTCCACTGGGCCCACAGCGCCTGCCATGCCGTCGGGAAAAGGGGTTGAGGAGCCAACTGGGGAGGAAGAAGACACTGAGGAAGAAAAGGAGGAAGAAAGTGATGAAGAGTTTGACGAGGAGCTTGAGGTTGACCCAGCTGTTGAGGAGGCACGTACTTCCGCCCGGGCTGCTGGTATCACTGAGGATGAGATTGACACATATGTGGCCATACAACAGTCCTTAGAGGCGAGTAAGAAATCCAGGGGGGGCCTCTCGACCCCCGAGGGCGGGTGAGGCCAGTTCATCCACAACTCCTCCAGCTGACACACGATTGCCCCCGTCTGTGGGGCTTGAGATATTGACACCCGGGCTGGAGGGTGATACTACACCACTCCCATTGATAGTACCTCCGTTGGAGGTTCTCCCTGCTGATCAGACACCACCGGACGCCTGATGCGTCCATCGTGAGTTACTTATCCCTTGTACTACATTTGATGCATTGGGGACACTGCATATTCCTTTTGTTGGGGGTGGGACAGCTCACGCTGCATATGTTTGTTTTTATTGTTTTTAGTGATGGTTGATCGGTTTATAATTTTTTCTTGTTTCATTTTTTCATCGTATTTTGATAACACCTCTCCCTCAAAATTCTTACATATGTACTCATAGGGGAGGAGCAACACTAAGATGACTCATTTGGTAACACATAAATGTTTTGAATGTTTTGCAAGCCTAGAATGATGGGTTGAGAAGTAGTTAGAAGATAGCAAAGTAATCCATATGCCATATGTGTGAAAGGTTATTGTCCTAGTCTTGTGCAAAATTGTGATCTAGAACTTGCCCGGAAAGTATCTCAAGGTGAAATACTAAACTACACTTGTTTGAAAAAGGATATTAGGCTCTCTTTGGACCGCCACTAAACCTAAAATTTCCTACCCATTTCATTGATATCCTAGTTAACCTTGTGACAGGCCCCATTCCTTTTGCCCTTGTTTACCCACCTTTTTGCACCCTATCTCCCTAAGCAAATCAAGCACGCTACAATAGGCTAAGCGTTTAAGTTTGGGGATGGTAGTCAGCCTAAAAAAAGTGTATATGTAGATATTTGCATAGAGAAAGGTGTGTATATGTACATATAAATTGTATGTTTAGCAGCTAACGCAAGGGTGTGAATAATGGTTGTGACGTAAGGAATAAATGGGAAACTAGAGAAGAAATAAAGATATTGGCAATAAGAGGCACGAATTGGCGGATAATGCTTAAATGCTGAAGAAGGGACGGATTAGGTGAAGGAAGTGTGTTCGAAAATGATTAGGGAGACGTCAAGTCACTCTTACCCAAATTTCACCCCACCTTAACCCCGAACCTTAGCTATGACCCGCAAGTCCTAATTGATTTTGAACAAAGTGTGTTTACATTAGTGGAGAAATACTTAAAGGGAAATCTTATGGCACCACATTTTTTGTACTTGTACATTTTCTCTTCTGAGTGTGAGTGGTTCTCTCCTTATTCGTCTTCTGTCCCAGTTGCTATTCGTGAATATGTGTGTGTGGGACATTTCTTTGGTCTTTTTGTGAGGGCATGTGGATTACTAGGCTCAACAAAAGAATTACTTCTTGACGCTTCATTCGAAGCCGTTTCTTTTAAAGATAGAGTAACATTGTGTCATCAAGTGCAGCAGTTGGTTAATGCTCGCCTTTTGAGGAAAGGCACCATGTCTCGCAACAAGAGGGAGGGGAACTCGTATTTTGAATGATTATGTTTTGACTGATCACGATCATCATTGTAGTACCTAGCAATTGACATATCTTATAGTTCTGTTTTAAATGCTTGAGGACAAGCAAAAGTATAAGTTTGGGGGTGTTGATGAGTCGTGAAATTACGGCTCATTCGACGTCAACTACTTAATCTTTTGTAAATCCCCAAGTACTTTTGATGTCGTTTCTCGTGTTTTTGTGTCAATTTGTAGAATAACATGTGCCGGAAGCAACTTGAAGAAAAATGAAGCAAAAAACCAGCAAAACTGAACCAGGGCATCACCTGCGAATCGCAGGTACTACATGCGAGTCGCAGGTGGTGCCGCATCTGTTGACAGAGATGGCCCAAGAAGAAACCACACGTGTCACCACATGCGACACCACATGCGAGTCGCAGGTGGCACATGCAAATCGCATCTGGTGTCGCAGATACTTCTCAACAGATAATTGAAGATGCGACACCTGCGGTGATATGGTAAAACCCGCGACTCGCTGGTTGAACATGCGACACTATGTGCGATTCGCACCCGATGCGCAGGGGCATTTTTGTCTGGAAATTGTTCCCGTTTTGGACATGCTATAAATAGATTTGCTAGGGTTTTGGATTGAATTATTCTACAGTTTTTAGCATAGACTCTTGTGGAGTTCATTTATTGTTGGTTGGTGAAGCATTTAAGAGATTCCTTTTGGCTTTGTCATCTTCTCCATCCAACACTTTTGTAAGATTTATGAATACATTTTACTTGATTGATTTACCTTTAATGACTATTAGTAGCTAATCTTACAGCTAAGGTTGTGGGATCCAATGTGTTAGTTATGTGATTGGGTTTCATATTCATACTACATTTATATGCTAATGGTGTTTTCTATTAACTCTTCAAGCATCAATGTCTTGTGATGGTGTACAACATTACTTGTGCCTTAATACCATTACTTTGCTTGGAAAAGAAAGTAGAGGTTAGGAAAAGAGTTAATAGCAACAATGTGAGTCATTAAATTCATCTAATAGCTTGAGCTAGGAATAGGAAAGCTAGTTGAGGCTACATGGGTGTTCTCTTATAAAACATCCTAGGGCTTGGAAAAGCCTAGGATGAAATTTGCTGATTTGGTTGGAAAACTTTTGGCAAGTATCACGTGACCCTTGGCTTAATGCACTTAGGCATATAAATAAGTTGAATTGATACCCAATCGCATTACTTTCCATTTGAACCACAACCTTAGTCCCATTTACCAATTGTTTACATCCTATAACCATTCTTAGTTTTTAATGAACAAACAACAATCAAACTCTTATTATATTTCCCCTTCCCCTGGAAATATAGACTAATAGTCGGGTGTTACACTTGTCAAGTATACTTCTTCACTGTATTCTCTGTGGGATTCGACCCCAACCTTATTGGGTTCTATATTTGACAACGACCGCTTACTCCTGATATCAAATGTGTAATTTGGGCATATCAGTACTGATTCCTGCTTTAGATGTGGTCAGAAGGGCCATTTTCAGAAAGACTGTCCATCAGCCAGATAGGGTACTAGAGGTAATGTGACGCAGTCCATAAATTCAGTAGCTCCTCGTCACAATCAGGCCCAACAGGGGCGTGGCACAACAAGGTCCGGCAATACAGGCGGTGGTCAGAACCGTTTGTATGCATTGACAGGTCATCAGGATACAAAGGCTAGAGCAGATGTTGTCACAGGTACACTCACAGTTTTCACTTTTGAAGTATATGCCCTTATTGACCCAGGATCCACCTTATCTTATGTAACCCCTTTTGTTGCTAAAAAGTTTGGTATTGAACCTGAAAAATTATATGAGCCCTTTGAGGTGTCCACCTAAGTTGGGGAATCAGTCATAGCTAGACGTATTTATAGGGGTTGCCCAGTTTTAATCTATCACCGCAGAACCATAGCTGATTTAGCGAAATTTGAAATGGTAGACTTTGATGTGATCATGGGTATGGACTGGTTAGCTTCATGTTATGCCACAGTATGTTGTAGAACTAAAGTATTAAGATTCGAGTTTCCTAATGAGCCAGTCATAAAATGGGAAGGTAATTTAATAGTACCCAGGGGTAGATTTATTTCTTACCTAAAAGCCAGAAAAATGATTTCCAAAGGTTATAGCTATCACCTAGTTCTAGTCAAGGATTCAAATGCCCAGACTCCAACTCTCCAGTCTGTCCTAGTTGTAAATGAATTTCCAGAGGTCTTTCCTGAAGATCTTCCAGGAGTCCCTCCTGACAGGGAGATTGAATTTGGAATTGATCTACTTCCCGATACTCAGTCGATATCTATTCCGCCATACAGAATGGCTCCATCAGAGTTAAAAGAGTTAAAAACTCAGTTGAAAGATCTTCTTGACAAGGGGTTTATTAGGCCTAGTGTTTCGCCTTGGGGTGCGCCAGTCTTATTTTTCCGGAAGAAGAATGGTTCCTTACGTATGTGTATAGACTACCGTCAGTTGAACAAGGTCACCATTAAGAATAGGTACCCTCTTCCTAGAATAGATGACTTATTTGACCAACTTTAGGGCGCCCAATGTTATTCCAAGATTGACCTCAGATCAGTCTATCATCAGTTAAAGGTTGAGGAAGTTGATATTCCGAAGAGGTTTTTCAGAACCCTTTATGGCCATTCTGAATTTCTTGTTATGTCATTTGGGTTGACAAATGCGACAGCTGCTTTAATTGATCTTATGGATAGGGTCTTCAAGCCTTATCTTGACTTATTCGTCATTGTCTTCATTGATGATATTTTGGTGTATTCCCGTAATGAGACTAATCATGTAGAACATCTCAGAATAGTGTTGCAGACTCTTAAAGATCGCGAATTTTTTGCAAAATTCTCAAAATGTGAGTTTTGGCTTAAGTCAGTGGCGTTCTTAGGCCATGTGATCTCAGGTGAAGGTCTTAAAGTTGATTCTCAGAAGATTGATGTCGTAAGGAGTTGGCCTAGACCCACCTCAATTTCTGATATAAGAAGTTTCTTGGGTCTAGTAGGCTATTATCGACGCTTCGTAGAAGGATTTTATTCTATCTCTGCTCCGTTGACTAAGTTGACTCAGAAGAAGGTTAAGTTCCAATGGTCAGATTCTTGTGAGCGAAGCTTTGAAGAGTTGAAGAAGATATTGACTTCTGCTCCAGTTTTGACGCTGTCAGAGGGAACCGAAGGGTTCGTAGTTTATTGTGATGCTTCAGGATTAGTCTCGGATGTGTCTTAATGCAGCATGGTAAGGTTGTAGCTTATGCATCTCGTCAGCTCAAGGTTCACGAAAAGAATTATCCAACTCATGACCTAGAGTTAGCAACTGTAGTTTTTGCACTTAAGATATGGCGTCATTATTTGTATGGAGTGCATGTCGATATTTTCACTGATCATAAAATCCTGCAGTATATCTTCAAGCAAAGGGAGCTGAATCTTAGGCAAAGGAGATGGCTCGAATTGCTTAAAGATTATGATGTAGATATCCTCTATCATCCGGGAAAAGCGAATGTTGTAGTTGATGCTCTTAGTCAGTGTTCCACGGAAAGTTTAGCCCACGTGGATTCAGATAAAAGAGTGATGAACAGGGAAGTTCACCGTTTGGCCAATCTTGGAGTTCGACTTTTGGACTCCGAGGATGGTAGTGTGGTTGTTCAGAATAGAGCTCTTTCCTCCTTAGTCTTTGAAGTCAAAGAGAAACAATATACGGATCCCTACTTGTTACAGCTGAAGGAGGGGGTTCACAAACATAAAACAATGGCTTTTGAACAAGAGGGAGATGATGGTACCTGAAGGTACCGAGGCAAATTATGTGTTCCAGATGTAGATGGGCTCAGAGAGTGAATCATGTCAGAGCCTCACAACTCCAGGTATTCCATTCACCCAGGTTCCACTAAGATGTACCATGATCTTAAGGAGATTTATTGGTGGAATGATATGAAGAAGAATGTAGCAGATTTTTGTAGCTAAGCGTCCGAATTGTCAGCAAGTGAAAGCCGAACACCAAAGGCCTGGTGGCTTAGCTCAGAATATTGATATTCCTGTATGAAAATAGGAAATGATCAATATGGACATTGTATCAGGTCTACCACGTTTAGCAAGGAGGCATGACTCTATTTGGGTGATCGTTGACCGGCTTACTAAGTCAGCACGCTTTTTACCAGTCAAGTCCACATATTCAACAGAAGATTATGCCAAGCTGTATGTTAATGAAATTGTCAGATTGCATGTGTCACACCCCTACCAGGAGTATGATGGGCTCCGACCCGTAACGGGCTCTGATCCTTAGGCCGGGAACCACCTGACTTATCCGTTACTTTGAACATTATAAACCATAACTCAAGAACAACTGCACGCAGAAAAGGCCCAACATAGGAATATCTGATCATTCAGCACATATGTACATATGCAGACCGACAAGGTCGCCACAACACAACGTATATCATAAAGCTGGCAAGGCTAACAGTAAAGTATCAAGAGCTCAAAATAAGGCCGACAAGGCCACCAATATATTATGCCATAATATGAACCGGTGGTGCTACAAAACATCTAACTGTACACACACGTCTACGAGCCTCTACATGGAATACAAATGATCATAAGGACAATATTAAATAGACTGCAGCTCCGAAGAAAGTAGAGTGCTCCTGAGAATCCGCTGATAGAAGACCTACGGGTCTGATCCGTCTCCCTGCCTACCTGCGGCCATGAGCGCAACATCCACAAGAAGGGACGTCAGTACGAATAATGTACTGAGTATGTAAGACATGAATAACAACATAATATAGATATGAAAGGTAACGTGGAATATGAGAGATAACATGTACATCTGGATGCCTCATAAGGCGGATGCCATGCATGCTTAGCCTTAAAAAAACATTTTATACATATACATAGCACCATGCCTGGCCATTAAGGTTCGGTGTCATATATAGAGTATCATGCCCGGCCATTAAGGCTCGGTGTCATATATATAGTATCATGCTCGCACATTGAGGCTCGGCGTTATCATCATTAGCCCGCGTCCAGGGCAATATCATAACATGCCCACTACAGTGGTGTGCACATCTACGTGCCATGCCCGGCCGACTATAGCGCGGCGCGGTGTGAGAAAATACATACATATATATAAAGCATGCATGAGAGCCAAATAAAAGCTACGACTCTATCGGAGTGACGTAAGTTCGGTAACCTCCGATTTATGTTATGGAGCAATCATCATCGCTATATCTCACCTTGAAGGAACTATTATTATAAGGCGAGATCAACAACAATGAATAAAAATCAAGAAAATCACGAAAATAACTCAACATTCTCATATTCACATTGAAATCATAAGCTTGGGACTTTTAAACATGAAATCATCATCATCATTATCGTAACCATCATAGAAACATTCTCATCTTTAGCATCGTCATTAACATTGTAAAAACATGTCCGTTGTTGTTGTCATAAAAGCTTATAGAATCATAATTCTTTGACTCGGAAAATAGGGACATTTTGGAAAACATTTATGGATTATCAATAAAAAAGTCATGCCTTTGAATCATGAACTCTAACTTTTGGAAGTAAAGAGGTTATGAAACATATGTAAGGAATTATAACATAGAAGTTTCTAGAAATAGGATCATTATCATCACAAAACACGTTTATCTTTAGCATCATAAGAACTCCGTGAATCATGAATATCCAGCTTTTGAGAATAAGAATATTCTTGGAAAACATTTATGGATTCACATAGAGGGATCATGGAACATTTGGAAAACACCTATTGGATTCATAAGAAAGGAATCATGTCTTTAGAAGAAAGGGACTAGCCTTAACATACCTGGAAGATAATTTCTCGACTTTCAACTTACTTCCTGACTCGCAATCTACATATAAAACCATTCATACTATTGTTAGGCTCGTCATCATGCACTTGTCTCAAACCTTTAATTAAAATCCTTTTAGATTCTGTCGAAATTCGGACAGCATCTCCCATGTTTATATGCCTAGCCCGAAATCATAATATCAACAACAATAATACCAATACCAACATCATCAACACCATTATCCATACCAATATATTTCCTAAAATATCCCACATGATATTTTCTAAATTTCTCAACTAACTAATTTGTGATACGACTATTTAATTACTTTATTTCCGTAAAGAAGTCGAAATTAATACCAATAAGGATATATTCATACCTTTTCCTTGTTATAACAACAATATCTCCAATATCCATCTTGAATCCAAGCCAAAATCCACCGCAAAATGATACTATAAGCGCGACTATACGTTGTCCGGACCTCGATTAATACTCCGTAACTTGAAAATACTCAAAATCCTCACTTTGATATGATATGTAGGCTCTCATATGTTTGATGAACTCTTTAGAGCATTTGGGAAATTTTTTGTGAAGAAAAAATGGGGTTTTGCCCCTTATATAGTGTGCCAAAGTCGGCATCACTGTAGCACCCATGTAGTAGCGCGACCTACTCTATCCGCCTAACTTGTAACGTCCATAATTCTCTACTCCGATGTCGTATCGACGATCAGTTTGTTGCGGTAGAAACTAGACTCGACGAAATTCATCTTAGGCTTTTGAAACACCTAAGAACTCCTAATATATGAGGAGATATACGCCTCCAAAATTGACTAAAAATCTGCCCAAAATCTTGCCAACTTTTTCCAAATTTTTGTCAAACTTATTTTCTTCGATTTGTTTGATCCCGAAATATTCCGAAACTCTCTATACATGATATTTATCACTAATCATACTTGACAATGGTTATGTCCTTTGGTTCCAAGGTTGTCCTTCCCGGTTACGACTTGCAAGATCATAATTCATCCTTTACTTAAAAAATAATTTTAATAATGCTTCGTTCCTCATACTCCAAAGTTATTTTACCTAGCCATAGCTCGACATACTTACATTCGAATTTAACCAGTGCTTCTTCCAGGTACGGGGTGTAACGCTGAAAGTGCGGGGTGTAACAGCATGGGACCTCAGTGTCCATTATTTCAGATCGTGGTGCTCAATTCACAGCGAATTTCTGGAAATTTTTTCAGAAAGGATTGGGTACGAAGGTGAACCTCAACACAGTTTTTCATCCGCAGACAGATGGCCAGGCAGAGCGTACTATTCAGACCCTTGAGGATATGTGCCCTAGATTTCAATGGTAATTGGGATGATCACTTACCTCTCATCGAGTTTTCCTATAATAACAGTTATCATGCTAGTATTGGGATGGCACCTTTTGAAGCTTTGTATGGGCGAAGGTGTATATCACCAATTGGTTAGTTCAAAGTTGGTGAAGCTGAGTTATTAGGACCAGATTTGGTTTATCAGGCTATGGAGAAAGTCAAATTAATACAGGAGCATTTGAAAACGGCTCAGAGTCGCCAGAAGTCTTATACAAATGTGAGGCGAAGGGACTTAGAATTTTCAGTTGATGATTGGGTGTTCCTTAAAGTCTCACCCATGAAAGGTGTTACTAGATTTGGCAAGAAAGGGAAGCTCAGTCTCAGATATATTGGACCTTACAGAATTCTACGAAAGGTCGGTCTAGTAGCTTATGAACTTGAGTTGCCATAAGATTTGGCTGCTGTACATCCCATGTTTCATGTGTCCATATTGAGGAAGTGTGTAGGAGAACCGTCGTTGATTGTTCCTGCTGATACTATAATAGTTAAGGATGGTTTGACTTATAAGGAGATCCTCATAGCCATTCTTGACGGTCAGGTTCACAAGTTGAGAACTAAGGAAGTATCCTCAATGAAAGTCCTGTGGAGGAGCCAGAAGGTTGAGGAAGCTACATGGGAAGCTGAGGAGGATATGAAATTCAAGTACCCATTTTTGTTTGAATAGCAAACAGAGAACTCTCAAGGTAACTTTCCATAGCCCATGTCATGTTATGTCTCATGTTTCATGCTCATGTCATGTATCCAGCGCTCATGTTTCATGTCTCATGCTTCAGTATCCATGTTTTCATGTAATCACATCATTTCATGTCTCATGTTTCATGTCATGTTTTCTTCACATTCATGTATTCAAGCCATGCCCAGCCATATTCTAAACCATGACCCATCATTCGAGGACGAATGATCCTAAGGGTGAGATATTGTAACACCTCGTACCTTTAACCTAAGCTTTGACCACGATCCTAGACTTAGAAAATCAGATAAAGAACGTGGGAATTGTAATTTCCCTATTCAGTTGTAAGATGGGGGCTTACGCCCATGAACAGTGACCGTATTTCAGTATACGGGTCGTATTTCAAAATGTAAATTGGTACCAAAGATTTCTGAGCATTCTAAAATTTGGCATTTGGATGTTACATTGTTAAATACGGACTGTATTTCAGAATACGGCCTGTATTTCAAAACATATTTGGAATTTGAGAAAACTTCCTTCATAAAAGTTGTAGAGCTTTGAAATACCTTTCTAACGGTATATTATGGGAGTCAAACGGACAATTGTGCAAAGATTTATGACCATTTTACTGAAGAGACGCAGTGCAGTCCATGCGGAATACAGACCGTATTTCAAAATATGGCCCATCTTTCAAAATACGGTCAGTATTTAACTGGGCATAAAATTCAATTTTCAGAACAGTATATATTCGTTCATATCAATTCAAATCATTATTTTTCATTCCTTCAAGCCCTAGAACGATCTCCTACCCTCTTCCATCATCAAGAACACCAAGGTACTACTCTAATTATTCCAAGTCAATTCTAATACATATCCTTGTAATCTAAACAAGAAATCATCATTCCTAAACTAAGGTTTTCAAGAAAACCCATCTTAAGGTTCAAGAATTCAAGATTTTGGAAATCCTCTTCAAAGTTAGAGTCTTTAATTCAAGTTTGGAACATTACCAGGTATGTAGAGTTACTATCTACGTGTGAGAACATCATTGTTTCTTCCCCACGCCTCATAATCCATAAATTATGATTCTCTACTAAAACTAGGGTTTTTATACCATGCTCATGATAACCCTAGGTCCATGTCCATGATTATATTATGTATGAATTGTTATAATTGCATCATTGAGT
The DNA here is from genome assembly GCF_019175385.1 of Lycium barbarum. Taxonomy (NCBI): domain Eukaryota; kingdom Viridiplantae; phylum Streptophyta; class Magnoliopsida; order Solanales; family Solanaceae; genus Lycium; species Lycium barbarum. The sequence continues at coordinate 8,156,797 of NC_083345.1, read as the reverse complement.
TCTTAATATTTCTTTATGATTATTGAGAATCCGTCCGTAATCCATGAAAACCCATATCTTGTATTCCATGGGTTCTTGCATGCATGTTTTTAAATAAAAATGCCTATTTCATTAATATCCTACATGTCTATAAGTTTTCATGCAATTGTATTATATAACTATGTTCATGCCATGACTCAAGATACATACATGCTAAATACAAGTTATTTTTACAATTTATTTCACGAAACCATGTTTACAAGTTATTTCATGACATCATGATTACAAGACAGGTACAAGTTAATTCACGAAAATCATGATTACAAACAAGTACAAGTTAATTCACGAAAATCATGAGCTTCTTAGCCAATTATATCATGTTCATATTTTTGGGAGTTGCACGAATTACCGAGAAGGCTTAGATAGCCTGAAACTACGTAGCCACCGTAGGACAAGGATCGCTCCGCCCAGTTAGGACAATTCCTTAATTTCACACTGAATGAATCCATCAGGCACGTTACCACCTTATACCCTGGCAAGGTATGGGGGCTCTGCTGGTCCGGCAAGGTACCAGACTCTACGTACCCACGTGGTGATATCATGTTGTCGATTTATGAAATGCTCTCCCTACTTATCATGTTTTACTTATATATATATATATATATATATATATATATATATATATATATCCATGCTCATTCTCATGCTCATGTTCATATCCAGGTTGTCAGTTTCAGTTCTTATCATGTTATTCCATGTCCCATGTTATTTCTTTCAGTTGCTTTGAACCATTACATTCAATATGCTGATATCCCCTTTTATTGCCCGGGGGCCTGCATTTCACGATGCATGTACGGATTTACATGACGACGCTTCTGCTCATTAGGATCTGCACGTACCAGCTTATTGGTGAGCCCCATCTCATTCGGGGTTTAGACATTGTCTTTCTTTAATTAATTTTGCATCTAAAGGCATGCTGGGGGCCTTGTCCCATCAAGTATGTTACGTGTTTCAAACTCATGTTAGAGGTTTCATAGACAAGATAAGTGTCATGTTAGACTTCCAGAGTTGATTAGCCGGTTTGGCTCATTTATGATATTGTCCGCATTCATAACTTATCCATGTACTTATGTTTAATATTATGACTTAGAGCCTGTTTGGATGGGCTTATGCTTATAAGCTGCAAACAACTTATAAGCTAAAAAAAATAAGTTGGGGTAGTCTAACTTTTTTTTTTTTGGCTTATAAGCTGTTTTCAGCTTATAAGCTGCTTTAGATAAGGTAAGTCAAATGGGCCCAATTATTTTTTTGAGCTTATTTTAAGCACAAAATGACTTTAAGCTGGTCAGCCAAACACTCAAAAAGCTGAAAACAGCTTATAAGCAACTTATAAGCCAATCCAAACGGGCTCTTACTATGTTTTATAAAAGCTCATCATGCACTTCACGTTATATTTCCGCTTATGTATGCCTCATGATGATTCATCAAGCCATGTGGTTCGCTCGGTCACATGCAGTCAGGCACCGAGTGCTGTGTTACGCCCAGGCCATGGTTCGGGGCGTGACAATTAGGACACCTAATTATTAATTAAGGTGAAGCTAAACTAAACTCCATTTTCAAGGTCTTACGAGCCTAATAAATTCTAGGTAAGGGTTCTAAATATCTTAATGGAAAGGTGTTAAGCATTCATTAGAATCCATAAAATACGGTTACCGACCAAACTTAAGTTAATTAAAAAGGGTTAAAATATATCACTAAACGATTTTAAAAAAAATATATTATCTATAATAACTAAGTGCAGATTAGCTTAAAAGGGTAATGCCAACATCTAAAACACTTAATTTAACAATAAAATCCCAAAAGAGGTGAACGAAAAGTCCATTCCCAAAAGAAGTTCAAATTAGATAAAACCCAATTTTGAATGTATTAGAAAGAGCATTGAAGGCATTCGTTTGCAATAAAAAGACAAAAATGTTTTACTTGCTTGCTTGCAAGGAACTTCCTCGGTGGAAGACAAGATGCGAGAAGCGAGATTGAGATGGTTTGGGCATGTGAAGAGGAGAGACACGGATGCCCCAGTGCGGAGGTGTGAGAGGTTGGCCATGGATGGTTTCAGACGAGGTAGGGGTAGGCCAAAGAAGTATTGGGGAGAGGTAATTAGACACGACATGGCGCAGTTACAGCTTACCGAGGACATGACCTTAGATAGGAGGGTTTGGAGGACCCATATTAGGGTAGAAGGCTAGTAGATAGTCTCATTACCCTGCCTTATTAATAGTCGCATTATCGTAGTATAATTTCTTGTGCTCTAATTTATGCTATTATGCTATTATCTGTTATTTCCTGTGCTTTGATTATTCTATGTTATCTGTGTCGCTTGCGTTACTTCATTTCCATATCGCTTTGAATCTCTTAGCCGTATCTGACCTCTTTTTATGTTTTTATTGAGTCGAGGGTCTCTCGGAAACAGCCATCCTACCTTGGTAGGAGTAAGGTCTGCGTACACTCTACCCTCCCCAGACCCCACGTTGTGAGATTTCACTGGGTTGTTGTTGTTGTTGTTGTTGTTGTTGTTGTTGTTGTTGTTGTTGTTGCTGCTGCTTGCAAGGAACTTGGCTCTACAAAATAGTTACTTTCATTGAAATGCAAAGGAAATTAGTGCCAGTTAATTTAATATTTTAAAGGAAGTGGTGGGTCTGATGGACCCAAAATATGGTGCTAAACTGCAAGTGCTAAAAAAGGGGTGAGCTAGAGCAAATTAATTTTAGAAAGTTTTGACATGTTAAATCTTTGAGCTAGGGATATACTCAGAAAAACCATTCAAGGATCATTCCCTTAAAATAAATTTGAACCTCTTGAATAAAGAAAAGAGACACATTTCATGCTGAAATGGCCAAATGCTCGTCTTTCAAATTGAGCGAAAAACTGCTTTCATGTGAACATTTTAGAATAAATTAGCTCTTAAAAAAATATTTTTGACTCATATAATAAAGAGACTCTTAAAAAAATGAGCTTGGAGTAGTGTTTTGGAAAATGTTACTTTCTATACTCACTAAAATAATATTCCCTATATGCCCCTCTAATCTAGGTGTTCTAAGGTCGACGATCTTAAGCCAATCAAAAACACTCACAACTAAGAAAATAAAACGTTAGTTGATCCTAATACAAGCTAAAGAATGCAATAGAGCGCCTTTCCGCTCCCCTTCGGATGTTTTCAAGAGAGGAGAGAATCGAATGTAGAATAGATGCGGGTCTGAATCTAGCGGTGATATCAAGTCTCGGAATGAGACTCCTTGTGGCGACGAGAGTTTTTTTTTTTTACCACATGAAAAGAAAGTTTTTTTTTTTTTTTTACCACATGAAAAGAAAAGTACCCTAACACAATATTAACATAATATTCAGCTAAAGTAAAATCCCTACTGATGTGTTCTCTACGTATTTAACTTATACATCATATATTTTGCACATAAGAAGACCATATGCTGGAAAACCGATTCTTCCACATAATGATATAGGAACACTAATTAGAATTTACGAACATACTTAAAAAATACACCAGTCCTAACGTAATGACTTTAGGTGAATGCGAGAGTTAACATCACCAACAAGAAAGAACATATCCTACACATAATTTAATTCATCTATAGCAGAACAGATTTCAACATAGCTGAATAATGGACGCTCTAGGACATGACATGATTCCGAAAATCACAACATAAGAAAGAACTGAGCTTATTCTTAATTATTAAATTACTATTGGATATGGATTCATATATTAAAACTAAATTGTAATCTAGGCTAACAGAGAAGAATAATAGGTATCTGATTTCATGTTATCTAACTAAGCAAAATCAGAACTGGAATGGTGACATAGGATTTTAAAGCATCAAAAATCAACAGGAGACATGCTGAAATTTTAACTGTACATTCCAAACATGAAACACAAGGAAGCTAACGACTCCCTTGCAATATGCACAGAGCAAAAAAACATATTTGGTTGGGCATCTAATAGTCACATACGAACTCGCCGCAACACATTATCTTTTAAAGAAAACAGGACAGTGGTTACAAATACATTAATATGTGATTTTTAACAGAAAGAAATGAACATAGGATGTCGATTTGAATCAATGTTCAACTAAGATCATGCAGTGCATTAATTTTTCATAACGTCAAAACATAACAATAATTAAATGAAACTATCAGTACATCCACAACACACATTAAAACACAAATTTGTCCAGATTTCGTGTAATAAAAAAAATAATAAAGGTGACTGACTTATTTCGTGTGCAGTGAACTAGAGCATAGGCCGAGGCCTCAATTTAAGAGTGGCGCAACTAGAGTGAAAAAATATTGGCTAAATTTGTTGTGAAGATGATGTAAGGCTAAAGAACTTCAGAGGTAAAATGAGCGGCTCCAAAACTTGGTCCAAATGGACTCTAAATGCTAGTATTTATAGATACAAATTAGGGTTTGCTAGGATTCAAAGTTTTTTGGGTGGGATCTGAATTATTTTGAGTTTAAAATGAGTCAAATGGAATCGTTTAAATCCGAACATTGGCATATTGGAGGGACACGGTCATATTGCTCCGAAAGTGGAAGAAGGCAGAGTGAAAATATCGATTGAAGATGACCTGCACCTCTATATTTCGAATAGTTTCGGTCAAATATGAAAGAGGGAGCGTCCTTCTGTCAGTGAACATGCCAAGATCTGAAGACTTTTACGAAAACGGAGAGGGCAAGCCACTGCCATTGATGTAGGGTACTGGATCTTTGCTTGAAAGGGAAAATAGATGAGGGAGATGTGTGCGGCTGAATATTTGGGATGGAAATTAGGTTTGAAAAAATGAGTTAAAAGAATTATGGGCTGGACTCTTCTATTGGCATGGGCTGCGAATTTGGGCTGAAACTGAAAGCCTTTCTTCCTCAAGCCTTCTCTTGGGCTTTTAAGTTAAGATGAAAGACACTCTTTAGTTAATTATATATTAGCGCGTGCTAAAATATTATTTAACTAAAGAAATATTATTAGCATTCAAATAAAAAATAAAATTATATGATATCGTAATAGTTGCGCGATAATATTTATTTATAAAGTTTAAAAGTAAGTAAATGCTATTGCCTAAATATATAAAATAAATGCGATGCGTAAGATGCTAAAAGTGATCATGGCGATTATGATTAAGTGGTGACAATATAATGAAATAATAATAATAATAATAATAATAATAATAATAATAATAATAATAATAATAATAATAATAATAATAATAACAGTAATGATAATGATAATTAGGCAATGACTGTAGTTGGATAATGAAAAATGACGATATTAATAGAAAGCTAATAATTGTAATAAAATATAAATAAATGTTCTTAAGCTGTCAAAAATATTAGAAAACGCAAATAAATATTTTGGAAGAAAGACGGGATAAAATTGGGTGTCAACACTCAGCGTCTCCTAAAGTTCTACTAACATAATAAATTGAAAATTGCGTACCTTTTTCTTCTCTTACGGCGATCTCGGACCAGGACATCGCTTACCGCGATCTCGGACACAGCCAAGTACAAGTATAATTGCTTGTTGGCCTTCGGTGTATGCAGTGGGGGCGGGCTTGACATATATTGCTTCAATTCTTCCAAGGCTTGTTGACATTCAGGTGTCCATACGAAGTCATTTTTCTTATTGAGTAGGGAGAAGAAACAGTGACTTTTGTCTGAGGATCTGAAAATGAATCTGCTTAAGGTCGCGATTCTCCCAGTCAGTCTTTGTACGCCCTTCACATTTTCGACCATCGTGATATCTTCGATGGCTTTTATCTTATCCGAGTTAATTTTAATTCCTCGGTTTGACAACATGAATCCTAAAAACTTTCCCGATCCGACGCCGAAGGCACACTTCTCCGGATTCATCTTCATGTTGTATTTGTACAGAACATCGAAAGTTTCCTGCAAATGCTTTAAATGGTACTCTATTTCCAGGGACTTAACTAGCATATCATCAATGTAAACTTCTATCGTTTTTCCTATCTGTTCTTCGAACATTTTGTTAACTAAGCGTTGATAGGTGGCTTCGGCGTTTTTTAACCCGAAGGGTATTATGTTATAACAATAAGTCCCATATCGTGTTATAAAATATGTTTTCTCCTGATCCTCTGGGTTTATTCGAATTTGATTGTACAGGGAGTATGCGTCAAGAAAACTTAGCAGAGCGTGTCCGGCCGTTGCATCTATCATACGATTGATATAAGGCAAAGGGAAACAATCCTTCAGACGTGCCTTATTTAAATCTTTAAAGTCGATACACATTTTAAATTTATTATCTTTCTTTGGTACGACAACGACATTGGCTAACCAGTCCGTGTACTTGACCTCCCGGATGGACCCTATTTTTAACAACTTTGTTACCTCCTCTTTGACGAACGCGTGTTTAACCTCTGACATTGGCCTTCGTTTATGTTTTACCGAGGGGAAACTCCAGTCCAAGCTTAATCGGTGAGTGGTTACTTACGGTGGGATTCCTGTCATGTCTAACTGGGACTATGCAAAACAATCGAATTAGCTTTAAGAAATTCAATTGACTTACTCCTGAGCTCCGAGGTAAGTCCCGTGCCCAGGTATACCTTCCTGTCCGGGAGATGAACGAAAATAATGACTTGTTCCAGCTCTTCTATTGTTGACTTCGTTGCATTATATTCGTCCGGCAGCACGAAGGATCTTGGTATGCTGAAGTCATCTTCCTCTTCGGCCACCGCATTCTGTGATTGCTATTTGGCCCTTTTGTCCGCGTCTGAATTTTTAGTGTTGCTTCCTGTTGAGTGCTTAGGTGCGGGTTCTTTTGGTGCTGCTTCCTCGACTACAAACGTCTCTTTGGCGGATGACTGCTCTCCCCGAATTATTTTTATCCCATTGGGGGTTGGAAATTTCAGCATTTGGTGTAATGTGGAGGGTACTGCTCTCATTACGTGTATCCAAGGTCTCCTGAACAAGGCATTGTACTTCATTTCTCCATCAATGGCGTAGAACTTTGTATGTTGCACAACTCCGATTGTATTCACGGGAAAGGTGATTTCTCCTTTAGTGGTTTCATAGGCCATGTTGAACCCGTTCAAAACCCGAGTTGTTGGTATGATTTGATCCAACACACCCAGTTGTTCGACGACCTTCCATCAGGTGATATTTGCCGAGCTACCTGGATCAATTAAAATACGTTTTGCGTGAGTTTTATATATAAGTACAGAGAATACCAGGGCGTCATTGTGAGGCTGGGTGATGCCTTTCACTTTCTCGTCGCTGAACGAAATGAATCTATCCGGCACGTAGTCCCTGCTCCTCTTTTCCCTCGTGATAGAGAACTTCTTTCTCTTCATGACAGGTTCTTGAGTTATTTCAACCCCGCTAATGATCATGTTGATACATGCTGAGGTTTCTCCGACTCAACCTTTTTGTTACCTTCCATATTCTTATAGTTAGTCCTCCCTCGTTCACTCAAGAATTCTCTGAGATGGCTATTCTTGAGTAACCGAGCTACTTCATCTCTTAATCCCCTGCAATCGTCGGTCCGATGTCCATGGGTACCATAATAGTCACATATCAGTTTTGGATCCCGCTGTTAAGGGTCAGTTGGAAGTGGTCTTGGCCATGTTGCTCCTTCTATCTTTCTAATGGCCGCCACCAAAGTCGATGAGTCGACGTTGGAATTATATTCCGACAACCCACGGATTTCTCTGATACTTGAGATTGCGGCGGCGTTGTTTTTGTACTGGATACCCCTACTCGACGAACCTCCGTCACTCCGTCTGTCTCCTTGGTCGATCCGCCTATCTCCTCGGTTCATGCTAAGGCTGGGGGCACCTCTACTTTTCTCCGACCGGAAGTTGGGCCTTACCGACGGGTAAGGATGATAGTTGTCTCTTGGAGGGTTGAACTCTGGCTCAAACGCCCTTTTTGATATGTCGTTCTTTGTTCAGGTTACTGGACCCGGTGGGAGCCCAAGTTAATCATCCTCTACTCTGATTTTTGATTCATACCTGTTATGCATATCTGCCCAAGTCGTAGCACTGAATTCCAATAAATTCTCCTTCAGTTTGAGGGATGCGTTGGAACTTGTGGGATTAAGTCCTTTCGTGAACGCCTGGGCGGCCCATTCGTCAGGAACCGGAGGTAACAACATTATTTCTTGCTGGAACTTGGTAAAGAACTCTCTGAGCTGCTCGTCGTCCAATTGGAAATTCTTAAATATGTCCACCTTCCGTGCCCCCGTGTGAGCTTTCACGAAGGCATCCACAAGTAACTCAAAAAATGGGATGGAGTGTTGGGGTAACGAACAGTACCACTGCATGGCTCCTTTGGTCAAGGTTTCACCGAACTTTTTCAAGCTTACTGACTCGATCTCATCGTCCTCGAGATCATTCCCGGCTATAGCGCATGTGTAGGTAGTAATGTGCTTTTGCGGGTCGGTTGTTCCGTCGTACTTCGGTATGTCTGGCATTTTGAATCTCTTCGGGATCAACTTTGGTGCGACACTCGGAGGGAAGGGCCTTCTCACAATGTATTTGGTTTCTTGTCTGGTGAGGATCGGAGGCGCTTCCGGGATTTGGTCCACCCGAGAGTTATAGTCATCCACCTTTTTCTCATTGGAATCTATCCATTTCGTCAGAGCTTCGAGCATTCTTATCATCTCGGATGACTCGCCAATGGCCGACCTATCATGACTGTTGCTGACCTCCATTTCCCTTTCAACTGTCGATGACCTCCATTTCCCTTCCAACTGGCTTTGACACTCGGTCCGGCTCTAGTGCCAATGCATCGCTGAGATTCTTTTGAAGTCGCACAATGGCCTCTTTTTGTTGCTGCATGGTGACTTGGTGTTCCTGCAACAAATTAAAAATCACACGTAAATTAATTTCCTCCGCCGCCCCTTCGGGGGCTCCACGCCTATTCGCTCCATTAGCATGCGGATTTTGGACAAGCTGGTTGCCCACTGGATCAGCGGCGGGCACGCTGTTGGGTGGTATCCCGTTGAGGTTTTTGTTGTGTTCGCTAGATTCATCTTCGTTGAGGTGAACGGAGTGGCTTAGGTTCGACATGTTGATCCTGAAATCACAAAGACGAACAAAACAAGTGAAGGTTGTTTAGCCAATGAGCCGCCACTATTATCCTTAGCCCTACGGTGGGTGCCAAACCGTTTCCCCTCAAAAGAGAGCAAGAGTTGAATTTGTACGCGGTTTCAAGGATACGTGACTAGGCTTGTTGGCAAGATAAACGGATAATTGAAAAGTAAAGAATAACATGTAAAATTAAAAAAAAAAAAAAAAGATAGCTTGTATATTGAATGCAAACGACATGTCCGAGTAGGAGAAGGATTTATCTACTTGCCTGGACTAAAAATAAACTAAAAGTAATAATGTTTTACTGATATCGGGCTTTTACTATGAAAGAATCTTTCAAGTGCTAATTGCTAACTCAAAGAGATGGAGATGCCTTCTAATGAGGCTGTTACATCTACATTTATAGTGCTAGTGTCCTATACTAACTAAATGATTCAAACATCAACGTGGGTAAATGGTTCTGGAAATATCGGACACGTCCGTTGAGGGCGTGATTCTCGGAGATAAATTGGTAAAAGGATAAACTCTCAGATTCAAACTTATCTACTCGGACTCCCTTGTGCAGGCTCAGTTCGTTCCCTCCGACTTCTCAGACTGATCTTCGCTAATCACCCCGTATGACCCTTTGATGAAACGAGGTGAACTTACGAGTTCACAGCGTACACATATATAGTTCCATCTCTTTTTGAAGCAACGATTCATTTCTGTCGGACAATTGTTGCAACGACAGTTTTCTTCTTTTTCCTTTCATAAATGGTGTCGATCTCTTCGAGTAATAACACTCAAAAGGGTTACATCACTGGCTTTGAATTCCTCAGAGTTTCCAGTATCTTCTTTGTAACACTAATATCTCTTTAAGATTGTTAGAAAAATAGGTAAATATAAACGAAGAAGATAATGGCTTTGAGGCGTGGATAAATCGACTTTCCTTAAAGAGATATTGCCCGTATACAAATTGGAGAAAATACAAGCAATTCCCTTTAGGATACAATAAAGCCTAGATTATACTTGTAGATTTTTCTATATGCTACTTCTGGAGTGTCCTTATATTTATAGAATTGAGAGATGACTTTTCAGAATAGTCATGCCTTTATATGAACAGATGTGTCTGTTCAATTTAAGACCTCTAAATATTACAAAATATCTAACATTTATTCCAGTAGAATGATAACACTCTAATTTTAGAAAGAATTTAGTTTTGAATTTCTATTTTTTACCTTAAGAAGATGATTTATAGTCATACAAATGTTTATGGCTTGTTTTAGGTCATAAATGTCAAAAGTCTACTTTTTCTTTTTAAACTCTGTACCCAATCAAACAACCTAACATACATCGGAACGAAGAGAGCATAATATCTAAGTTAATTTCTTAAATTTAATTATTCGCATAAGGTGATGCATGTGAATTGATCAATTTCATCTCTTCACTTATTCTTGACTTAATGATTAATTAACTCAATTATTGTCCTTAATTTCTTGGACCTTAATTATTGGAAACTCTATTATTGGACCTTAATTTCTTAAATTTAATTATTCGCATAGCGTGATGCATGTGAATATTCCATCTCTTCACTGATTCTTGACTTAATTAACTCAATTATTGTCCTTAATTAAGCTATTCATTAACAGGAACAAGTATAACCTCCTCCAACAAACAATACAAAGACCATATAAAGAGAGAAATTAAGGAGCCATGATGAAGGAAAACAGCAATGCCTTAGTTGTTGTGCTACTACTAGTACTCATCATGGGAGTTTGTTGCTACACTGGGAATGCAGACTCTTGCTCTGAGTACTGCTTCAACCGCTGCCCCTCCTGCAATGGTTAGACACAAACACAATATAGACTTTGCTGCATTAACATCTGCTGTCCTTCCATGGCCTTAAGTCAATCTCTTCTTAATGCTCTCCGCCGACACGTTTGAGCTAAGATGAATGCATGTGTTATATGAAAGCTCTTCGATGATTTCCATCTATGCATGCATGTACATAAATAAATCTGAAATAAATTGTACTCGTGTGCATGCAGTTTGTATTTTGTACCCTTCTACTTGGGATATGTATGTTGGAACATGGAGCTTTTAGACAAAATGGTCTCGTATGAGTAGGTCTATTTACTCATTTAAATATAACCTTGAGCATCTTTAGTCACTTAAGTTTGCTAAAGTGGATTACCTTTGGTCCAACCAACAGAATCTATACTATACTATTCTAAAAGTGAGAAACAAAAAACTACAAAAGTTGAATTACCAAAATATTTATCAAATATTGAATGACCATTTTGCTCTTCACTCAAACACTATTGTAATAACACTTTTTGTACAGGAATGTAAAGATACGTCAATTCTATTATAGATAAGAAAAAAAAACCTGAAAAAAAAAAACGTGGAACCCTTATAATATGGCCATCGATGTTTTGGGAAGGTGTACAGAACCCATTGTCTATTCCTATTAACTCAAAGGTTGATGACGTTTAAAATTCTAAAGAAAGCTTATATAGTACTCCCTCCGGATAAAAAAGAGTGTCCACTTATCAAATCAAGAAAGAATTAATTTTGTTTTTCCAATTTGTCCTTATTAAGTGTTATGTGATCAAATCCTAATACATATTTAATGAAGGACAATTTAATCAAGTTACATTTTTTTTTAAGAAGTTAGTATTTTTCTTAAAGGGTGTGCAAATGGCTAAGTGTCGCTCTTTTTTATCCGGAGGGTGTATGGTATATTTATCTTTTTTCTCTAGATCATTTTTATTTAAAATATGTTAAAAAGCCTAAAAAGTCTCTTTTAGTTTTCTTTTCTTTTTTTCTTATTTTTTTCATTTATGTGATATATTAAAAATTCAAAAGTGGCTCATTAATTTCCGTAATAACTTTTCATCTTCCCTTTCTCGATTCAGCAATTTAGCTTATTTGCCAGCATTTTTTGCAGTTACTCTCATTAAAAACACCATTCATTATCATTAATCTATATTAGAAGTAATATGTATATGTATGCCATTTATTCTAAGGCCACAAAGGAATACAATATGCAAGACCTACTACGAGGAAGCCAAATTAGCCATCATTTCCTGAACGAACGTACAAGTTTGATCATATTGACGACACCCTCTGGCAGAAGAAAGTTGTTGTAGAGAATATGCACCTAAAGGTTATTGACAGTATGTTGATATAATTCTCAGAAAGTTTAGCTTATTTATCAGTAGCTCTTGCTAGTCGCTTTATGAATTCTTCATGAATTTTAGTCTATAATTTCGGAACTTGATTTTTTGTGTTGGTTAGTTTTTTTTTTCTTTGTTTTCTTCTTTTCGGGGTCTTTTAGGTTTCATGGTTAGTGCCTAATTTAATTATTGCGTCACTGTTCTTTCAGAAGACACTAGATGTTGTAATTACTTGAACGTGCGATGAAGGAACTTTTTTTCCATGTCCTTTACCACAAGCAAAATGCAGGCAAACGGAGACCTAACCGAGGTTGGGAAGTCTCACAAGTCAATATACCACCAAATGACCTAGATCCATTCTATTCGTGGCAATTTTTTTTTCTTCAAAAAAACTACTTTGGATTACAGCTTGATATGTATAGTAGCTGCCGATGTTAATGTCGTTTGTTCCAAAGAAGTTTCACCGTTTCTCGACTTCATCACCGCAGTAGACTCGTTGGAACAACGGAGTGCTTTGCATTTAGATGTGGACAAATTTGGTTTCTCCTTTTTCTTTATTTCCCTTTAGAATTTTGTTATCAAATTGGTCATTTCTCCCTGAGTCCGAAACTTTTTTAACTCAAAAAATAATTTTTGGAACCAAACTAACCCTTAAAAAAAAAAAAAACTAAAGTAGGCTTCACGCACAGAATCTATGCGTGAAATCCTCTTTCCCCCGACCCCAGCCTTTGTTCTTGAAAATCAAACTCAAAATTAAGTTTTTTTCCGTACTTTGACCGAAGATTAGTCACGTTTTAAAACACCGGAATATAAATATTTTATGTAGAACTTAATATTTTTTTTAGCGTAAAATAATATCGGCTCATTACATCAAGCATACATATACATTTGGATCGTCGTTTTAGGGGTTGTAAAGTGCTCCGAAGTAAGTTTGGAAACTTGTTATATTTGGGTTTAGGGGTTGTAAACTTGTATTTACCCCCCATGCTTGATTTGACTACACGCCATGCATGCCAATTTCAGCTTTTTTATCTCGCATAAAGGACCGATTTGACAATACTTCATGCATGCCAATTTCAGTTTTTTAATGACACATAAAGGACTGATTTGACAATATATCATGCATGTCAATTTCAGTTTTTTTTTGACACATAAAGGACCGATTTGACAATACATCATGCATGTCAATTTCAGTTTTTTTATGACACATAAAGGACCGATTTGACAATACAATGATGCATTATTTGACCATTTTGTTACACATTAATTCATATTGCGCAACATTTCAATGCGCAATATAAGTGTATTTATAACCCATGCTTGATTTGACTACAAGCCATGCATGTCAATTTCAGCTTTTTTATCACACATAAGGACCGATTTGACAATACAATGCATGGAATGACGAAAATAGTGACTATTGCGCAACATTTAAATGCGCAATAGGGGTCAATATGAATCTATTTAAGAATAATGTTGGACGGGGTAAAAACTCATTCATTTCATAAGTTTAAGTCTCTTAAGTCATTCAAAGAAAAAATCAAACTTCGTACAAAAAATGGCTCAAGATATTCCATCAGTTAGGGTTTCACTTTATTGGGATGGTATTATCCTTGATGACAATAGTACAGTTCGTTACAATAAAAGATCAAAAGTTCATGTTAAATGTCCACTTGAAATGTCTTATGAATCATTAGTCAATTACATACATGAAAAAATGAACATTGGTCCGGATGAGTATGAAATCTCCATAACATGCAGATATCCACAATCAGTTTCCCATGATATAATGCTTTATGGTATGCATTATATCAATGATGATGATTCTTTAAGGGATTATTTGAATGCGCCAGAAGAATATAAACATTTAGTCGTCATTAATCTTCTTGAGATGTATGTTAAAAAGATTTCCCAAGAGGTCCATCAAGAACAGCCCAGTCAAGTTAACACTTACGGGGATATTAGTTCTTACGGGGACATTTTGAGCAGCCAGGTGCTGCTGGAAAATCTAACCCAACAATTAAATCAAACTTGGTAAATATGCATTCTTATATTATTATTTTGTGTAGTAGCACGTGTTTATTATATGTATTGGTAAATAACCATTTTTAAATCTTTGTAGGGGTTATAGACCTGATACGAGTAATATTGGGCAATCATCTCAATTTAGTGGAGCAACTCATTATTATCAAAACTCTCAGTTCAGTGGAGCTGATTATTATAATAATTCTCAGTTCGGTGCAGCTGATTATTATCAAAACTCGCCAGTGGTACCAACTGTGAATGTTAGGCAGTCCTCTTAGTTTGGTGGAGTTGATCATTCTCCACACCATGCTCATTCTCAATATCTGTAGGTTCATCAGCTTGATGTTAAATAATTAATATATATATATTAATTTGGAATTTAACATATGCTTTTTATCATGTAGGAGGAGGCCTTTCTTAGATGGCGTTGATTGTTCAAGTTATGTGGATACATCAGAGAGTGATGGCGATGAACCAGCTAATAATGCAGAGGTAACTGATGATGAAGATAATGAAGGGGATGAAGAAGATAAGCATTTTAGTCCCCCGAACCAACTCACCACCACGTACCACCTCCGATAGCGGAAAACCCAATTCCTGACAGCCCAACGCAGTGGTATTCTGACTATATTTCATAGCTTGATAGTCTACGGTCTATTAAAATTTATTGTATAAAGGATATGAGGGAGTTTAAGGTTGATGACTTAAACAAATCGGTATGGAGGTTAGTTTTAAGCGAAAGACTCAAGGCTGTCGGTGGTTGCTTTGGGGAATTGTTAAGCCTGATGGTTTGTGGGAAATCACAAAATTCCACCTAAAGAACACTTGTGATATGAGACAAAGTTGAGCAGATCATTTTAATTTAGATATAAACCTGATTGCTCATGTGTTACTTAAAGACATTGAGGAAACTCCAAGGTAACTGTCATACCCCATTTTAACCGGGTTAAAGTAGAAGTACGACATATTGGTGATTCCTATTTTTTGTTTGTGTTAAGGAGTCGCCACCTAATTATTTATGGTGAATTAGGACACCTAAAGTTTATTAAAGTTGTGTTTAAAGTTAACTCTGTTTAAGGTCTGCGAAACTTAAAATTCTAGGTAAGGGTTCAATTAGTCTAAAGGGAAGGTATTAGGCACCCTTTAAGACCCATTAACAATGGTTAACCGACCGGACTTATGATTAGTTAAGCTAAGTGAAAATATAGTATCATAAAAGAACGTAGCTTTGTGAAAGTGACTAAAGTTATAGATAGACTTGTAAGAATGCTATTTAAAATAGGACTCGTAGAAGAATAATTATTTGTATAAAACAAGATTTTAAATGCTATTTAAAAGTAAGACTTACAAAATACTAATAGTTCAATATGGACTATGTAAGGATTGTTTTAACAAATATACGTTTGAAGCGTTGAAAAAGAGCTAAAGTGAAAGAGTTATCCGTTAAATTAGTTTGCCTTTTTATTTCTCAAATAAGTTAGCATTAGTGTCAAATATGTAATGTTTTAAATTTCTAAGATAGTAAGAGCGAATCTTGATTCTTTTAACTCAAACATGTAGTCATGCTATTTTGAAAATCAATTATTCTAATAAATAAAATATTGTAGATACTTAAATGGTTTAGCCTAAAAAGGAGGAATGAAACCTACGAACTAATTGTTAGTTTCTTTTTTAAATCAACTACCCATCGTACTAAAAACTAACCCATTAATCCCACTAAGGTTCATTCTAGCTAAAACAAAACAAACAAAGCAAGGTACTAGTTGCACAATACAAATTGTTGCACCAAATAAAACATAACAGAGGAGTAAATGACTTAAATGGGCTCAGCCCATTTCAGAATTGCTGCTGCCTGCTGCCACTGTTATGGGCCTCGGCCCAGAATTTCCTTTTGTTTTATTTTTTGCTGCGGGTGGGCTGACTCGAGAGGATGATTTTGTTGGGCTTTTAACCCAACACCGAATGCAGAGGAGAACAAATCCCTTAGACTCGTACGCGAAGGTCATGCATAAAAACGAAAGAAAAGGATTAGTGGAGTGAAGATTCATGAGATCTGTTCTTCAAAATAAAAAAGGGTAAGCAGATAGCAGAAAAGAATATCAAGTACCACCTAATAACAAACAAGAAACGAGCCTTGACATGCTAACTTAGCAAATGATTTCAACATTTGAAACCAACAGATGGTTTATAGATGTAGTGTATATACGAGGGAAAACGAAATAGAGACAGGAAGAACAGACAAAGCCTTAAACCAATTCAAACAATGGAACGAAAGCCCAAATCAATAAGCCACTTAAAACCAATTCAGACTGGCTGAAATTTAACGGACAACTTAACATATGAAGAGGCCCAACAATAAATAGTTAAAGGGACTTAACCCAAACTGCATGCATAGGTTACAAAATCTATACCTATATTAGTGATATACTTGACTTATACTAATATACAAGTTCCCTTATGCTAACAGCACGTGAGATTGCATGTATCTGATATATTCAGGCATATCCATAGTATATTTACTCGTAAATCAACAACCAGATCCACAAGGACATGTTCACATCTCCTTAGCATGTTTAGACAACTTTCGAAAGTATAGGGACAGTACCAAGACCAAAAGAGGTAAAAAAGATGCGGTATGGTGTGCATAAAAACAGAAATCAAGTACTAATATACCATCAGATGCATGGTTTGATACATTAGGGCATTTCATAGAATTCTAATATTCAAAGAAGGACTTAATATGCATCACATATGGAAGAGAGTAAAGATATCCTACGCGAAAGAAAAATATACCACAAGCATTTAAAGTGCAGAATGCATTTCTGAGAAAAGGAAAACATCTTCACAGATCCATATGATGCTTGGAAGGTAACCAATGTGAAAAAATGAAAGAGGCAGATTCAGATGCATCAAAGAGTGAATATTTCGAGATGCAACTAACATTCTGAACACTTGATCAATCAATATTGAACCTTAAAACAGCTATACCAATCTAAACATATCACTTCAGGACTCTATGCATGTAATCCCTTGCTGTTGACTGTCAGAAAGATAGGCATACTCGACACACTTGTTAAATATACAGCATAAGGATCATGCATTTTATGTATAAATTACAGGGTGACATGCAGCACATTCAGATAAGTTACAGACTTTAAGCACACAGAATTAGATCAGTTTAAACACATACATCTTATTAAAACCATCATAGACATATGTTTAGAAATTTCAGACTAGCTTGTTAACCAGAAAAAAAAAACTGAGAAGAAGAACTGAATTATGCCATGACCAAGAATGGTAGATTAAGCAGGGCTGTTCATATTAAGAGTGCACATAATCAAATAACATTTCACATAGACTCCTAGTTTAGGGACAGTTATGTCAAAAACTTACATGGTCTAAATCAGTACTCAAAACAGTCATTCTGAGTCAATCATTTGAACAGCTAAATCAGATTTCTACCTAAGTATGATAGCAGAATAACCAATTTGATTTCCAGTACATATTAAGGCAAGAATTATATCTAAATATGTTAATGCCTATCATAACTCCCTAACAGAACATGCCATATACATAACTAAATAAGAAATGCAAACTACAAACTCAAAGCAGATTACATTCATGACAGGGTATATTCTTTGAAAAGATAGAGTAAAAGAGAGATAGTGCTGGCATGTTCTAATCATATACGTAATATACCTAAGATATACACACCATGGTGTGTATATCAGATGTATATCGAATGTATATCTTTTCTTATCTTGATAATCCATTGTATATCATATGTATATTCGGTTTTAAATGTGTCCTAAGTCCTGGAAATTCAGTCTTAAGCATCCGAACTACAATAGGCATCTTTCAAATTCAATTAACGATTAATATCCTATCCTATCAGCTCCCAAACATCAAACAAATAATGCGACGACAAAGAAATTACATAACCACTAAACATATAACAGTATAAGCCAAAAGTCTTAACCAAAATAGAAACTAAAGACTATGAGTGATAAATGTATCGAGGTTTACCTCTTTGTGTGCAGTGAACATGGGTCATCTCATAATATTACATGTAAAGCCATTTCAAATGCTCAATAATCAGAATAAATCATGCTTCACTATTCACAGACCAAAGCAAAGTAAAGCTACAACGCTTATAAAATCGATTAAGACATGTTGAACTCTAAATAACACAGAAACGCAGAATTAAGAAACCAATTGGAAATACTAAACAGTCAACAGAACATATACAAACACATCAGAAACTTTAGATTCGAAATAAAAGAAACACACTGACCTTTTGTAGGTGCAGTGAATGGGGCGTCGAGGCCTCGAATCTACACTTGAACTCGAACGAACCCGAAAACAGAACGAAATTTAAACAAAAATCCCAGATTTAGAGTAGGTAAAGTAGAAATGTTGAGGGTAGTAAAGTATCCCTTTTTTTGATGAATCAAACCAGATATTAAAAAAAAAACAGAGAGTAGGGATTCCTTTTTCTTCGAAAACGTTGAGTCCTCCCCCAAAACAGAATAATCTCCCCCCCCCCCCCCCCCCCAACGATT
This sequence comes from Lycium barbarum, assembly GCF_019175385.1. Classification (NCBI taxonomy): domain Eukaryota; kingdom Viridiplantae; phylum Streptophyta; class Magnoliopsida; order Solanales; family Solanaceae; genus Lycium; species Lycium barbarum. Next base: position 8,137,963 of record NC_083345.1, on the reverse strand, counting down.
CAACTTCGGATCCCATTTATAGGGTTTTGTTTGTATTAAAGTAAAGAGAGGAGCGGGGGAGAGAGACGAAGCGGGGAACAGGCGTGGGGGACAAGGGGAAGTGGAAGGAGCGTGGGAGAGAGGAAAGGGTAGGGGGTGCGGCGGTGAGGAGATGAAGAACGAAGAGAGAGAGAGAGCTGAAGAGAGGGATTAGGGTAGATGATGATTTTTGTTTAAAATGATGGGCCGGTCGGGTCGGGTGGAAGGAGTGGGCTGGACCGGGTCGGTTGGTTGGTGTAGGAATTGGTAATGGGCTGGTCGGTTGGGCTGTTGAATTCAATAAATGGGCTGGTTATCTGGTCCGAATTTGACCCTTTTTCCTCCTTTAATTTAATTATTTTTGGGCTTCTAATTTAATAACTAGTACAATATATATACTCTGATAATTAATGATTAATATGTAGAAAATAAAAGACTTGATAAAGTATAATTAATTTAACGAAAATAAAGTGACAACGAACCCTTTTAGAATTTGCGATAAAGTAATGTTAGTGACGTTGATAGTAAAAATAGTGAAAATTAATAATAGTGCAAATAAAGTGTTTAGCTCGTTAATAAATTTAGAAGCTCCAAGAAATAAATTTAAATAAAGGAAGGACAAAATTGGGTGTCAACAGTAACTTATCTGACCTAGTACATTGTATATATCTTATAGCAATTAAAATATCATTTCTAAATGTTGTTTGTTTAAACTTATGCAGGATGCCCATCAAAACTTGTATTAGCATGGCCCACTCCAAATACGGTAAAACCATAAGCAAGAGAAAGGGATTTCTCGGGCATAGACGTGCTTTTGAGATGATCTTTGGAACTTGGGAATCCTCTTTTCGGGCGTTGCCGGGATATATGGAGGTTGTACAACATGCTAATCCTGGCACTGTTGTACAGTGGCGACTTTTAGAGGGCAGAATTTTCTGCTTCGTCTTTTGGGCATTCAAACCGAGTATTTATGGTTTTGCTCACTGCCGGAATGTGATATTGATAGATGGGACGCATGTATATAGCCGATATGACATCAAGCTCCTAATTGCAGTCGGTATGGATGACAATGGGTCAATATTCCCTCTTGCTTTCGCAATTTCCGCCAACGAGACATGGAGGATGTTCTTACTCATCTGAAGACTCATGTCATTAGGGGTCGTTAGGACATATGTGTCCTATCGGATCGTCATAAAGGCATATTGCACAATATGCGTACTCTAGAAGGGTGGCAGCCTTCACATGCTTACCATTGATATTGTTTAAGACACTTAAAGGCTAATTTGCAAACAAAGTTTGGAAATGACACTGTAAACAAATTGATGTGGGGGGCTGCGATGCAGCATCAACAAAGAAAATGGGCTGCAAAAATGGATCTGCTAAGGGAAGTGAGTGAAGAGGCATATGTTTGGTTGATGAAATTAGAAGTTGAAAAATGGACGCTTTATGTTGATAGAAGAAGGAGATGGGGCATGCTCACAGCGAACATCTCGGAGTCTTTCAATGGACTCCTCAAATCTGCTCGGGGACTACCTGTCACCGCAATGGTAAGACTAACTTTCAAGCAGGTCGTGGAGCGGTTTGTGGATAGGACAAGGCAGGCTAGAGCCATATTAGCCGAGGACGGAACATGGATGCCAAAGCCCTACAAAAAGATGGAGCACCATAGAATAAGAGTAGAGGGTCACCGTATGACCGAGTATGACGTCGTTCAACGAGTGTATGAAGTTAGAACGGGTTATTACGACGGTAAAAGAGGAAACAAACATATCATTGCTGAGCATACAAGATCATATTAATAAATCATAAATAAAAGATGTATTTTTACTACATTACCCATATCTCTATCCAATAAATACATTCTAATCAATATTGACTATTTTCAAGAATATTTGATACTAAGGATAATATGGAAAATATTTAATTAATTTTATCTTGATTTTATAAATGGACAAGTAATCTGGGACATATATTTTTAGTAATAAAACTTTTACTTTTCTATGAACAAGTTCTATATGGGCTAAAAAGGTTTGGACAATATGCCAAAGCCTAACTATTCATTCTTTTCTTGCAACCACCACAGAGAAATTAAGCAGTTTCCTCTTCATTATGATGAGGTTTAAGATATTTTAATGTGTTGGATAATTCATTATGATGAGGTTTAAGATATGTTAATGTGTTGGATAATTCGCAGCAGCTGGTAATGCAGAGCACTCAACAAAGATGGTATGTTGGCGGCTGTTGCTGAACAGATTGAAGTAAACAACAGAAAATGTAACTGAGTGCCTGTAAACTTCATCGCCAGAAGTGTAATTAGCAGACAAAATGAGAAGAAGATTAAAAGATGAGTAAAAGAACAGGCAACACAATTATAGGTTGGATGTAGAAAAAGTGTGCAAGTTCTAGAGCACTTTTAATTGGATCCTGAAAATAGATTGTATTTGTGGCTATGACAACTGATCCCTTGAAAAGATACCCATGGATCTCATATGAAACTGATCCCACCATGTCATATCATAATATATTATACTAAAAGCTGAAAGCTCCTTTTTTTAAAATTGGATTACGATTTTATTCTTACAGTAAATCAAAATGCAACAATATCCCTAAAATGTCGATGGACATTTATAACCTTTTAAAATATAATAACCAGTTAATATCAAAATAGTAAATTTACTTCTAATAAATGATAAATATATTAATAAATCAATGAAATGAAAAATGATTACCGTAAGCTCTTGTATCTACCAAGCATTTATCACACAGTAATTTGTTAGTATAGTCTACTTTTACTTTCTAGGAATTACTTTCATTTAACAGTAATTATTGCAAAGAAGTATAATTTGTGTCTATTCAATGTCATTTAATTGTCAGTTTTTTTTTTCTTTTTTCGCGCAGTATTTGTACGATTTTTTGTTTTTTATTTATAGATATGTAAGAATCACACGCATAAGTCCAATTTGAACTGTTGATTTACTTGGTCAAAAGTCAAAACAATGTAATACAGTAATTTCTTATTTAAGTCATTATTATACCATAAACTTTACACGCCTTTTTGTATCTCCAAAACTGAAATTGTAATGAATACAACAAATGAATTATTTCATCCGTTCAAGAAAGTCATTACATACCCACTTAAATTGCTAATAACTTATGTCATTTATGGGAGGAAACGATCAGCTTATATAATTGAATTGTAAATCAATACTATCTATAAGCATTACTACCTTTAAAAAGTTTACTTTATTAATGTGACAATTAATAGTTCCATCTTTACTACAAGAAAATAAATGGGATTGAAGGGGCGGAGGTTATGTTTGGAGAGAAAAGGAGACAAAAAGCCAAAATTGTTTTGATCACTTTTTGTGGCTTTATAATCTCTTTCTGGCAGTTCATTCTCATTTATTGAAATGAAGAACATTCTATAATACATAGTTCATTTCCTGAAGGGAAGAATAGAGAAGCAGAAGCTTGACCGAGAGATTGGAACTTATTTGGACACAAAATGAAGTTGGTTCTTCTATATTTTGAAAAGATGGCATATTATGTCTATAAGCTTAATCGGCAAATGATTATTAATGTCAATTGCAGGATAAAACATTGCATGGTGAACAAGAAGCAACAAGAAGAAAAATGAATGAACTGAAAATACATGAAGAGAGTGATTACAAAAAAAGGGACAAGGATAAAACTTTGCATGGTGACGGTATTTTTGGTTCACTTGGAAGTTGGAAGTATGAAAGACAATTTTTTTTGTTGTTATTTTTTTATTTTCTATGTTTTCTGGTTTTGTAATTTGATAAAAATGCTTCGTCTTGCAGTTACTTTATCTTTTATAGCTTGTACAATTATAACTCTGTCTTTTGAGTGCAAGGATGAGATGTAGAATTTAAGTTCAAGAGTGCGTCTTGTGATATCCTTTAAGCAATTTTGTTGCATGGGCCATTTCCTAACCATTACTAAAACTGTATACCATTTTTTTTTTTGAGCTATTTACTTATTCTTTTTTTTTTTGGGTAGATTCTTGAAGTTTAAGGATTTCAACATGGTACCCCCAGATTGGGAGAAAAGGTATTTTTTTAAAATGTAATTTACTTGCAAGTAGATACTCTTTGGAGTTTGGACTTTCAAAGCTATCATTAATTATTATTTTTAATTTTAATATAATTGTTAACTATATGTTTCTTATAAATTTTAATGTTTTTTTCATATGTACACGAATAACTTGACAACGATCAACTAAACATTCTAAGGAGGATATATGTTAATACTTGAATTTCTGTACAATTTTAGAATACTATTATTCAACAACAGCTTCTTGACACATATAAAATTGTAAAAAGGAGTCTATAATTTCTTAAAGACAAGACAGACGTGAAATATTGCAACCATATAACCAACATTCATAAACCAGTGTAGACCGTGTTGTTTACGTCTAAAAAAATATGGAAATTGACAAGTTGAATATCTAATAGATCGATATTAGAAGAAACGGAAAATCAAATTGTTGAAACCTTTCTTTGTTGCATTGAATTGTATTAAACAATATGAATTAAAACAACACATAATGGTAAACAAAAAAGTGAGTTTTGATCAAAAGAGAAAAGGTAATACCAGTGTTAATAAAAAAATAAAAGGTGATAGAATTTGAATGTGTACACCTACAAATTATAACGTGGTCTACTAATTAGAAGGGGATACATGTGCAACGCACGTGTCCAAGGACTAGTGTATTATTACTTTGAAATACTTATGATTTTTGACTCTTGAAAAAGTTTGCTTGCAAAATGTAAACAATTTCGAAATGCACTTTAAAAGGAAGAAAGTATTAAAAGAAAAAACCAAAAGAAACGTGGGTTAGGTTAATGGATGCCATTAGTATTACTTTTACCATTTTTAGTTCTTCTTTTAAGTGCAAAATTTGAAATAAATCTCGACCATAAACTGTTTTATGATCCACTAGGCATGAATTTAAAGGCCATTGAACATTACTTGAAGCAATACTACTGCACTCGATCTTTTTCCCCTAGTGAAATGTTACAAAGTGAGGTCTGAGGTGGGTAGAGTGTAAGGCAACCTTATCCCTAACTTGAAAGGTAAAGAGGTTGTTTCTGGTAGACCCTCAACGCATTTATTAATTTAATGAAAATAGAATATGTAATTAAATAACTTTCTTTTTCCGTTTTTCCTCTTTCTCCCTCTAGAAGTCCAAATTAGTACAATGAATTTGAAATAGTGAATAGTCTCTTTGCATTTTATGTGAAATTACATTTTATAAGTTTTTTTCACATTTTTTTCGTCGAGTATAAAAAATAATACGCTTATCCCACAATTTAAATAAGTAACAATTTTCTGCCAAAAACAAGAACAGTAACAAACTTTAAGCAGTATTCTTTAATCCAAGAAAAGAAAGAAAGGGTAAAAAATTCTCCTTACCGTAAAAGAGTACTCCCTTTGGATCAAAAAGAGTGTTCACTTAGTATAAAAATACCTGACTGTATGAAAAAGCTAGTAGCCTAATAGTAGTATAGCACTTTAACTTAACATTATTGCTTGTACATGGGCAAATTGTCTAGATAGTCTTATTTGTTTTCCTAGAGTATAAGTTGCTTCTGGAATTTTTGTGTGTCCAGATGTAGCTATAGATTTTTGGGTTAGTATTTTTCAGAATCTAGCTTAGTCCAATAGCTAGTTTACAGAACGATTACTAGTTTAATAAAATCTTATCATTTGACCCAAAAAAAAAAAAAAATCAACATGATTGCTTGTGTCAAGCAATACTAATACTAGCAAACAAGTACAAGAAAATTGTACCAGAGTTCAAATGTCGTTGCCCTCAATTTTCTACTCGTACGGCTAACTCTACCGATATTTAATACAAATATAAAATGCCATCATTTTCAACTGCAATCAAGGCAAAGATTTAGGCACAAGTTTAATACTGGAGTGCCTTGACATTCAATAAAAAGGTGGCAATTTAAGCTCTCCTGTAATGAGTGAAAAAAGAGAGAGTCAAAAGGAAAGTTCCAATATTGACTTTTGATACTCCATGCCTCTCAGGCCTAGGTGTAAGTAAGTATACTTACCAAAAAGAATGAAGGCTTGGAGTAAAAAGGCGCACATATAAATTGGATCAGTCCAAGTTAACATATAACTTGCATAACGTGGATCAGTCCACGTTATACAATAATTTTTATTTTATTTTTTCGTTGAATTGGCCTGACACAGAAAAAAAAAATTGGGGTATATCGTGGGCTGATCCACGATATACCCCTTTTGGTGTATTAATTTTTGGACATTCCCTTTTGGTAAATACCGTGTATTTTTATACCCTTTAGGCTCCGGACTCCCACCTATACTATACATCAAAAACTAGTATAGCTGTGCTAAGGAAATAATTAGACCCCCTTCAATTAAGAATTAGAGTTTTACATATGGCTTAGGACCTCTAGTTTAGAAGAACTGTGCATTAACCATTTATCAGTTCTGTATAGCAACTTGGTTGCAAAATCTTGGTTCTATAGGTAGTCTTTAGCCTTCAAAACAAGAGTAACATGTTATATTTACTGCATAGTAAAGGGTGACTGAAAATTTCATTTCTCAGGTTGTTTGAGTTAAAGCACATATTCCATGGAAATTGAAATCACAGGCACTGAGACTATTCATTCTAATATATTATGGAGGTCTGATGAGTGGTTAGGATAAATGGGATTTTGAGATTTCTCGGGTAAATCAGCACACTCGAAACAACCACAAAACCATGCCTAAAATTTAACCCCAAAACTTGTAGTAATACTGGTAAATCCTTTTCATTAATCTTTGCTTATTGTCAAACAATGTTCAAAAGTGTATTACTAGTGCGAGAAAACATTGCCTGACTCCTCCTCCAAGCTAGTTGGTCATCTGATCCATGTAATCTTAGTTAACTGCTAGAAATCTTATGATCTTTAATGTCATTTTGTTTATCCCAAAGTCATCATCATCTGTTGAAAATTTTACTTCCCTGTGAACAAGGTCTATTCAATCTGTTCACATGGTACACAATAGTAAAATGCTCTCTTTTTCATTCACTCTTTTTCTTTTCCAATCTTTTGCGACCACTCTGGAGTGATATTTCGCAGTTCCCTTTCCAAAAGATATCTCAGTAATGAGGTTGAAAATGTCTTCATGTCTTTCATAATCGGTAATAGGCTAGTAGCTGGTAATGCAGAACACTCAACATGGATGGTATATTGACGGCTTCATAACCGATTGAACTAAAGACCATGCTCACAGTCACAGAGAATGAAGCAAACAATTTGGTGCAAATAGAAGAAAATGCAAACAGGTGGCTGCAAATTTCATGACAAGTGCTCTAGTAGTTCAAAGGAGAACGCAAGTGCTCTTAGCTAATTACTCATTGGTAAAGCACTACTGTGCAGCAAATCAAAAACTTTGACATTGTTATGTATACTAATGTGCAGCAAATCACAAACTTTCATTGACCAGTACACATGACTATAGTGTTTTCAGAAGGACTATACAGATGTTCACTGCTGCTAGGCAATACCAGTCTGAAAAGATCAAGACCAGACTTATCAGGTGGCTTAGAGGAAAGCTTCGTGATGTAATCGCTCACAAGAAATTCTTTATATAGTGGGGGGTTTTCTTCTGATATGAGCTCTTTGATTGGACCATACATCTTTGGAGGTTCAAAAACACCGGTGAAAAAGCTTGCCACTGATATCCTTGGTCCTATCTTATTCGCTACAACTCTATGTTCTGCACTTACAAACTTGTCGTTTGATAGGATCTGTTACAAAATCAGACTGAGATAACTAACAAATTAATCAAAATTGAAGATAAATGAGACAAAAAAGCTGTATTTTATTGCAAACCTGAAGAAAGTCAGCAATACTAACAACCAATCCATGTTCAATCGGTTCAACATTGACCCATTGGTTATTATGCATGACTTGAAGGCCGCCAATTTGATCTTGCAGCAGAAAGGCGAGGAAAGCAGGATCTTTATGCTTAGTGACACCAAGAGTTAGCTCTGGCTGAGGGCATGCTGGGTAGTAATGGCATACAAATACTTGTCCTTTGTCACATTCTGTGGCTTTCAAGTGGTCAGATTTTAGCCCAAGAGCTACTGATAGTAAGCCAAGAATAATTTCCCCAAGTTTCATCACATGATTTATGTACTCGAGAGATGTCTTCCTGGATATTAGGAAAATACCAAAGATACAAAGTTACAGAACTCAAAAAGATTTAAGATATTCTGATCTACCATATCAAAAGAATTGTGGCCTTTACTGAAAGAGAAACACCTAGATGCGTAGAATTCCCTATGTCCAAAGATTTCAGCATGCAGCATCACTGATTAATCTTAACTGCTTCACGAGGATAAAGTTGGATCAAAATATTCCAAGAACCAGGTTCGGGCGAAGAACCACATCCGGCTTTGATACCATAAATATATACGAGACAACAGAGGAATTTCCTAATGATATTCCAAGAATAAGAGGTATGTATACATGTATATGATTCTAACTAAGGAAATGAAAGCGTAAATAATCCCTAAAAACCTCTACAAATCCGTAATTGTGCTATGGACGTTACGTGAGACCGGTGTGTATGTTCATTTGGTAAAATCGATGGAGCAATTCCACCCAGAAAGCATCCAAGATTACGACGATAAGAAGAATCCATGTTGGAAAAAAAACAGCTAAATACTGTAATACTTAACATCTCTGCTCATATTCGATTTTCTACAAAGCCAGAACATAAAGCATACAATTGGCCTTGCTAAAATTCAATAGTTCTAAACTTTACTTAACCAATTTCAACTAGAACAGGGCTGATATAGAATTGCAATTCAAATGCAGAAGAATGGATAGTTACCTGCAAATTGCTGGTATTTCTTCAGGTTCAATGTGACCAGAAGCTAGTGTAGAAATGTTCAATGTGTCCCTCCATTTTGCAGTCTTTGTTTGATTTATATGAGGATTGCTATGGTATCTAACATTTCTCCCTACATCGCACGAATAGTACTCTTTCTTCACTTCAGCATCTTGTTCGTGAAAATCACGAATCCCATCAATCATTCCTTCCAAAACACTTGGAGGAACCCCATGATTTATCAGTTGGAAAAATCCCCACTTCTCTGATGCTTCCCTTATTTCATCGACAATCTTCTTACGTCGATCTTGAATCTCTATGCCACTGAGATCTATCACTGGAACCTGTAGAGTTGACTTTCCCTGCGTCAACTCTTCAGCAAGTTCATGAGGTGGCCTAATGAAAATTTTTGGTATTTCTACTATTCCAGCATCAACTAGTCCCTTTACACCAGCTTTTGTATCATCAAAAGCTTTTATTTCCTTCAATGGATCGTAATCCATTGTTAAGTCAGCTTGAGAATCTGCAGTTCCGGACATATTTGTTCTTATTTCAACAAGGCTAAGTTTCCTGAGCAACTATTTCTATTAGTTAGTGGCTTAGTGCTCATGCTCATAACCAATGTGAATTTATACTATATGGAAGAGTGAAAGGTGGACAATCAAGGGTAATATTGGAATTTATGGCATAATTTCCATTAGATCTTCTGTGGACCCCATTTTCCACCACTCTCTTCTTCGATGCACTCCTTCCCACCCTTCCTATTTAGTGATTTAAGTTAAACAATATTTTCCCCAAATTATTTGTCTTCGTTATAAATAACATTTTTCAAGTAGCATGTAATTATGCCTCTAACCACGTGTCACTTTTTTCACTTTTACTTTTCACTATATTCTTTATGCTTCACATAATTTCAAGTCTTCTTGATTTCATTTATGTATTCTTTGTACTTCCACAATTTGACTATATACAATATTGTGGAAGGTTGAATAATTTTTATTTTTATGACATGAATATACATTATTTATATTTTGCGGTGTATTTTATAAAATATATTGTGGCATAACATTTTTGAAATCCAAATGAAGGTTTACCCTTTTAGTAATTAATTTCACTATTTGTATGAACTAAATCAAACGTTCTATGTGTTTCTTTTGCAAGATATTTTGATTATGTATTAATAAAAACTAATCTAACTTGTGAAATACGCACAATATTAGAACAAAACATCAAAATCCGATACAATAAAATAACGTATCCATAGTTAATATAGCTTATGCTCAAAATTTATTAATTAAAATTATTTTTATTCGAGAAAAAATAAAATTCGTAACTATAGATTGATTTTAACTATTTAATGTTAATTATGTTAATCATATATCATTAATTACAACTAAAACTATAATCGATAAAACTTTTTATTTAGACCAAACAAAAAGCCGATAATAAATACAAAAATACACATAATATTAGAACAAAATATCAAAATCTGATACAATAAATAAAAGTATCAATAGTTGATATAGCGTATGCTCAAAATTTATTAATTAAATTTTTTTTTATTAGAGAAAAATAAAATTAGTATCTATAAATTGATTTTTAATTATTTAATGCTAATTTTGTTGATCACATATGATTATACAGCTAATAATATAATCGATAAATATTTTTACTTAGACCAAACAAAATGCTAATAAAAATACATTGATGTACGTTATTAATCAACTTATTCTTAATTTTATTTTTAACTTATATTTGCAAACCCAAAAATTCTTATAATTACTTCACCATGAGGAATTCGTTTATAGTGTATCGATTGACTATATGTAATTGGAAATTCACTTGTACTAATAGAACAATAAAAGAAAAAAAATGAAAGAATAATATCTATCAAAAATCATTATAGATTCTGGTGGAGTAATAAGTACCTTTTCATCTTAATTACAGATTTTGAATTCAAGTCTTAGATATAAAAAGACTTTTAGTAGGATGCGTGTTACTCCAAAATAGGACGTCCTGGAATGAGTCTAAATTAATCCGGCCTCAAAATAAATATCAAACATCGAATGAGAAATTAAAAAAAAATATATAATTATCAAAACCTAATTAGAACCATCCGTCTTGGTCTTTAGCATTCCAACGCAAGATATCCAGTGTTCATCAATGAACTCTTTAGTTCTCTTCATAGGTATGCTTTTCAACTTTCCAATTCATGTCTGGAAGGTAATGTCATATTTTTTCAATTCTAAATTTTGGATGAATCGATAATTCCGCTGGCCAATTGCAGGTCTCTTCACAATTCTCCATTGCTAATCGCTACTCCTTCCCTATTTTGAAGTTCCATCTATCTCTTCGGGTGAGTTTTTTAAACTTTTTCCTGTGCTTTTTTCTTCTTCGTCTTTCAGTATCGGATATATATATATATGTTTTACTGAGTTGCTTCTCCATATTCCACACTCTTTCAAAGTTTGAGTTTTTTTTCTATTGATGGTCGTTGATGTTGTGAAAATGGTATGTTGTCGGGGTTCTTCGCTTCCATATTTGTACAACTAAATCCATGCATGTGTTCGTTTTGGTTGGTTTTGGGATACGAAGTGTAAGTCACACTGGGTTGAGGCAAAAGTCTGCCTTAAGGCAATTTTTTTTTCTTTTGCCCGAATAGGCCTACTTTGCTACGACACTCTGGCTTGTGATTTTTTTTTTTAATTTTTGATTGAGCTGGAGTTTGAATCCGGAACCCATGAATTTCTAGGCGAATGACAAAAAATAAAGACCACCCCCGAATAAGGGCAATCGTGCAAATTGCCCAAGGGGGAGGGGATTACAAGGTGGAGAATCGAACTCTCGCTAACAAAGTGAAAGTTCAGGACAACTGAGCTACTAATTAAGATCCCCATATATAGATCACCTTAATTTACATGCATCATGTTAAAAAAAGAACAAACTAATTAAGAGTTAAACTTTAAATAAGAAAGATTTAAAAGCTTTTATATGATCACCTTAAATTACATGCATGGTGTGTGTTGGGTCCGTGCTTTGCACGGGCTATACCTTATCTAGTCAATATTAAAAAATGCAAAGATACGTGTGCTGTTGGGAGAACTTTTTAGCAAAGGTCAGAAATGGAAATGATTGAAGTTTGGTCATTTTTCGTTGTTTTCAATTGTTTGATTGAAGTTTTCATATCTTCTATATATATAAAATAGGAGATGTGCAAGCCATATGATTAAGCCAGGTGACAAGCTAATAACAAGTCATTTGGCAATTTTAGGACAATATTTATTATTTATTATTTGTTGTAAGGATTTATAATTTAAAGTGAATTTTAGAAGATTTTAAACTTGAATTTGATGATAAACCTTTTGAAATTTAAATTAAAAGGATAAAGCAGAATCCATATATACATTAGATATGAACATGGTATTTTAGGTGTAGTAGTTATCCATCATAGCTTCATTAATATATATTTTTTTCAGAAAAAATAAGTTTATAACGGAAAGATAAACTTTTTGAATTTGTATGAAAGATATCATTTTAAAAGATTTTAAACTTGAATTTGATGATGAACCTTTTGAAATTTAAATTAAAGGATAAAGAAGAATCCATATATACATTAGATATGAACATGGTATTTTTAGGCATCATAGCTTCATTAATATATATTTTTTTCAGAAAAATTAAGCTTATAACGGAAAGATAAACTTTTTGAATTTGTATTGAAAGATACCATTTTAAAATTGAAAGGTGACACACACTCAATTCAAATTTAAAATTATTAAATAAATATTAGAGAACTGATTTTTACTACGAAAGTTGATAATAAGGTATTGGAATTGCAAAGTAGTTAAATTTTACTTTGCATTGCTTGAAATCCCATACAAAAATTAGTCACTCCATTCTTTTGAATTAGTACATATAAAAATAAATAATAGTACTAAAAAACTAGCTAATTGATAACTTGATGCAATGAAAACATTTTCACGAGCACATATAAGTTTAAAAAAAGGAAAATTTATTTATGAAATAAGAAATATATTATTTAATAATATAGTATGTTGACTAATGATAAGCTTCGGAGCAATAGACTAAATTTAAATCAAAATAAATTTTCATTTAAGTAATTTCAGTAATATAGCAATTAAATCATAAAAATGTCCTTAGTGGCATTATATTTTATTGTAGTCATATTTATATTATAAGATAAGGATTAAGAAGGATCTTAGGATCTATCTTTTAGATATACACTACGTTGTTTTTGTTTGAAAAAAAATAACAGTATTATTTGGCATGGTTTTTGAATTGAGTTTAAATGAATTGGAGTTGGTGTGAAATTCCAACTTTTAACCGCTTATTATGCTTCCTCAGCAACACACTTTTTTTAGGGTTATTTCTTTTCTCTCTTTTTGTTGTTGATTATAAGTTTTAGTTATGCTTATCAAGTTTTAGACGGAAGAGTTATTATTATCAGTGGTGAAAGAGGATTTTTTTTTTTTTTTTTTAAATATGGCTCTATTGAAAGATGATTTTTTTTATATGGCTCTATTCACTATCCTAAGAGCACTTATCAAAAGAAACCTTATTCTTTTTATATCTAACTCCGTTTGTTCTTATCTTCTCCATGATACTAACTTATATATATACTATTGTTGAAATGCAGGTCTTCAATTGGTTCATGAATGCTCAAGTTCAACTATATATATGGAAGCCAATGGCAGAGGAATCAAAAAACTTCAAGTTGAAAACGTCACTTTTCTATTCCTTTTTATTTGAAATGGCTTTAGAATATCATGTAAATGCCAAAATATTTTCCCCATCAAGTATTGTTTGTGTCCTAAGACTTACAAGGTGTAGATTTTTTTTTTTTTTTTTTTTTGTATACCTTTAAAAAAAAAACATAATTGATCTTGGATTTTTGGTGGTGTTTTCAAATGAAAAGGTAATCTTTTTTATTTGTGGTTAGTTTTTTTTGCTAACCGTGATAATTTCCTAAGCTTATACATTCTTCAATGTTAAAAGTTAGCTGAATGGTTGCTTTTCTTTTCTTATAGCTTGAAAATTTGTACTAAATTATGATCAAGTGTGCAAAAAAATATGAGGGTAGATAAATGAAGTGATTTTTTTGCAGTCATAAGAGGTGCGTGTTTCAAAACCTACTCAAAAATAACGTAGCTATATAATGAATTTTGCATTGCTTCTTATAATGCATTAAGCAGACATTTTAGCAATACAAAATTCCATTGTTGGTAATTGTTTTTGACCTAATAGAAAATTATGTGACATGATTACTCAATTCAATTCGGAATTCTTCATTCACATTTTTTTTAATTACCAAGGAGCCTACAAGGTGAGGTGTTCTTTTCTTACTTTATTTTTCTTAATTTATTATTAATTTTTAAAGTTTGCTTTTATACTCATATAGTTACTGCATATCCTTTTTATTTTTAACCAAATTTCTTTATTTTTTAGCTCCTGCTTTTTTTTACTTTTTAGATTTGTCAAGAACCTATTGGATAAAAATAGTTCAGAAAATGTTCTCGGTATCTAATTACTTGAGGTCGATCCTTAGAGTTTAAGCATTGATGTTTTATCATATTTATCGCTCTTCGCAAGTTTAGCACTAAAATCACCTTCTTAAGAAGAAAAGAAGAAGACAATAAAGAAGAGTTTGAAGAATAAGTAAATTCTAGGTTTTATCAAGTATTGGGACAAGAAATAACAACAATTTAATGATGAATACGTATAATATTGTATCCATTATCTTTTTTCTCAGTGCAGGTTCATGGTTCATCTTTGATTTTTGTCTAAGGAAATGGACCATCATTATTTGAACTCCGAAAAAAAGGTAATGATAGAGCAAGTTTGTCATTTTGGTGAATATATATGATAATGGACTTCAAAATAATTTATGTCTTACAATCACATAAATAAATTTACAAAAATCAATTAGTTTATCTTATCTAAGTATTATTTTTTGTTTAAGGGTTAGAAAGAATGTAGGTTCATTTCTTTCTAATTACAAGCTCTAATCAATTAGCTTAAAGACACTTCTCTTCTATTTATGGAATATAGTTTTTTTTTCCTCCTTTTCTATGTCAAGGAATATATGATAAACATATTGACTAACTATAAGAAAATCTAATAAGGTATGCATATAACGTAAAATGATATTTAGCTAAGCGGTGAATTATTAAAAATTACATGACAAGTTTTGGAGGATATTAATGAACACTAAAATAACATGAGTGCAGTTAATTTTTGAATTGATTTTTTTTAATAGCTGGAATTTAATTTGGAATATAAACTTTCTAAAAAGTATGTAGTTTGTATTTTTCTTTAAATGAAAGATAAAAACGAATATTTTTACTATAAAGAGGAATTAAGTTAGGAGTAATTGGAAAACCTTAACTATTAGTATAGATTCTTTTCAGAGAATATGAATATGGATTGGAACGGGTAAAAATGAAATTCAATAGTTGTGAAAGAAAGTAGCTATAAAAGTTAGATTTCAAACTTCTTTTTCTACCCTAAAAGTTTTTTAAGGAATCACTTTAACAACCTTTAATTATCCTTTACATGCAAGAGAATATTACTTGACCAGAAAAATAAAGGAGGAGTATTAAAAATTGACTAGATAAAATAGTGGTCTCCACAAAACTATTCAGTATAAATATTGAAGGAAATACAGACATATTGTAAATAGATTTGAGTAATAATTTACGATTAATTCCATTTGACATTGATCGCGCATCGCTCGGGTACGAATACTAGTAATTGAAAATGAATGAGTTTAGTATTTTATTTGTCCTCTACCCACTTTATAGCTTTATGCCGGAAAGTCCTATTACGGAGATAAAATGCTCTTTTATCCTAGATCTTTGATAAAGATGAAATAATACCTTATTACCCCCACCACAACTTGTTGGTGGTAATGAATTTAGCACCTGAAATTAAATTAGACATGGTACTAGAAGATTCCAGTTTTAAAATTATAAAATTAGATGGTTGTTTCCCGTGATTCATTAATGTACAGTATGGCATGGTACAGTATGGTGTTGTACTGTATTAAACTGTATTAATGAACACAATGTTTGGATAGACTGTATCTTTTGTTGTGATTTAATAACATTTCTATTGTATGGTTTGACTTTATAGTACTTGTATAATAACTTGTACGTTTACTAAAATACCCTTAACTCTAAATTAGAAATTTGTTTATATATATTAATAAAACTCAGGTAAAGGATAAAATAGGAACTAAGTAGGTGGTGGGTGGGGTGGTGGTGGAGGGGTGGGTGGTGTGAGGTGGGTGATCGTGGGGATAATGGGTGGTAGGGTGGGGGTGAGCAGTTGTGGGGTTGGGGTTGTGTAGTGGCGAGGGATAGTGGGTGGGGGTGGCCGAGGGGTGGGTGGTTGTGGGATGAGGATGGTGGTAGTGTGTGGTAAGGTGGGGGTGAGTGGTTGTGGGGTGCAGGGGCGGATTTATAGGCAGCACAGGGTGTTCGGTGAACACCCTCGGCGAAAAATTCCGCTGTAGATATAGGGTAAATTTTCTGAGTCTATGTAGATATATATGTTTTGAACACCCTCAACAACATGGAAAAGGCTAGCTTTAGCGGTTTCAGGGTGTTCAAAATAAACCTCTAAGTCCTGGGTTCTAGCCTGAGGGACATCATATTTTTTAAAGTTTAGCTCTTATTATTTTTTTCATTTAATTTATGAAAAACAGACGACGCCGTTTAGCTACTTCTAATTTTTTATTTTTTTTCAAAAATGTGGTGGAATTAGGAATTTTTAATCCCAACAATCAAAAAGTCAAAATCAGCTCCCAATAAACCTTGTTTCCACCAACACTTGGGTATAACAATTCACAAATTACAAAGCACCGCCGCAACCATCGGATCACCGCCGGCCGGCTGGAATTTCTTTCCAACTACAGTAGCTTTCTCTGGTGACTGCTAAGCAACACATGCTTGCAAGATTTTGAATCATTGTGAATCATGTGAATGTTATATTGATACAAGAAATAACAACAATTTAATGATGAATACGTATAATATTGTATCCATTATCTTTTTTCTCAGTGCAGGTTCATGGTTCATCTTTGATTTTTGTCTAAGGAAATGGACCATCATAATTTGAACTCCGAAAAAAAGGTAATGATAGAGCAAGTTTGTTATTTTGGTGAATATATATGATAATGGACTTCAACATAATTTATGTCTTACAATCACATAAATAAATTTATAAAAATCAATTAGTTTATCTTAATCTAAGTAATTTGTTTTTATTTTTTGTTTGAGGGTTAGAAAGAATGTAGGTTCATTTCTTTCTAATTACAAGCTCTAATCAATTAGCTTAAAGACACTTCTCTTCTATTTATGGAATATAGCTTTTTTTTCCCCCTGCTTTTCTATGTCAAGAAATATATGATAAACATATTGACTAACTATAAGAAAATCTGATAAGGTATGC
This sequence comes from Lycium barbarum, assembly GCF_019175385.1. Classification (NCBI taxonomy): domain Eukaryota; kingdom Viridiplantae; phylum Streptophyta; class Magnoliopsida; order Solanales; family Solanaceae; genus Lycium; species Lycium barbarum. The sequence continues at coordinate 8,120,593 of NC_083345.1, read as the reverse complement.
ATATAACGTAAAATGATATTTAACCAAGCGGTGAATTATTAAAAATTACATGACAAGTTTTGGAGGATATTAATGAACACTAAAATAACATGAGTGTAGTTAATTTTTGAATTGATTTTTTTTAATAACTGGAATTTAATTTGGAATATAAACTTTCTAAAAAGTACGTAGTTTGTATTTTTCTTTAAATGAAAGATAAAAACGAATATTTTTACTATAAAGAGGAATTAAGTTAGGAGTAATTGGAAAACCTTAACTATTAGTATAGATTCTTTTCAGAGAATATGAATATGGATTGGAACGGGTAAAAATGAAATTCAATAGTTGTGAAAGAAAGTAGCTATAAAAGTTAGATTTCAAACTTCTTTTTCTACCCTAAAAGTTTTTTAAAGAATCATTTTAACAACATTTAATTATCCTTTACATGCAAGAGAATATTACTTGACCAGAAAAATAAAGGAGGAGTATTAAAAATTGACTAGATAAAATAGTGGTCTCCACAAAACTATCAGTCTAAATATTGAAAGAAATACAGACATATTGTAAATAGATTTGAGTAATAATTTACGATTAATTCCATTTGACATTGATCGCGCATCGCGCGGGTACGAATATTAGTAATTGAAAATGAATGAGTTTATTGTTTTATTTGTCCGCTACCCACTTTATAGCTTTATGCCGGAAAGTCATATTATGGAGATAAAATTCTCTCTTATCCTAGATCTTTTATAAAGATGAAATAATACCTTATTACCCCCACCACAACTTTTTAGTGGTAATGAATTTAGCACCTGAAATTAAATTAGACATGGTACTAGAAGATTCCAGTTTTAAAATTATAAATTTGGATGGTTGTTTCCCGTGATTCATTAATGTACAGTATGGTATGGTACAGTATGGTGTTGTACTGTATTATACTGTATTAATGAACACAATGTTTGGATAGGCTGTATCTTTTGTTGTGATTTAATAACATTTCTATTGTTTGGTTTGCCTTTATAGTACTTGTATAATAACTTATACGTTTACTAAAATACCCTTAACTCTTAATTAGAAATTAGTTTATATATATCAATAAAACTCAAGTAAAGGATAAAATAGGAACTAAGTAGGTGGTGGGTGGGGGTGGTGGAGGGGTGGGTGGTGTGAGGTGGGTGATCGTGGGATGAGAGTGGGGATAATGGGTGGTAGGGTGGGGGTGAGCAGTTGTGGGGTTAGGGTTGTGTAGTGGTTAGGGATAGTGGGTGGGGATGGGGGTGGTGGAGGGGTGGGTGGTTGTGGGATGAGGATGGGGGTAGTGTGTGGTAAGGTGGGGGTGAGTGATTGTGGGGTGCAGGGGCGGATTTATAGGCAGGACAGGGTTTTCACCCGAACACCTGGCGCCGTTGCCGGGGAATACGGTTTTGAAATACTGATTGTGCGTACTCTTCTTTAAAACTTTTTCTATTCCGTCACACCTTATTTGCTGTTGTGGTGAACCAGGTAAACATGGCTGGAAGACCGAATTGAAATCAAGAAAACCAAAGGGGACTCCAAGTGAACCCTCCTGCACTAGAAGAGGACGAAGATGAGAATATATTTGCAGAATTCATCAATGAAGCTGATTATGCTTCTGCTGTGGTCCCTCCTAGGACTGGAAATGCTACTTTCAAAATTGATAGTTCTATCTATCAGCTGCTGAAACTTGAAGGTTATTTCTAAAATTCTTTGGAGGATTGTCCACTCCTGCATTTGAAAAACTTCCTGCATGTGTGTGCTCAACAATCCCAAGGTGTTGTTTCTGTTGATGCACTTCGGTTACAGGTCTTCAAATATTCCTTGGCTGGCCAAGCAAGGGAATGGTATGAAAAGCTTCCCAGCAACTCTATTCATACCTGGAGCGAGCTAGCAAATACATTCTTGAATAAGTAGTTTCCACCGAGCAAAAAGGCTGAACTTCGAGATAAGATCTTTGAGTTCAAACAGCTCCCGGGGGAACAATTATATTCGGCATGGGAGCGGTTTAAGTACTATCTAGCTCAATCTCCAACTCACGGGTTTCCGGATGCTATCCTCACGGAGAAATTCTACAAGGGCTTAGATACAATGAATTAGATTGCTATCAATACTGCTGTAGGAGGATGCTTCATGGACAAGTCATTTATCGTCATTACCCGTTTGCTTGATAAACTCACCACCCACAATCAAGCTTGGCATTCAACTGATAGTGAAAGTCTCTCTTATGGTAGTCCATCACTAGCTGTCGTTGCAAAAGAAAACCATGAGAGAGATCATGCCTTTGCTCAATTGCAAACCACGGTGGATTTATTATCAAAGAAGTTGGCAGAAAAGGATGCACAGGGGGTAAATGTTGTTGGGGAATTACCACCTCATCCACAGGGAATGTATCAGGTCCCTGAGGGGATGTACCAAGATGGCCAACAACAGTATGAAGATGCTAATTATGTCAACAACTCGCAAGGGGGTTATCAAAGGCAAAATTATCAAGGTCCGGGTCATCACCCATGGCAAAAGCCTCAACAACAATTTCAAGGGACCAATTATAGCAGAAATAATCAGGGAAATCCAAATCAAGGGAATTACAATAACAATAATTATGGCAACAAGAGCTCGAACCCCTACATTCTACCAAGGGGTGATGAGTCGTGAAATTACGCGATATTCGATGCTAATTCCTTAAGTTTTTGTGACTCTTTAAGCACTTTTGTTGTTACTTTTTGTGTTTTTATGTTGTTTTGTAGGAAAATATGCCCGGACAGCATAAAAGAGCAAAATGGATCAAAATGGACAAAAAATGGAACAAAATAGAGCAAAACAAGCCAAGATAGCTGAAATGAACCAGAGCACCACCTGCGAAGCGCAGGTACTGCATGCGAGTCGCAGGTGGTGCAACATCTGTTGACAGAGAATGGCCAAATAAAATAAGACAATGATGCAACACATGCGACACCATATGCGACTCGCATGTGGAACCCGCGAGTCGCATCCTGTGTCGCAGATGCTGCACCTCGGCTGATTTATGAGATATTGGTGCTCTATCCAGTTTTATGTGATCTAGAAGTGATCGGAAGAAACCAAGTGAAAAGAAAGTCAAAAAGAGTCCAAACTGGACATTTTTGCAAAACTGTCAAAACTGGACAGTTTTGTAAAAACGGGACAGATTTGCAAAACTGAAACTTTGGGGTTTATTTTGTCATTGTTTGGACTTGGCAAAATTGGGAAACATAAAAGGAAGACTTGGGGGGAAAACAGATCATCTTTGGTCATTTTGCAAGTTTTGGAGGCTAGGGTTTCACCTACACCATTGGAGGAAAAGATTGGAGCACTTTAATGAGATAATTCTTAAACCTTTCTTCAATTCCTTATTTTGTATTGAATATTTTAGTGTGTAGTATTTAATTTCTATACTTGAACCTTGTTTATGGAAGTCTAGCTAACCCTAGGACTCACCCATTTACTTAGATTGAGCTCGGAAGAGGAAATCTAGGTTGGGAAAGATTAATTAACAAGAATTTGGGCCTTTAAACCCATCTAATAACTTGAGCTCGGAAGAGGATAGTTACTTGAGGTTAAATTGATTGTGCCTAATATCACACTCTAAGGCTTGGAAAAGCTTAGAGTGAAATTCATTGATTTGGTTGGAAGACTTTCAATGAGATTTTAGAAATCATTATCTATTAACATAACCTCGTTCTTAGTTTTAATATCATAAAATACATTGGATCGTTACTTGAGTGTAATCTCCTATTATCCATGCTTGTGGCCATTGATCCTTTTACTCGCTTTCTAGGTTAGTTTACATTTCCGCATTAGTTATAATTTTCTCAAAAAACCAAAATATTATCTATCGTTTGGCTTTAGCTTAGTTGGTGAAAGTTCCTTACTTTCTTAATCGCCTAGCATATTGTTCCCTGTGGGATCGACCCCGACTCATAGTTGGGTAAATATATTGCATACGACCGTGTACACTTTCTCTTTGAGGAGTGTATTTGGACGTTATCAAAAATGGCGCTGTTGCCAGGGAACAATTTGGCGTATTTGGGTTAGTTTGGGATTTAAGCTAACTTGCTTTGGTCCAAACTTTCTTTGCTTTATTTTATAAAAAAAAAAAAAGTGACCAGTTTTTGCAAAACTGCAAAACTGTTCAGTTTTTGTTTCTGCAAAACTGTCCAGTTTTTTGCAGAATTGTCCAGTTTTTGCCTCTGCAAAACTGTCCAGTTTTTGCTTTTGCTAAAATAAATTTAAAAAAAAAATAAAAAAAATGGCATCATATAATGAAAATTGGTCGGATGGTAGTTGTTCATACTTTGATGACCCTTGTCTTTACTGTGGAGGACCGCACTCATGGCAAAATTGTTTGAATTCTCTCGGGGGCGGATTGTGCGCACAATCCCAAACCTATGAGTGGAGTATTTGTGTTAGGTGTGGTGGTCAAAATGATCATTGTGATAACTGTGCTTATTTATCATTCCCTTCCCCGAACCCCCACTATGACTATTCTAGTTTTGATTTTGATAATAGTAGGGATATGGAAGTGGAAGAAGCCTCAAATGCTCAAAATGAGAGGATAATGCTCATGTTGGAGACCATCCTTGAAAAAGTGGAAAAACAGGACTTAGCGGTTAAGGACTTGAGACAACCACTTGATGACTTGAGGCAAGCAATTAATTGCAATGACAAAGCTATTCACACCTTGGAGGATCAAATGAAATCATTGGTTCATACTCATCATGCTCAACAACTTGAGGGTGTTGAAAGTAGGCAAGAAAGTGGCCAAAACATAAATGTCTCCAAGGGTGGATTTGTACAAGCTTTGAATGACTCTCAACTTGAAGAAGGCCTTGGCAAAGTGGAAATTGTGAGCCAAGATTGGCTTATGACTCAAGCTCAACAACTTGAAGCCTATGGGGATCATCGTGAAGGCATTTCGAGGATGATGGAGAATTTGTAAAAATCCATGTTGAGCAAAGTCAAGAGTTGAAGAAACTTGAAATTGCTATCCGTGACTTGAAAGTCGAATTGAATGAAAAAGTTGAGGTATGCAATACTCGACATCAAATAGTCATGGATAGTAGTTTTAAGTTGGTTTCCAATGAAAAAGTGGTCAAAATTGATTTTGAAGAGCTAATGATGAATTGCCAACCGACCAATCCAAAATTAATGCAAGATGCCGAGATTGAAGAAATGATACTAGAGTTGCATAAAAAAGTTTATGAAATGGTTTTTGAAGACTCTAGTTCATTCTTGGGTGAGGATGTCAAAAATGAAGCGAATTTGAAAATGGAGCGCCTTAGACCACATTCCAACCATTTTTCAACATTATGCTTGGTTAGTGAAATGGAAGTTGAACTAACCGAGCCTATCGAGAATTTTGGAGATGAAGAAGAAAGCGTTTTCATTTTGAAGTTTGCTATGCCAAGAAGACAAAATGGCATGCCTCACTTACGGGCCAAGAAGTGCAAAATGCGACACCCGAGAGTTGGCCTCCTTGCTTTTCTACCACCGCCCCATGAGCGTCATCATGATCTTGATTCAAAGTTGGGGCGTAAATTCATATCCTCCAAATGGAAGGAAAAGTGGTAAAGGTAACCGTCGTGCCGCGACGTTAAATCAAGCGCTTGGTGGGAGGTAACCCATTGTTTTAAAAGTTTTAAATCATTTTTGAAATTTTATTTTTTAGAATAGTTTAGTTTATGGTTTGTGACTAATCTGCAAAGTTTCAGAATTTTTGGAGTTGTTTTGAGTATATCGGATATTCGGACAGCCCTCAAAACCAGTAAAAGCTGCGAAAAAATGTTTTCTGGTGTCATAACATGCGATTCGCAGGTCACACGCATGTAGTGTCGCACATGGTGACAGAAAAAAAAAATCGGGTGACATCACATGCGACTCGCAGGTCATACCTGCGAATCGCATGTCGCGTCGCAGGTGGTGACCGAGATTTTTTTTCCTTTCTATTTTTATGTTTTGTTTTATTATGTCCAGCGAGGACACTGCACTGTTTATAGTTGGGGGTGGTATGTGGTAGCACATTATATTTTGGAACTTGCTCAAATTTTTTAAAAATTTTGTTCTTTTGACATGTTGTGGATTAGTCACTCTTATTATCTTATTTTCTTTGAGGAAAAATGTGAAAACTCTTGGCTTGTTTGGTACTAATAGAGTTAGTCTCTTGCATGTGAAATTGAAATGCGAATACCCCTCCAAATTGTTTTGTGAAAGTTAAAAAGCAAGGTGCATAGGAAAGAATGATCTTTGTGACAACTTTTTGGCTCATTTGGTGACTCTTTACCTACTAGTTGCGTTTACTTTGGATTATGAGATATTGCACTAGTTGTTCTTGCTTGGGAAGTGAAATTGATCCATCTTGACTAGGTCATATGCCATGTGTGTGAGTGTTTGTTGAATAATTCTTGTGTTTACTTTTATCACCTAGAACTTGCCCGGTTAGTCGTTCAATGCTAATTTTGATTATGTTGGTTGGAGAGATGACCTTGGGCTATCTTTGTGATTTTTGAAATTCAAAGCCTCTTTAGCCTTTCTAGCCTACCATTGCATAAATAATATCACTAGTAACCCCATTTAAGCCTACGACCTTTTCTTTTATTGCCACATTACAAGCCTTTAGCCTTTTTGATGAAAAGTCTCTCTTTTGAATCTTTCCCTCCTTGAACATGAAATTGTGAATTTGAGGCCAAAAGCCTAAGTTGGGGGTGTTAGTGTTGGTTGAGAGTCGTGAAGGTTGGTGTTGTGGAAAAGTCAAAAGAAAGGAAGAAAATTTGAAAAATACAAAAAGGTTGCAAACTTTTTGTGCAAAAAAATAATAATAAAAAAGTGTGAATAATTGGGGAAACTGGTATGCAAAGGAAGGAGTGATATTTTGAAATGAAGAGGAAAGTGGACATAAAGTATGTGTAGTGTTCAAGGAGGGCGTAATCACTTGTATCCCAAATACTTATCCTACCCTTCCCTAAGCCTACATTACAAGCTTAAAAAGTGCCTATGTGATCTCCAACCGAATGTTCTTGAGTTAGTGATGAACGAAAATAAGGGCAAGCTTATAGTGTGATATTTGTTAGCACTAGAACTTCTTTGTTGAGTGTGAGTGACTTTTGTGTATTTGTCCCTTGCGTCGTTGTTGTGAATATAGTGATTTTGGGACTTTCTTTCTTGTGAGGGCATATGGATTACGATAGATTGGTGATGTTGAAAAATTCAAAGTTGAGTCAACTGAGCATATCTAGTAAGCTAGTAGTTTTGAGTCACTTACTGAGACTTGAGTGTTGTTGCTTGATAGTTTTAAATCTCTATTACATTCTTGAAATTGTATTTTGAAATGAGGGAGTTATTTGGTTGAAGCTCCACATGCTTGTAGCCTAATTGTTGGTACCAACCAAAGTCATGTTTTTGTGCTTAAAGTGGTTCCTCATTGAGATGCTTGTTTTGATTTGCTTGAGGACAAGCAAAGACTTTAAGTTGGGGGTGTTGATGAGTCGTGAAATTACGCGATATTCGATGCTAATTCCTTAAGTTTTTGTAACTCTTTAAGCACTTTTGTTGTTACTTTTTGTGTTTTTATGTTGTTTTGTAGGAAAAGATGCCCGGACAGCATAAAAGAGCAAAATGGATCAAAATGGACCAAAATGGAACAAAATAGAGCAAAACAAACCAATATAGCTGAAATGAACCAGAGCACCACCTGCGAAGCGCAGGTACTGCATGCGAGTCGCAGGTGGTGCAGCATCTGTTGACAGAGAATGGCCAAATAAAATAAGATAATGATGCAACACATGCGACACCACATGCGACTCGCATGTGGAACCCGGGAGTCGCATCCTGTGTCGCAGATGCTGCACCTCGGCTGATTTATGAGATATTGGTGCTCTATCCAGTTTTATGTGATCTAGAAGTGATCGGATGAAACCAAGTGAAAAGAAAGTCAAAAAGAGTCCAAACTGGACATTTTTGCAAAACTGTCAAAACTGGACAGTTTTACAAAAACGGGACAGATTTGCAAAACTGAAACTTTGGGGTTTATTTTGTCATTGTTTGGACTTGGAAAAATTGGGAAACATAAAAGGAAGACTTGGGGGGAAAACAGATCATCTTTGGTCATTTTGCAAGTTTTGGAGGCTAGGGTTTCACCTACACCATTGGAGGAGAAGATTGGAGCACTTTAATGAGATAATTCTTAAACCTTTCTTCAATTCCTTGTTTTGTATTGAATATTTTAGTGTGTAGTATTTCATTTCTATACTTGAACCTTGTTTATGGAAGTATACATTGTTAAAGTTTGGATTGAAACTTTTGTTTTGCTTATGTATTGAATGATTTTTATTCTTAATGAAGTGGGTTATTGTTGATTTAATTAATCTCGTTCTTGAATGTTTCCAAAGGGATTAGCTAACCCTAGGACTCACCCATTTACTTAGATTGAGCTCGGAAGAGGAAATCTAGGTTGGGAAAGATTAATTAATAAGAATTTGGGTCATTAAACCGATCTAATAACTTGAGCTCGGAAGAGGATAGTTACTTGAGGTTAAATTGATTGTACCTAATATCACACTCTAAGGCTTGCAAAAGCTTAGAGTGAAATTCATTGATTTGGTTGTGTCACGCCCCGAACCATGGCCTGGACGTAACACGGCACTCGGTGCCTGACTGCATGTGACCGAGCGAACCACATGGCTTGCTGAATCATCATGATACAAAACGCAAGCGGAATATAACGTGAATACATGATGAGCCTTTATAGAACATGGTAAGTCATAATACTTAATAAAATACTTGTGTAAACATGAGTGAGCCAAAATGGCTATACGACTCCAAATGTCTGACATGACATAACCGACTTGTCTAGTCTATGAAACCTCTATCATGAGTCTGACTGAAAAACATACTTACTGGGACAAGGCCCCCAGCATACCTTTAGATGCATGATTAATCATAAAACAAAAGTTGACTAAACCCCGAGTGAGATGGGGCTCACCAATAAGCTGATACGAATGTTGTCCTACTGAGCAGATGTGTCGTCCAGTATATCAGTACCTGCATCGTGAAATGCAGGCCCCCGGGCAATAAAAGGGGACGTCAGCACATTGAATGTACTGGTATGTAAAGCAACCGAAAGAAACAACATGGGACATGGAATAACATGATAAGATTTGAAACTGAAAACTTGGACATGAACATGAGCATGAGCATGAGCATGAGTACATATATATATAACATGAGTAAAACATGATAAGTAGGGAGAGCATTTCATAAACCGACACATGATATCACCACGTGGATATGTGGAGTCTGGTACCTCGCCGGACCAGCAGAGCCCTTATACCTTGCCAGGGTATAAAGTGGTAACGTACCTGATGGATCCATTCAGTGTAAAATTAAGGTATCGTCCTAACTGGGCGGAGCGATCCTTGTCCTATGGTGGCTACATAGTTTCAGGCTATCTGAGCCTTCTCGGTAATTTGTGCAACTCCCAAAACATGAACATAATATAGTTGGCTAAGAAGCCCATGACTTTCGTGAATTAACTTGTACTTGTCTTGTAAGCATGATTTCACGAAATAACTTGTAAACATGGTTTCATGAAATAGCTTGTAAACATGTTCTTGATTTATGAGTAATACAATAGTTCATAATCATATATTTGTAATTGACTTGAAAACATGCTTGTAACTTGCAAAATAAAATCATACAGTTTCATATGAACATAATGAGAACACATGAGGAAGAATTCATGATTCATGGATTAAGCTAGGATTCCTAATATCCGTAATGGAAGATTAGGAATACAATAACGAACATAGATACAAATTTATGTACATACATACATAATTACGGGCTACCAATATGTTGGGTTTAATGCCCTAGGATTTGAACTTCATAGATTTTACGAAACGGATCGTGGGGAAGAACGTAGAGATTCCCACATATGGATGGAAGTTCTACATACCTTAACTTCCTGCTTTTGAGCGTATCACAATGTCCTTCAATCCCTTCAACTTTAATCTATAGCAATACAGGTCATAGGGACTCTATATTAGCAACAATATTCATGTTTTGTTCATCTAAGCATTTTATCAAACACTTGGTGGGCATGAAGTTTCACAACCTTCATTAATGGTGTTTTCTTCCCCCAATCCCCATTCTATTACTTCTAGCTGATTCTACAATCTCAATTAGATGTAATTGACATCATTCTTCATCACCCATATGAATACAACAATCCCAAGTCAACAATCCAAAAACCCTAGCATAGTTCATATAATTCTCTTTATCAAACTCATTTACTATTCTCCCAAGAACTTATCAACACTTTAATCATCATGAAACATCATAAAACTTACCTTGGTTATTGTAGGAATAAGCCTTGAGTTGAAATGCTTCACTTGAACAAAACCCTAGTTCCACCTTCCATGGAATTTCTTGACTTGAATGGATTTGATGTGTTTCTCACACTTAGTTTTGTGGATTGATGAAGTGGATCTTTAGTTTCACTTGGATTCTTGCATATGAAGTGTTTGGATGACTCTAGAGAACCCTTGAGTCGTGTAGGAGAAATGGGAATGAAAAAAATGAGTTTGGGTCTCTTATTAACATCTTAAAATCTGACCCATCGGGCAATTCTACGCCCATTTTTACGAACCGTCAAACTGTTTGACGGACCGTCAAAATGGTCCGTAAAACTACCCAACAAAAATTGAGTTTCTGTGACCATTTTACGCTGGCTTGAGTCAATTTGACGGACCGTATAATTGTTTTACGGACCGTCAAAATGAACCGTAAAACTTCCCAGCAAAATATGGTTTTCTGTGACCATTTGACGGACCGTATAATTGTTTTACGGACCGTCAAAATGTTCTACGGACCGTCAAATGGTCCGTCGAAAATTTTCTACTCGGACAGTCTGTCGTATAATGGGTATAAATCTTTTCACAAATGTCCGTTTGAGGCCCATAATATACCGTTGGAAAGATATTTCAAGGGGATACAACTTTCATCAAGGAAGTTTTCCCAAAATCCAAATTAATAGAGGGGTTATGGTCGTTGGAAGTAAGACCTTCCATAAACTCACTTGTAAACATGCTCCGTAGAGTGGCTTCCAACTTTTCTTTGCCCAAAGACATTTCTTATGACTTAATTGGTTTTCAAAACACTTCCTATAACCCTCATATTGGTTCCATTATATTATCATCTTATGAGTCCAACTTTCGTCCGAAGTTACGAGGTGTTACAATATCTCCCCCTTGGGATCATTCGTCCTCGAATGATAACCATTCGGGATTCTACAAAAATTTCGCCAGAGTTTCCCCTGTAATAAGGCACTACAAACCTGTCACGACAACCCATAATATCATTTCCTCACAGGGCTACATCACAATAGCATTATAAATTGGCCACACACGACCAATAGCATGAAAAGAAAGCTTACATACCTCAAAATCTTGGTGCTTCATCATAAATCTCTTCTGCAGGCTGAAACAAGTGCGGGTACCTGGATTTCATATCCTCCTCGGCTTCCCATGTAGCTTCCTCAACTTTCTGACTCCTCCACAGGACTTTCACTGAGGCTACTTCTTTAGTTCTCAACTTGCGAACTTGACGATCAAGAATGGCTACAGGGATCTCCTCATAGGTGAGGCCATCCTTAACTGTTATAGCATCAACATGAACAACCAACGAAGGGTCTCCCACACACTTCTTCAACATGGATACATGAAACACTGGATGAACAGCAGCTAACTCTTGTGGCAACTCAAGTTCATAAGCTACTAGACCAACCTTTCGTAGAATTCTGTAAGGTCCAATATATCTGGGACTAAGCTTCCCTTTCTTGCCAAATCTCATAACACCTTTCATGGGTGAGACTTTAAGGAACACCCAATCATCAACTGGAAATTCTAAATCCCTTCGTCTCACATCTGTATAAGACTTCTGGCGACTTTGAGCTGTTTTCAAACGCTCCTGTATTAACTTGACTTTCTCCATAGCCCGATAAACCAAATCTGGTCCTAACAACCCTGCTTCACCAACTTCGAACCAACCAATTGGTGATCTACACCTTCGCCCATACAGAGCTTCAAATGGTGCCATCCCAATACTAGCATGATAACTTTTATTATAAGGAAACTCAATGAGAGGCAAGTGATCATCCCAATTACCTTTGAAATCCAAGACGCATGCTCTCAACATATCCTCCAGAGTCTGAATAGTACGCTCTGCCTGGCCATCTGTTTGTGGATGAAAAGCTGTGCTGAGGTTCACCTTGGTACCCAATCCTTTTTAAAAGGATTTCCAGAAGTTCGCTGTGAACTGAGCACCATGATCTGAAATAATGGACACAGGTGTCCCATGCAATCTGACAATCTCATTAACATACATCTTGGCATAATTTTCTGCTGAATCTGTGATCTTGACTGGCAAAAAGTGTGCTGACTTAGTAAGCCGGTCAACGATTACCCAAATGGAGTCATGTCTCCTAGCTGAACGAGGTAAACCTGATACAAAATCCATATTGATCATCTCCCATTTCCAAACAGGATTATCAATATTCTGAGCCAAGCCACCAGGCCTCTGGTGTTCGGCTTTCACCTGCTGACAATTCGGGCACTTAGCTACAAAATCTGCCACATTCTTCTTCATATCGTTCCTCCAGTAAATCTCCTTGAGATCATGATACATCTTAGTGGAACCTGGGTGAATGGAATACCTGGAATTGTAAGCTTCTGACATGATTCGCTCTCTGAGTCCATCTACATCTGGGACACATAATCTACCTCGGTACCTCAAGGTACCATCATCTCCCCCTTTTTCGAAAGCCGGCGTCTTATGCTTGTGAATCCCCTCTTTCAGCTGCAACAAGTAGGGATCATTAAACTGTTTCTCCTTGACTTCAACGACTAAAGAGGAAAGAGCACTATTCTGAACAACCACACCACCATCCTCGGAGTCCAAAAGTCGAACTCCAAGATTGGCCAAACGGTGAACTTCCTTTGTCCTAACTCTCTTATCCACGTCCACGTGGGCTAAACTTCCTATGGAATGCCGACTAAGAGCATCAGCTACAAAATTCGCTTTCCCCGGATGATAGAGAATATCCACATCATAATCCTTAAGCAATTCGAGCCATCTCCTCTGTCTAAGATTTAGCTCCCTTTTCTTGAAGATATACTGCAGGCTTTTATGATCTGTGAAAATATCAACATGCACTCCATATAAATAATGACGCCATATCTTAAGTGCAAAAACTACAGCTGCCAACTCTAAGTCATGAGTCGGATAATTCTTTTCGTGAACCTTGAGCTGACGAGATGCATAAGCTACAACCTTACCATGCTGTATTAAGACACATCCGAGACCAACTCCCGAAGCATCACAATAAACCATGAACCCTTCAGTTCCCTCTGGCAAAGTCAAAACTGGAGCAGAAGTCAATCTCTTCTTCAACTCTTCAAAGCTTCGCTCACAAGCATCTGACCATTGGAACTTAACTTTCTTCTGAGTTAACTTAGTCAATGGAGCAGAGATAGAAGAAAATCCTTCTACGAAGCGTCGATAATTGTCACACCCCATTTTAACCGGGTTAAATTAGAGTACGACATATTGGAGATTCCTGTTTTTTGTTTGTTTTAAGGAGTCGCCACCTAATTATTTATGGTGAATTAGGACACCTAAATTTTTATTAAAGTTATGTTTAAAGTTAACTCTGTTTAAGGTCTGCGAAACATAAGATTCTAGGTAAGGGTTCAATTAGTCTAAAGGGAAGGTATTAGGCACCCTTTAAGACCCATTAACAATGGTTAACCGACCGGACTTATAATTAATTAGACTAAGTGTAAATACGGTATTATAAAAAAAAAGTAGCTTTGTAAGTATGACTAAAGTTATAGATAGACATGTAAGAATGATATTTAAAATAGAACTTGTAAAAAATAATAATTTGTATAAAAGAGTACTTCTAACGTTACTCTGAAAACCCGACTTATGAATGTTGTTAAAGTTTTAAACGAAAGTATAATAGTATTGTTTAAAATAATACTTATAGAAAACATAATAATTTGTGTAACAGAAGATTCTAAATGTTAAATGAGGCACGAAGATATTGCTAAAGCCTAAATTGAAAATACAGTAATATTATTCAAAAATAAGACTCGTAAAAAAATAGAGTAATTTGCTTATGATTGGTAGCCTTTTAAAAGATGATTCGTCAAATGTGATCTTTAGATAAAAAATGATGTTATATGAATACGATGGTGTAGAAAAATCTAGACTTATTTTATAAATAGGATGCAAAGGAGGTGAGTTTTATTTTTTATTAACTTATTTAACTAATTCGGCTAAAGGTATGCATAGTTGAATACATCTTAAAAATAATGTTTATAAAGAATACTCGGATTAATATTTACATATTAATGACGTTTTGAGAATTTTAAGATAGTAAAATAAAATATGATTCCTTTAACTTGAATTATATAGTCGTGCTATTTGAAAATCAATTACTCGAATAAATGTTATAGATACCATTAATAGTTTAGAACATAACTAGAAGTGAATATAAATTTGTGGAATTAACTACCCGTTATTAAACTACAACCCTTAATATACTAGAATTTATCTAAGTTAATAAAATAAAATAAGATGTTAGTCGTACAAAGCAAATAAAAATACACGACAAAAAAATGAAATAGAAGGAAAGAGGAGCAAATGGACCAGTCCATTTTTAAGGACTATTGCTGCGATCTGTTTGCTATTGGGCTGACTCAAGAAGAGGATTTTATCGGACTTTGGCCCAACACCGAATGTGGAAGATGTGAATGACGGAGTAAATGTGCATTCCAAGCCTGTGCAGGATGACGTCGAGTCTCAAAGTAAGACTCTTCGACTCCGGGTACATGCGAAAATAAAAGAAGATTGGATTAGAAAAAGGGAATCAATTCTTAACATGTTGCAAACAGATTCAGTGAGAAAACAAGATCCCATTTAATCTCTACTATGATTATAAGTAATGTATAGTCTATTCGCATTCAAGATCAACTTGCCAGTCATTTTAACCAAAACAGTGAGGTATATAGGCTATTTCATTTTTTATTAGAAGGTTACAGAATATCAAAAAAAATGTGTCATTAAACAGGAACAAATTTAGACACGAAATAGCCAACATTCGATCGAATAAAACAGGACTGTGATCTTTCTTTTATGCCCGTTAGTAAGCTGCTGTAATCCAGACCAAACTGAATATAACTTTTGTATTTTATACAATGGGCAAACTTTCATATTTGAGCGGCCAGACCATGAAAATGTTTGGCTTCAAATGGAGTAGATAATATTCCCAAATATGCAGCGACTGTTTGGTCAACAATAAAAAAATGCAACATAAAATCTGCATGTGTACAACAGTTATAGCAGCAAGTATTTTGCTCTTAATATTGTCTCAAAGTGCAACATCTTGCAGCCACAAGACACAGCAATGTTTTGGCCGAAACGTGCAGCCACTGGCAGCCTTAATGTGCCGCAGATAACCCATAAAAAATGCTCAAAAACAGTAGCAAATTAATTCAACTAAAAGAGTAGCAATGAGGGAGATTCAGATGCAGCAACAAGATAGCTAAAACTATAGCAGTTCATGACCATAAATAAAGTGAAAAGTGGCTAGAAAGCAACACTTCATGGACCGACATATAAGTAGTTTGAACTAGAAAGGAACCAAGTAGACTGAACATGCACAGTTAACACGCTGAGTTTCACTTTTAAAATATACAGATTAGACTAATACAAACAAATTGTATCATACAAACAACCCCAACCAAACTTATCGTAAAACAGTCCATGAACACAACAGTTAAAGCTAAATCAAGTTCGTCGTTGTTTTGAATAAGCGAACAGTCATGTGATGATGCAGAGGATATTTAAGCTATATGGTTTATTTAATAGTTTAGACAGGAACATGTGGATCAAAATAGGCAGAATACCTACCTGAGGAATTAGTGTAGACTTTCTTTCATTTCAGTTTCATAAGCCTAGTAACCACTAATTCACACTTGAATCATTGATCAGACTAGATATATCAATGAACCAACAAATGAGGAACTATATAATCATTTTTTATTAAACATATAGTACATCAAATGACAACAGTTGAGCAAGATTCAAACTGTAAGCACATGGACAACATCTGTAAGCATATGATTAAACAATACTCAAGCTAAACTACAATTTCCTGACTTAAAGCAGGGCAAGCACTTAGCTCATAAGACTCAGATGTTTAATCTCAAGTAGTTACTGAAAATTCAAGACAAGTATAAAGCAGTTCAAACAACACTCAGGCACAAGCCAGACTTTAAACTATCATTGATATATCATAAACCACCAAAAAATCAGATAAGTGCACAGAGATTGACTAATCATTTATGTTTGAGGCAATTTTATGCTTAGTCTTATTTAACAGCATAGTGGAACGAGGGAATATTTGGACGCAAAGGTTGTAGCTAAACTCTATAAGACACAATATCATCATTTAGTTTAACTTCTGGTGGAAACAAATTAAAATGATAAAGAGTCGAAGTCTCACAGTTTTAAAGAACTAATAGCCAAATTCAAGGAATACTTAGGAATGACACCTCAAATAAATGAAAAACATGCTAATGGTAAAGTTAATGTGCTGTCACAAGCAAGGATAATGCAGCCATGCTCGAAGGCATTCACAATTATTTTTGGAGAGAAAAAAAAAGAAAGTGTGAGTTAGTTTAGCTCAAACCAGATCGAAATTTCCTTTTTTAACATCCAGACTTGAGCTTTCTAAAGAAACATTTAGGCATACGTGATCTTCAAACAGTCCAACATGCATGTGTATTAATCTCCTATGATTGACAAGCTAGCAATGCATTAATCATACCTCAAAGAGCAGTTGAATATAATTATCCTAGTCTAAATTTAAACAAGTTTGACAGCGAACTAATCAACTAAACCAAAACTAGATTTGGTTACATTATGCACTCCACTTGAACTAACAGTAACCATATCACAACTACTGTTTTCATATCAGCGTTAATCAAAACAGAACACCTAAACCTACAGGTTGATAGACAATTATAGAAATGGTTCAGTGTCGGTCTGTTTTAATCGCATACACGATATACCTAAGATATACACACCATGGTGTGTATATCAGATGTATATCAAATGTATATCGTCTTCTTACCTTAATAGCCCACTGTATATCCTATGTATATTCAACTTCATCTAGATTCTGAGTCCTGGAAATTTAGTCTAAACCTCCAAACCACAGTATACGTCCTTCAAATTCATTTTGGCAATTAATGTTTTATCCTAACAGCTCCCAAACATCAAACAAATAACATGACGATAAGCAAACTACATAACTACTACCAAAAAAAATAGCAGAACAAGCTAAGATTTTAACTAAAACAGAAACTAACGACTATAACAATAAGTGTGTCGAGGTTCACCTTTTTTGTGTGCAGTGAACTGAGGACGTCGGGGTTCCGGATCTACTCGAGGACGACGAACAAACACTGCTTGCGATTAAAAAAAAGGATTTTTTGATTATGTGAAAATATAGTGATTTAGAGCGATATCCGGCTGAAGTTCACCGGAAAGAATGAAAACTATATGGTTGGAAAAATTCCCCCCAGATTTATAGGGTTTCGTTTGGTTTTAAGAAAAGAGAGAGAGGAGCGTATGAGAGATAGGAGTGGGAGACAAAGAGAAGTGGAAGGAGCGTGAGGCGGAAAAAGAAGAAGAGGAAAAGAAAGAGGCGGAAATGGGATTAGGGTTAAAAGGGAAAGGGAAATGGATGGGCTGGACCGGGTTGGGTAATGGGCTGGCCAATAATTCATTTGGGCCGGTCTATTAATTTAAATATGGGCTGATATAAATGTGGGTTGGGTATTAAAATGTGGGTTGTTTATTAGGGTAGGGAAATGATATTGCATTTGTATTTTAAGCCATTAATTGGCTGAAAATTGTTGACCGTTCCTCCGCTAAAATATTTTGGGATTCTAATTTAATAACTGGTATAATATATATTATGTAAAGACAATTAATATGTAGAAGAATAAAGATTTTGCAAAAATGTGGTCTTGTAATAAATTTAACGAGTCCAAACCCGAAAAAACGAAACGATGACTAACCGTTTAAAATCTGTGATAGAGTAATACTTATAATGTTGAAAAATAAAAGTAGCGATATTAATAGTAGTGAAAATAAAGTATTTAGCTCGTCAGCAAATTTAGAAGCCCGAGTAAATAAAATTAAATAAAGGAGGGACAAAATTGGGTGTCAACAATAATAGCCTGCCAGGCCCAAGAAACTTCTTATATCAGAAACTGAGGTGGGTCTGGGCCAACTCTTTACGACGTCAATCTTCTGAGAATCAACTTTAACACCTTCACCCGAGATCACATGGCCTAAGAATGCTATTGATTTAAGCCAAAACTCACACTTTGAGAATTTTGCAAAAAGGTCGCGATCTTTAAGAGTCTGCAACACTTCGGAATATCAACTTCCTTAACCTTTAACTGATGATAGCCTGTTCTGAGATCAATCTTGGAATAACATTGGGCGCCCTGCAGTTGGTCAAATAAGTCATCTATTCTAGGAAGAGGGTACCTGTTCTTAATGGTGACCTTGTTCAGCTGACGGTAGTCTATACACATGAGTAAAGAACCATCCTTCTTTCGGACAAATAAGACTGGCGCACCCCAAGGCGAAACACTGGGCCTAATAAACCCCTTGTCAAGAAGATCCTTCAACTGGGATTTTAACTCTTTTAACTCTGCTGGAGCCATTCTGTATGGCGGAATAGATATCGGCTGAGTATCGGGAAGTAAATCAATTCCAAACTCAATCTCCCTGTCAGGAGGGACTCCTGGAAGATCTTCGGGAAAGACCTCTGGAAATTCATTTACAACTGGTACGGACTGGAGAGTTTGAGTCTGGGCATCAGAATCCTTGACTCGAACTAGGTGATAGATATAACCCTTGGAAATCATTTTTCTGGCTTTTAAGTAAGAAATGAATCTACCCCTGGGTACTACTGAATTACCCTTCCATTCTATGACTGGCTCATTAGGAAACTCGAATCTTACCACTTTAGTTCTACAACATACTGTGGCATAACATGAAGCTAACCAATCCATACCCATGATCACATCGAAGTCTACCATTTCTAATTCCGCTAAATCAGCTATGGTTCTGCGGTGATAGACTTTTAAAACTGGGCAACCCCTATACATACGTCTAACTGTGAGTGATTCCCCAACTGGGGTGGACACCTCAAAGGGTTCATACAATTTTTCAGGTTCAATACCAAATTTCTTAGCAACAAAAGGGGTTACATAAGATAGGGTGGATCCTGGGTCAATAAGGGCATATACGTTGTTGACACCCAATTTTGTCCCGCCTCTCCTCCAAAATACCTATTTACGCTTCTAATATTTTTGGAAAATTAAAAAATATATATTGTATTTTACTATAATTACTAGCCTCTTATCAATACCGGCATTTCATTATTCCTTTATAGTTACTAGACATTATTATTATTATTCACAATTTTTTATCATTTCGGCATTTTACCAGCTTACGCACACGCATCGCATTTATCTTTGCATAATTAAATAATAGTGTTTATTTACCGTGGATTTTTGAGATATTATTGCACGGCTATTACAACGCCATTATTATTATTATTATTATTATTATCTGAGCACTAATAATTACATATTTTATATTGAATAATATTTTAACACAAGTTATTTAAGTAGGTCTTTTATTTAAATGTAGTAGCCCAAATAATTAACCAACATTTTAGGACCAGCCTACTCTTTTAATTTTACCCAGCCCATATTTTAGCCAAACCAGCCCATTTTTAACCCGACCCGGTCCAGCCCATCCCTTATTTTTCCTTTAACCGTAAATCCCTAATCCCCCTTCATTTTTTCATCTTTTCCGCCGCACCCCCACCTTTTCCCCCTTTCCTCTCCCTCTCCGCCGTCTTCTCCACCTCCCCATCGTCGCCTCCACCACACCACCGTCTCCCCATCCCCTTCTCTGCCACTCCCTTTCCCTTTACCCCTAAACCCTAGCCGCCACACACACACACCCCACTGTTTTTCTCCATCCCACGCGTCTGACACCTCCACTACACCACGTTACCTCTGCCACCTCCACTTCCCACTACATCACGTTATCCTCACCATCACCCCCACCTCGTTTTGTCCCCCCACGCCTGTCCGTCGTCTTCCCCAACGCTCCCCTCTTTATTTACTTTTTATATACAAAACGAAAAGGAGAATTGGGGGATATAAATAAGAGTTTTCTGTTAATTCAAAGGGGAGATTTTTTTGGGGAGAAGAGAACATGGATGATAAAGTTTGCTTAGCGGTAGAAACCTTTTAAAGATAAAAATCGAAAAACCCCAAAGAATCTGGAATTTCGTTTTCCTTTTCTGGTCACGAAATCCCCAAGAATTAAAATTTCCAGTCACTTTAAAGGAGAAGAACAACCTTCTTTTTCGCTCTAAAACATTTCTTGAGTTTTCAGTTGAAAAAATACTAAATCATCTTTTGTTTTGGCCCCTTGTTACCGTTGCGGGTCTGAGTGGATTCAAGCTTAGATTTCATAGTAATCGAGTGTAGATTCGAGACCTTCGCCTCATTTCGCTGCACACAAAGCAGGTAATCATTCATTTCGTTTATTTTTTTCGCATTTTTGGTTGCTTGTGTCTGTTTCAGTTCGTTATCCTGTGATTCAGGCATGCCGTTTTAGTTAGTTTTGGTTTAGTAGTCAAGCCTGCTTTATATGCTATTTTTTTTTTAGATTATCTAGTCCTGTATATTGACTCAGTTTAGCCCCATTCGATTAAAATGTGTTTTTTAGATGTTGTCATAGTCTAATGTATTTCAGTAAAGCATGATCTAGTCGCTAGTTCCGTTGGTTTTCAGCCAAACATGCCTTAAGAGTCTATTTTGGGTTGGTCTGCTTACGCCGAGAATAGATTATACATTGGTTTGGTTCTATGTCAGTCGTGATTCGTATGTTCTATTGTTAGGATTAATTAGTTATAAAATTTATGTGTCGTTTATTCTGAACCTGGCTGTAAAATACGTGTTAGTCCCCATTCTACCTGTCGCCTACGTAAATACTGTCAATATTGGTCTGGGTATTTATTTTGATGTCTTTATATGACTCATCAATGCATATGTGATTCATGAGTGCATCAAGGCTAGTCTGGGTCATCCGCAAGGGGTCTATGTAATTGTTCGATCTATCCTTACATGTCTGTTTTCTCTCTAAATGACAATCTGAGTTAGAACTGGCCCTGTATGGCATTGTCATTCAAATGCAGTCCCTTCCACCTGTTTCCTGATAGTTAATCTGTGTATGATATCTGAGAATGCCTAATCATGCATTTCACTGATAAATGAGTTTGTCTTAGGTCTAAGATGTTTTACATGAACACTTTGGTTTTGGATTTGTGTTTCATCTTAAATGCTGTGTTGTTTTAAATTCTAAACATTTAAGATAAGACCATGTTTAATGGCATCACTTGTACCCTTCTGTGTTTACTAACCCCTGTATTGTCGAAATGCATGCCTGTGCTTACATTACCCCCATGTCTTATTCTGTGTTGGATCTGTTAGTATATGTATGGGCTCTAGTAAAAAAAAAATTCTTTCTTATACTGACTGCATAACATGGCTATATTCAAGTTTTCAAATTGGGACTTAGATGTGTATATATGAGTTGAAAATCAGGAGACATCTATTTGACATTTAAATGTTCACAAGTGACAGTTTATGAAGTCAAACATTTTCTCTTGGTCTAATACTATCAATGAGTATGTTTAAGACATACTCAATCTTTGTTATACTTAAACCTTCAGATAATGAGTATAAGGTTCAGATTTCAACGACACACCAGAAATAGGTTCAAAACTGATTGAATGAGGTCCTTACATGAAGACGAACTTTAAATGATCAGCTGCATTCTTATTGGGATCTATGTGCCTGCAGATCTGCATTTTTTCTTGTCTATCTTGTTCGTAAATTATGTTTGCTGTCCCTTTGATGCGTCGTCCAGTGAAATTGCATTAGCAAACAACCACGTTTTTTATACGATAGGTCGAATCCTAGCTCACTTTGTTGTTGTTCGTGCGAAATAATTAAACTTGAAAGCCATGAGGTCCTAATGATGTGTTGAATCATGTACTAGCCACGCTATTAATCTTTAACCTGTCCTTCTAAAATTTTATCTGTATATGTTTGTCCTTATTCTTTTGATTATATTCTAATCCTTTTCCTTTCGTTCTTTGCATGATCACCGCATACGAGTCCGAGGGACTCATTCTTCTTCCATACTCGGTGTTGGGCCAGAAGCCCAACGAAATCTCTTCCGCATCCAGCCCATTCGCAACAGCTTATAAATTTGCTGTTGGGCCGAGGCCAAACAACGAAACAGACCCAAAGCAGTTTAAATGGGCCTGAGCCCATCTATTTACGTTTTAGGATTCTATTTTATTCTTATTTATTAATTTGTGTCGTTCTAACTAACACTTAGTGGGGTTTCAGCGTTAATAATGGGTAGTTAATTTAAACAAAACCGATAATTAGTTCCATAAGTTTCATTTTCTTCTTTTATATTAAAGTTATTTGTAGTATTTATAATATTCACTCTTAGAATAATGGACTTTCAATAAGCGTAAATTGATATTTTGAGTTTAAAGGAATAATATTTTTATCTTTGGGAGTTTTAACACTACTAATGCGCAAATAAGAACCAAAGAATATTCTTAGACATCTTTTTAAGGTTTTATCGAAATTATGCATAGGTTAGCCAAAAATGTAGTTAATAAAACATAATCTTGTTTACATTCTTAAATCGCAAAATCAATTAATATCTCATCATTTGAGTTATTTCAAAATGCTGCACAGACCTGGGTTTTCTTCTATGTATATATTTTATGCAAATCTTATTTCTAATAGCATTAGCATTATTACTTAAAGTCTTTGCAACGTTTATAAATCTATGGTATTCGAAGTTTTCCTTTTATGCAAATTATTATATTTTTCTACAAATCTCATTCTAAAATAGCATTTTTATTTAAAAACCTTATCAACTTCGTAAGTTTCGTTATAAATGGCAGTTAAAATCTTCTTTTATGTGAATTATTATATTTGTTTTTACATCTTAAACAATATTTTATATCTTCCTTAAATTTTCAGCAGTATTTATCAAGCTACTTTCTTTAATTTTAAATATTATATTTACATCTTTAGCCCTAATTAATTAACCTAAGTTTGGTCGGATAACCGTAAGTTAACGGATTCTAAAGGATGCCTAACCCCTTCCCTTTAGGATAATATAGAGCTCTTACCTAGAATCACATTGGTTAAGCAGACTATTAATTGAGGTTTAGTTTTAACTTTGCCTTAGTTAAACTCTAGGTGTCCTAATTCACCGTTAAATTAATTAGGTGGCGACTCCTTAAATAAAACAAATAGGAATCTCCAATACGTCATACTCCTTAACTTCCCGGTTAAAATGGGGTGTGACAGCTTGGCGACTTCACTGGGGAACTTAGGTTCTTAACCATAACAACTTAGGTTAATAGTTAATTTGTTGGATATTTTGTTTGTTTTTCTTTTTTTGCCTTTATTATTGCTTTTTCCTTATATGCTTTTGGTTGTTTTTATTTTATTCCTTATGTAAATTTTCTATGTAATATGTATGTTATTGCTTTCCTTAAATTGGCATTCCGCTCATATTTCTTCCACTCCTGGAAAACTCACACATATTCACACACTTAAAGCGGCTTCGCAGTTGCGCCCGTGCACTACTAAATTACCCCTTTAGTTGGATTGGTCTTGTGGATTTAGTCGATCGGCGGTGCAGTCGACGGCCACAGACTTTCCACTTCCAAGTTGTCCGCTTGGGGGAGCCTTGTGTCAAAGGAAAACCATTCTTAGTCTACCTAGGTAGAGCGAAAACCAAAACCTTGTAAGGACATGCATCATTTTAAACCTAGGAGGCTTAATACCCTTGGTGTATTAAGTTCATTAGTCAACCTTACCAAATGTCCAAATGAGTCTATGACTCTAAGTGACGCTATTCACTATCTATATGCATTATTTGAAGGACAAATATGTGGAATATGTGGACCTAATACTCTATAGATAAATATTTCAAGGAAACTTACATTTTGTTGCAGGTTGCCGTGGAGCATTAAATTAATGCCGGAGGTTGAAGACAACCAAAGGAAATTAGTGAAGTTGAAGTATTAGATATCTTAGGTTGATTTTGAGATGTATTATTGATTGGCATATAATAATTTTTATTCTTGCAAATTACTTTTGGGAGGAGTTGTAGAATGATACATAAAAGACATGTTTGTCCTTCAAATATTCGTTAGGCCTACCTCTGGCATAAAGAGGTCCCTTGCATTATAAAACGCGATGTATTATGTGCAATAATGTGTTTATATGCAATAATATGTCCTTACCGTATACTGACTCATTTTCTTTTTTCTTTTTCTTGTTTTATCTTTTTTCTTTTTAAAATTTATTTTCAAAATAAAAGGTTGACTTGTGCTAAAGGGGAACTGGCGGAGCATCCATATTTCACACGGTCTAGAGCCAAGAAATCAGACTCTGACTCATCACTAATCACCTGGTTAACTAAAAAGACTCGTTCTAAAATGGAGCAAAGTTTGATCAATGCAACCACTTCATCTGAGCCATCTCTTAGTTTACCGATCACGAGTGATCCCACATCTTCTAATGAACCAGAAACACATTTGGAGATCATTGCTCGTCTGAAGCGACGAGTTGCTGAATTAAGTCACATGGTACTTCACAACCGGTCATTGTCTCAAACACCACCACATATGACTCCATTTCAGGGGGTCGTTAGACTTTGCCTATGCCAGATTCTCAAAACAAGCAAGCTATTTTACCTTTTCTCGACCAGCTCGTTCCGAATCAGGCGCCCACCTCATAATGCGGGTATTTTTAATTTTCAATTTAGTCAACCCACATCGGGTTTGGCCACTCTTTCTAAAATATTTCAGTGGAACTACGTGTGGCCTGATTTCCTTTTGGATACGTAAGCAACCCACATCGGGTTCGGCCCTCCCTTTTATTAAAACAAAAATTCAAAAGTTCTTATTTTGATCACGAACTACGTCTGGCCTGATTCCTTTGGGATACGTGGCAACCCGAGGCGGGTTCGGCCCTTCTGTTTTAAAATTTTCAATATCTTCGGTTTGTCCAATCATTTTGGCTCCTATAAGATACACAAGGAGTTTTATACAATATTTTGGTCTTCCCACTGTTTAAATTCATGTGTCTTAGTATCTTGAAATCGGTCAAAACAATTTCAAAAACTTTAATGATAAGTTCTCACTTTTCAATCGTTTAGAATCAATTGTCTTCAGGACTCGAAACTGGGACAAATTTTTAGAAGTAGCATAAAAGTGGTCTTAAATGTTTAACAATTTTAAATAAAAGTCCATCCATATATTTCTAAAATGCGGATAAATTCAAAAATCGAGTCTTCATAATCATTTTACCGATTAGAGCCACTAAGTATTTCCTTTCGAAGTCATCAAATCTCATTGCTTTTATTTTCAAAATACACTTTTTTAACTGAAACTCCCCGGCAAAGCAAAATATGTGGTGAGACATCGAAGAACGAGGACGCAACCGAAACAGGGATCAACTCAAGGGCCAAGTTCCCCGGCATGCACAAGTCAATCAATTTTCTTTTAAACTCACAATTTTTCTTTGCTGAGACAGGTTTAATTAACATGAATATGGTGCATGTTTGACTCATCTTAAAATTTAAATTATGGACATGATCAAAGAGTTAGCTTTCTTCAAAATGCAAATATTCTTAAATGAGGATGCAAAGGTAGCTTGTGCTGAACGGTGGACGTCGTTCCACTCGTCATGAAATTTTGATCGCAACAGTGGACACGAATTTATCTTCTCAACCAAGGGCTGTGAGCATAATTCTTTCAAACCCAGCTATTTACATATTCTTATCACTAACAGTTGTTTTAGCTCGTGACATTTCTCGATGGATCAAGTGCACATAATCGTGGATTTAACCTTCTTCAAACTGGATACTGACATTGGACACCTGTTATTGGTTTGAATTCCTCAACTTTGTCATCACTTTGTACATATTTATTTATTTCAAGTCGCTAACAAGTTCTTTTAGAATGTGGTATTTTAATAAGATAACGAGATTGAAATCTTGCGTCGTATATTAAATTGTGGGGATAATTATGGATTTAACTTCCCTCACAAACGGGACACGGATTAAGATGTGGATATAAATGTGGATACCTTTCTACAATACTATTTTTTTTAGTGGACGTGAATTTACATTGTGGATGTGGACGTGGAAGTAGAAGTAGATTTATATCGTGGGAAAGAATGTGGATTCATATGAACATTGTGGACGTGGAAGTGGATTTATTTTTAAAGTTTGTGAAAGTGGAGGTGGATTTATTTTTTGTACAGTGGAAGTGGATGTGGATTTGTATTTTTGTACAGTGGAAGTGGACGTGGATTTATATTTTTGCACCACGCAAGTGGACGCGGATTTACATTTTTGTACAGTGGAAGTGGATGTGGATTTACATTTTTTGTACCGTGAAATGCGGACGTGGATTTATTTTTTTGCACTGTGGAAGTGGACGTGGATTTATTTTTCTGCACTGTGGAAGTGGATGTGGATTTACATTTTTGTACCGTGAAATATGGACGTGGAAGTGGATGTGGATTTACATTTTTGTATCGTGGAAATGGACGTGGATTTACATTTCAGTTCAGGCGCCCACCTCCGAATGCGGGTATTTTATATTTCAGTTCAGGCACCCACCTCCGAATGCGGGTATTTTATATTTCAGTTCAGGCACCCACCTTCGAATGCGGGTATTTTATATTTCAGTTCAGGCACCCACCTCCGAATGCGGGTATTTTATATTTCAGTTCAGGCACCCACCTCCGAATGCGGGTATTTTATATTTCAGTTCAGGCACCCACCTTCGAATGCGGGTATCTTATATTTCATTTCAGGCACCCACCTCCGAATGCGGGTATTTTATATTTCAGTCCAGGCACCCACCTCCGAATGCGGGTATTTTATATTTCAGTTCAGGCGCCCACCTCCGAATGCGGGTACCTTATATTTCAGTTCAGGCACCCACCTCCGAATGCGGGTATTCTATATTTCAGTTCAGGCACCCACCTCCGAATGCGGGTATTTTATATTTCAGTTCAGGCGCCCACCTCCGAATGCGGGTATCTTATATTTCAGTTCAGGCACCCACCTCCGAATGCGGGTATTCTATATTTCAGTTCAGGCACCCACCTCCGAATGCGGGTATTCTATATTTCAGTTCAGGCACCCACCTCCGAATGCGGGTATTCTATATTTCAGTTCAAGCACCCACCTCCGAATGCGGGTATTCTATATTTCAGTTCAGGCACCCACCTCCGAATGCAGGTATTTTATATTTCAGTTCAGGCACCCACCTCAGAATGCGGGTATCTTATATTCAGGCACCCACCTCCGAATGCGGGCACCCAACTTATAATGCGGGCACCCAGCTTATAATGCGGGTATCTTATATTTCAGTTCAGGCACCCACCTCCGAATGCGGGTATTTTATATTTCAGTTCAGGCGCCCACCTCCGAATGCGGGTATTTTATATTTCAGTTCAGGCGCCCACCTCCGAATGCGGGTATCTTATATTTCAGTTCAGGCACTCACCTCCGAATGCGGGTATTTTATATTTCAGTTCAGGCGCCCACCGCCGAATGCGGGTATCTTATATTTCCGTTCAGGCACCCACCTCCGAATGTGGATTCAACTTTCGAAACAAGGGTTACAAGTGTAACTTCTCCAACCCTGTTTTTATTTACACATATATTTCTTTATTGTTAACAATTGTTTTTAGCTTGTGGCTTTTGACAATATTAAAGTTGGCATCACACATCAATTCGTGGAACTATTTCTTCGGCAGCGAACTGGGGCAATGAGTTGGGAAGGATAAGCAGACTTCCCGACACGGGTCAAGGATCTACCTCGAACACTCGTCTCTAATTACAAGTATTCTCTTGCATTCCAGCAATTCAATTTTCAAGAATTCTCAAGTTTCTATCATAATACCCAGTGTTATCATAATTCAACACTGGGACAATATTTTGCAAGTTTCGCGCCAATCAGGGTTCATTAGTCATTCAGATGTCATAATTGTCCCAGAACTACACTCGACCTGATTCTCGTACAGCCCGAGATATGTAGGCAACTCAGAGACCGGAGTTCGGTCATAATCCTCTCAAGTTCCCTTTAGCCGGGACAAAATAGGCTACTGAGTCAACGTCTTTGCCTGACAACTCTTTTCATCATTACCGGGCAAAGAGGGACAAGTTGTTGACACCCAATTTTGTCCCGCCTCTCCTCCAAAATACCTATTTACGCTTCTAATATTTTTGGAAAATTAAAAAATATATATTGTATTTTACTATAATTACTAGCCTCTTATCAATACCGGCATTTCATTATTCCTTTATAGTTACTAGACATTATTATTATTATTCACAATTTTTTATCATTTCGGCATTTTACCAGCTTACGCACACGCATCGCATTTATCTTTGCTTAATTAAATAATAGTGTTTATTTACCGTGGATTTTTGAGATATTATTGCACGGCTATTACAACGCCATTATTATTATTATTATTATCTGAGCACTAATAATTACATATTTTATATTGAATAATATTTTAACACAAGTTATTTAAGTAGGTCTTTTATTTAAATGTAGTAGCCCAAATAATTAACCAACATTTTCGGACCAGCCCACTCTTTTAATTTTACCCAGCCCATATTTTAGCCAAACCAGCCCATTTTTAACCCGACCCGGTCCAGCCCATCCCTTATTTTTCCTTTAACCCTAAATCCCTAATCCCCCTTCATTTTTTCATCTTTTCCGCCGCACCCCCACCTTTTCCCCCTTTCCTCTCCCTCTCTGCCGTCTTCTCCACCTCCCCATCGTCGCCTCCACCACACCACCGTCTCCCCATCCCCTTCTCTGCCACTCCCTTTCCCTTTACCCCTAAACCCTAGCCGCCACACACACACACCCCACTGTTTTTCTCCATCCCACGCGTCTGACACCTCCACTACACCACGTTACCTCTGCCACCTCCACTTCCCACTACATCACGTTATCCTCACCATCACCCCCACCTCGTTTTGTCCCCCCACGCCTGTCCGTCGTCTTCCCCAACGCTCCCCTCTTTATTTACTTTTTATATACAAAACGAAAAGGAGAATTGGGGGATATAAATAAGAGTTTTCTGTTAATTCAAAGGGGAGATTTTTTTGGGGAGAGGAGAACACGGATGATAAAGTTTGCTTAGCGGTAGAAACCTTTTAAAGATAAAAATCGAAAAACCCCAAAGAATCTGGAATTTCGTTTTCCTTTTCTGGTCACGAAATCCCCAAGAATTAAAATTTCCAGTCACTTTAAAGGAGAAGAACAACCTTCTTTTTCGCTCTAAAACATTTCTTGAGTTTTCAGTTGAAAAAATACTAAATCATCTTTTGTTTTGGCCCCTTGTTACCGTTGCGGGTCTGAGTGGATTCAAGCTTAGATTTCATAGTAATCGAGTGTAGATTCGAGACCTTCGCCTCATTTCGCTGCACACAAAGCAGGTAATCATTCATTTCGTTTATTTTTTTCGCATTTTTGGTTGCTTGTGTCTGTTTCAGTTCGTTATCCTGTGATTCAGGCATGCCGTTTTAGTTAGTTTTGGTTTAGTAGTCAAGCCTGCTTTATATGCTGTTTTTTTTTTTGATTATCTAGTCCTGTATATTGACTCAGTTTAGCCCCATTCGATTAAAATGTGTTTTTTAGATGTTGTCATAGTCTAATGTATTTCAGTAAAGCATGATCTAGTCGCTAGTTCCGTTGGTTTTCAGCCAAACATGCCTTAAGAGTCTATTTTAATCTATAGCAATACAGGTCATAGGGACTCTATATTAGCAACAATATTCATGTTTTGTTCATCTAAGCATTTTATCAAACACTTGGTGGGCATGAAGTTCCACAACCTTCATTAATGGTGTTTTCTTCCCCCAATCCCCATTCTATTACTTCTAGCTGATTCTACAATCTCAATTAGATGTAATTGACATCATTCTTCATCACCCATATGAATACAACAATCCCAAGTCAACAATCCAAAAACCCTAGCATAGTTCATATAATTCTCTTTATCAAACTCATTTACTATTCTCCCAAGAACTTATCAACACTTTAATCATCATGAAACATCATAAAACTTACCTTGGTTATTGTAGGAATAAGCCTTGAGTTGAAATGCTTCACTTGAACAAAACCCTAGTTCCACCTTCCATGGAATTTCATAACTTGAATGGATTTGATGTGTTTCTCACACTTAGTTTTGTGGATTGATGAAGTGGATCTTTCGTTTCACTTGGATTCTTGCATATGAAGTGTTTGGATGGCTCTAGAGAACCCTTGAGTCGTGTAGGAGAAATGGGAATGAAAAAAATGAGTTTGGGTCTCTTATTAACATCTTAAAATCTGACCCATCGGGCAATTCTACGCCCATTTTTACGGACCGTCAAACTGTTTGACGGACCGTCAAAATGGTCCGTAAAACTACCAAGCAAAAATTGAGTTTCTGTGACCATTTGACGCTGGCTTGAGTCAATTTGACGGACCGTATAATTGTTTTATGGACCGTCAAAATTAACCGTAAAACTGCCCAGCAAAATATGGTTATCTGTGACCATTTGACGGACCGTATAAATGTTTTACGGACCGTCAAAATGTTCTACGGACCGTCAAATGGTCCGTCGAAATATTTCTGCTCGGACAGTCTGTCGTAGAATGGGCATAACTCTTTGCACAGATGTCTGTTTGAGGCCCATAATATACCGTTGGAAAGCTAATTCAAGGGGCTACAACTTTCATCAAGGAAGTTTTCCCAAAATCCAAATTAATAGAGGGGTTATGGTCGTTGGAAGTAAGACCTTCCATAAACTCACTTGCAAACATGCCCCGTAGAGTGGCTTCCAACTTTTCTTTGCCCAAAGAGATTTCTTATGACTTAATTGGTTTTCAAAACACTTTCTATAACCCTCATATTGGTTCCATTATATTATCATCTTATGAGTCCAACTTTCGTCCGAAGTTACGAGGTGTTACAGGTTGGAAGACTTTCAATGAGATTTTAGAAATCATTATCTATTAACATAACCTCGTTCTTAGTTTTAATATCATAAAATACATTGGATCGTTACTTGAGTGTAATCTTCTATTATCCATGCTTGTGGCTAGAGGTGGCAAAATGGGTAAAAAATATGGTTATCTGCCCGACCCAACCCATTTTAAATCGGTCCAATATGAGTCAACCCATATTATCCACTTAAAATATGAGTAAATTAATGGGTAAAATGGATAAAACCCACAACATATAGAGTGTGTTTGGTATGGAGGAATTGTTTTCTAATTTTCCCATGTTTGGTTGGTCAAAATGTTTTGGAAAATATTTTCTCTAGAAAAAAAAGTTCCTTAACCACCCCCTCCAACACCTCCCCCCACCCCACCACGTAACCACCCCTACACCCCCACCCCACTACTTAACCACCCCCTTCTACCCCCACCCCCATCCCTGTAACCACTTACCCCCACCCCCACCCCTATAACCACCTACCCCACCCCCACCCCTATAACCACCTACCCCACCCCCACCCCTATAACCACCTACCCCACGCCCTACCCCTATCACTACCTACACCACCCCTACCCTTATTACTACCTGCCCCGCAACCCCTACCTCTCACCTCTCTACCACCACCCCCAAATCTCTCAACTTTGCAAAACTAGGCATTTTGTGAAGATAGTAACTTTCAAAAATAGCAACTTTACAAAAGTAATCACATTACAAAAGTAGCCGCTTTTTCAAAATATTACTTGCAAAAAGTAGCTACTTTTCATAAATAGTCATTTTGCAAAAGTAGTCACTTAAGAAAATAGTCACTTTTAGATAATAGCCACTTTGTGAAAGTAGATACTTTTTAAAAATAGTCACTTTTTGAAAGTAGTCAATTTTCATAAATAGTCATTTTGTGAAAGTAGTTACTTTGTAGTTACTTTAAAAACTAACTACTTTGCAAAAGTAGCCATTTTTTAAAATAGCTTCTTTGTGAAAGTATTAAAATAACCATTTTTGCAATGTGCCATTTCTAAGATAGTGGTCACTTTTGTAAAGTAACCATTTTTTTAAAGTGACACAAAAATGACTACTTTTGTAAAGTGGCCATTTTTTGAAAAATGACAAAAAAGTTGCTATTTTTGCAAATTGGCATTTTCGGTCATTTTGCAAGAAATATATTTTTGCAAAAATAACCATTTTTAT
Organism: Lycium barbarum; assembly: GCF_019175385.1. Taxonomy (NCBI): domain Eukaryota; kingdom Viridiplantae; phylum Streptophyta; class Magnoliopsida; order Solanales; family Solanaceae; genus Lycium; species Lycium barbarum. Next base: position 8,088,098 of record NC_083345.1, on the reverse strand, counting down.
GTCACTTTTCAAAATGGTCCATTTACAAAAATAGTCATTTTTTGTGTCACTTTTAAAAACTGGCTAGTTTACAAACATAGTCACTTTTTGGGGTTGTCTTCAAAGTACAAAGTAGTCATATATGAAATAGACACTTTGAGAGGTCGAGTCATTGAAAAGTTTTGAAGTTCTATTCTTCCTACAAATGTTGAGGCGCAACTATGTACTAAGGATTGGATTTGTGGACAAAATGGTAATTTAATCTTCTCCATATTGGCTACATGAAGCCAACATCTTTGAAGTAGCTTTGAATAATATGGATAAGATGGATATCCATATTATCCGTCGGGTAACCCATTTTTTAACCGTGTTAAATATGAGCGGGTCGAGTAGTTGATCCGTTTTTTATCAACCCATTTTCGACCCGGCCCATATCCGACTCGACCCGCCCGTTTGCCACCCCTAGTTGTAATCTAAATTCTTTATTTGTTAATTTAACTTAAATCCAATATATAGAGGTATATGTTTCCTAGAAAATATTTATACTTAATTATTTTTAAATTAAAAAAAATAACTAATTACTAACTAATTAACTATTTCTTATCCTAAAACTCCATGTGGCATTATCCTACGCTGACACTTGTCACAATCCTATGGCAAGCTATCCTCTTTTTAATAATATATAGATTTTAACTGTTCAATTTTTGTAACGACAGATTTGGTGGTTTTTACGTGGTTACGTATTTCATTTCTCCATTATACTCCACCCCCACCTCCAACTACCCCACCCTACCACCCATCACCTCAACCACCCACTACTCCTCACCACCACCCAACCCCACCCCACCAGTGGTGGATCCAGGATTTTCATCCAGGGGGTTCGGAAAATAAAACGTAAACATGCGAACAAGCCGAAAAAAACACAATTCCGGAGAATGTAATAATACATAGGTACAAAGAGTTAGTTCCATTACAAAGGATCTCAAACTAACAAGAATAAAAAGGTAGTAACTACAATAGTGCAAAAAGTTAGCCCTTTACAATGTATCAATCTAGAATTAGGGTGCTAAGTACAAACTACAAAAAAGATCACTACTAATACTTCTCAAGTACATTTACAACACTACTAGAAGAGGTTTCATTGCTTGAAAAGTCAAAATAATATCATCAGTTGAAACATCATTAAACACATCTTTTTCCACAAAAGGAACCATGCAACCGCTCAAGAATTCATCATTCATTTGACTCCGCAGCTCATTCTTAATAAACTTCATTGCCGAAAAAGCTCTTTCAACTGATGCAGTGGCAACTAGGAGAAGCATGTAACACCTCGTACCTTTAACGTAAGCTTTGACCATGATCCTAGACTTAGAAAATCAGATAAAGAATGTGGGAATTGGAATTTCCCTGTTCAGTTATAAGATGGGGGTTTACGCCCATGAACAGTGACCGTATTTCAGTATACGGGCCGTAATTCAAGTCGTAAACTGGTACCAAGGATTTCTGAACATTCTGGAATTTGGCATTTGGATGTCATATGGTTTAATACGGATCATATTTCAAAATACGGCCCGTATTTCAAAACTTATTTGTAATTTGGAAAAACTTCCTTGATGAAAGTTGTAGAGATTTGAAATACCTTTCCAGCGGTATATTATAGGGGTCAAACGGACACCTGTGCAAAGAGTTATGGCCATTTTACTGAAGAGACGCAGTGCTGACCGTATTTCAAAATACGGCCAGTATTTGACTGGGCGAAATTTTAATTTTCCAGAACAGTACATATTCGTCCGTATCAGTTCACATCATTATTTTTTATTCCTTCAAGCCCTAGAACGACCTCCTACCCTCTTCCATCATCAAGAACACCAAGGTAAGCCTACTCTAATTATTCCAACTCAATTCTAACATATACTTTAATAATCTAAGCAAGAAATTATTGTTCCTAATCTAGAGTTTTCAAGAATACCCATCTCAAGATTCAAGAATCAAGATTTAGGAAATCTTCTTCAAAACTCAAGTCGTTAATTCAAGTTTTGGAGCAATTAAGGTATGTAAAACCTCCATCCACATGTGGGAATCTCTACGTTCTTCCCCATGCTCTGCTTCTTGATATCCATGAAGTTCAAACCCTAGGGCATTAAACCCAACATATTGGTAGCCCGTATTTATGTATTTATGTACATGAATTTTGTATCTATATTCGTTATTGAATTCCTAATCTTCCATTACGGTTATTAGGAACCCTAAATTAATCCATGAATCATGAATTCTTCCTCATGTGTTCTCATTATGTTTATATGAAACTTTATGATTTTATCTAGCAAGTTACAAGTACGTTTTCAAGTCAATCATATATATATAATTATGAACTATTGTTATTATTCATGAATCAAGAACATGTTTGCAAGACTATGACAAGTTATCTCATGAAATCATGTTACAGGTTATTTCGTGAAATCATGATTACAAGTTATTTCACGAAAATCATGGGCTTCTTAGCCAACTATATCATGTTCATGTTTTTTGGAATTGCTTAGTTAACCGAGAAGGCTCAGATAGCATGAAACTACGTTCCCACCGTAGGATAAGAGTTGTCAGCAAGGAGGCAACACCTTCATTATGCAGTTTGGATCCTTACATGCTTATTATTACTTAAATCTCATACCCCTGGCAAGGTGTGAGTGTTCTGCTGGTAGGACGCAAGTACCAGATCATGTTGTCGATTATACTATACCGTTCCCCACGTTACAAGCAGTTTTACATACATGTATTTCCATTGATTTATTGTTTTCATACTTTACTCACGTTTCATGCTTATGTTCAAGTTATATTCAGTTTCAGTTCATGTCCTATACCTATGTTGTGCCATGTTCTTCATTTCAGCAGGTTTTACATACTAGTGCTATTCACCATGTACTAACGTCCTTTTTGCCCGGGGCCTGCACTTCACGGTGCAGATACCGATTTTCAAGAGCATACATCTGCGCAGTAGGATCACTTCAGTTATCAGCTTATTGGTGAGCCCTACTCCTCTCGGGGTTCAACATGGAGTCTGCATTAGTATTTAGTTTATGGTAGTCCAGGGCCATGTCCTGGTAGTTAGTATTCAGACATGTTTTAGAGGTTTCATAGACATATGTTAGTTCACAGAGTCAGCTATGCTTCCATCTTTGCAGACAATTATGTTTTCATGATATTTCATGCTGCGAGATAATTCCAAGACTTTATTCCGCAAATTACATTTTCATGATTCATTTAAATTGCATCATATAGATTATATTGTTTTGATGCCCATGTTGACAAGCAAGCCATGAGGTTCGCTCGGACACATGCAAGCAAGACCCGAGTGCCGTGTTACGCCCAGGCCATGGTTCGGGGCGTGACAAAGCTTAAGCAAATTTCACTAAAAGAAATACAAGAGGATAACATGAATGTTTTTTTGTCTGAACCAGTCTTTTTGAAAGATCACAAAGCCCATTTAAATCGGAGAACCTTTTATTGATATCACTAACATCAATAATGTAATTCGCAAGCTGATTCTCAAGAGAACACATACTAAATTCATCAAAGTCATCAGGATATAATTTAGCCATTCTCATTATTTTCTGGATGTCAAAACTTGAAAATGAGTCTATCGGATTCAAACAAGCAACTCTCCATAAAGCAACTCAGTTGTCTCCTCATCAAAACGATCATTAAGTTCTTGCAGTTGCCAATCAATTATTTTACAAAATACGTCAACATTTTAATAATGTAAGAAAGTATAATCAATAGGTTTATGCCGAAATCTCCTCGAGTTAACATACGACTCATCAAAATTAGGTACCACAATGTTATACTTGACACAAAACGTAGATACCTCTGCAACAAACAAATCCCATTTTTTATCTTCCCTTAACTCTTGCAACCTTATCTTTGCCACATTAACAAGTCGCACGGCATTCGCAATATCTTGCTCTTTTTTTGTAAGCATGTACTAAGGTCATTTGTAATTCCTAAAATTTCTTTCATCAAATGTAATATAATGCAACCTCGTACATTTGAGCAGCTCTGATATATCCCGTCACCCTGGCACTTTCATCAAAACTATGTGCAGTTTCAATAATAGTATTAAGTACATCCATTATTGTACCAAATTGAAGAATAAAATAATTAAAAGATTTGAAGTGAGATCCCCAACGAGCATCACAAGCTCTAGAAATACCAAGTTCTTGATGCAAGCCCCTACCAGTTTTAAGCTCGTCCTTTTCTAAAGCCTCTTGAATTGTTTTCCTTTGAGATTCTCGATATTCATCCATACATTTATAAGAAGCCGCCAACACATTCAAAATATCTGAAACCAAGTGTACAAGTTCTCCCACTTGAAGACATTTTTTTGCAACACCAACAAGAGTTAATTGAAGTTGATGAGCAAAACAATGAATGGAATGAGCCGATCTACTTTCTTTCTTAATCCACATTTTAAGGCCATTGATATCACCTTGCATATTACTTGCTCCATCATAGCATTGTCCATGCACTCAAGATAGACTCAAGGAATGTTGAGAAAGTAAATTGACAATTGCACCTTTTAGAGCTAAAGCACTAGTATTTTTAACATGAACAATGTCAAGAAGTCGCTCCATCACAAATCCCTTTCTATCAACATATCGTAAAACAACTGCCATTTGCTCCTTGCGTGATACATCAAAAGATTCATCAACCAATAAGGAAAAATAGTCAGCATTTAGTTCCTTTATGATACCCTTAATTGTTTCAATCTTGCAAGCAAGCACAATTTCTTTTTGAATCAATGGACAAGTCATTTGATCATTTTGAGGAGCCTTTTCCAATACAAAACTATGAATTTTATCACACTCTTGAGCATAAAATGAAAGAATTTCAAGAAAATTACCTCTGTTAAGTGATGCTCTAGATTCATCATGACCCTGAAGTGCCAATCCTTGTTTCACAAGAAGTCTCACTACACGAATTGAAGCTGCTAAGCTGATCTCATACCCATGCTTATCTTGAGTAAGTTTCTTATCAAATACAACATGAAAGATTGTTGTTGTCGTATTAGATCTTCACATTTTCTTTTTGATTGACTATGGATGCTATTCGGCCCACCAATATGTTTTGTCAAACTATCCTTTTTGTTCTAATTCCTAAACCCCAAACCAGACCATACATCACCTCCACCTTGACGATTGTTATTGCCCTTAAATAAATAACAATACAAACAAAAGGCTGCATCTTTACTTACATTATATTCTAACCAATCAGGAAATTCAACATACCAATCACGATTGAAACGATGCATATCTCCAGAAATCAACGTTTGAGGAAAAACTTTCAATGGAGGTTGACAAGGACGTTTCTGAAGATAATCTCTTCTAATAGCATCACGATGATTTGGATGAAAGTCCAAGATTTGAGTTCTTTCACCTGGATCGGCCTCTAAAGAACTTAAATCGAACTCTTGAGAAAAATGCAATGGTGCCACTAAATGATTCTCATTTTCTTCTGATAACGTCCAAATCCACTCCTCAAAGAGAAAGTGTACACGATCGTCTGCAATATAATTTACCCAACTATGAGTCGGGGTCGATCCCACATGGAATAATATGCTAGGCGATTTAAACAAGTAAGGAATTATCACTTTCTACGCTAAGCCAAACACTTGATAATAATTTGGTTTTTTTGATAAAATTATAACTAATGCAAAAATATAAACTAATCTAGAAAGCGAATAAAATGATCAATGGCCACAAGCTTGGATACAAGGAACTCTCAAGTAACGATTCAATATATTTTATGATTTTACAACTACGAGCGGGTTTATGTTAATAGATAATGGTTTCTAAAATCTCATTGAAAGTCTTCCAACCAAATCAATGAATTTCACTCTAAGCTTTTCCAAGCCTTAGAGTGTGAAATCAAGCACAACCAATTGAATCTCAAGTAACTTTTCTATTCCTAGCTCAAGTCATTAGATGAGGGTTATGCCCCAAATTCTTGCTATTAACTCTTTTCCTAACCTCTACTTTCTTTTCCAAGCAAAGTATGGGTATTTAGGCACAAATAATGTTGTACACCATTAAAGGACATTAAAGCTTGAAGAGTTAATAGAGAAACAATAAACCCACTTCATTGGAAATACAAATCATTCAATACATAAGCATAACAAGAGTTTTAATCCAACACTTGATAATGAATAATATCATAAACAAGATTCAAGTAATGGAATAAAATACAACACCCTTAAATAAGCAATACAAAGCAAGGAATTGAAGAAAGGGTTTAGAAATTTATCATTAGCGAGCTCCAATCTTCTCCCCCAAAGGTGTGGTGTAAAACCCTAGCTCCAAAGCTTGTGTTGAATGGCCAAAGATGAATATAATTGCTCCCTTGCCTTCCTTTTGTAGTTCCCCACTTTTTCCAAGTCCAAAAATAACAAAATAAGCCCCAGGTTTTCAGATTTGCAAATCTGTCCCGTTTTTGCAAAACTGTCCACTTTTGACAGTTTTGCAAAACTGTGCAGTTTTTGTCCAATTTGGCCTCTTTTTTACTTTATTTTCTCTTGGTTTCCTCCGATCACTTCTAAATCACATAAACCTATAAAATGGAAGTAAACGACATTAAATGCATTATTTTCTCAATCAAAACATAGCAACAATCTAAGATTAAAGAAGAAATAAGTTTGTAAAATATCAACTTATCAAACCCCCAAACTTAAACTATTGCTTGTCCTCAAGCAAATCAAATTATAATTTCCTTCAAAGGACTCCATTCAAAAGTGCACCAACATCATACCAAGTCAAAAAGGTCCACTTTAAGCACAAACACATGACTTTGATTGGTACCAACAATTAATCCAAAACATATGAATCACCAACTTCTTCTGAAAAACTTCATTTTCATTTCAAGTGCTCAAACACCAAGTTAATCAAAGTAGCAATCACGTCATGACACTAAAGCTTCAAAATTTGCCTCATTATCACAAAACAACTTTCTTTTGTTCATTCCTCTCAATTGGAAAATGGAACAAATTCACAACTTAAATTACCATGTGCCCACACACTCAAGAGAGAATCCCACACTTAGAAAATGTAATTCAAATGAGATATCAAATAGAAAGAATTAACTCTCTCTCACACAAAGATATTCAAATGCACACAAGTAGTACCATAAGCTTGCCCTTCATGTATTTCTCCACGCATGTAGACACACTTGGTTCAAAATTAACTAGGACTTAAAGGGTTGTAATGTAGGATTTTGGTTAAGGTAGGGCACAATTTGGGTAAAAGTGACTCAAAACCACCCTAAGCACTACAATTTTCAACATTCAAAGCACACTTCCTTTGAAACTTTTCCACCCCTTTCTTCATTTTTTCATTTCACCACTTAGTCTTCCCATTATTCACAACTCTTTATTCTTCTTTCATTTTTCTTTTCTTTTTATTTTTCTTTTTCAAAATAACAAGGAAGTTTTTAATTTTTTTTCCACGTTTTCACCTTTAAAGTAACCCCCACATAACAACTTTTTCCAACCATCACCCCCAAACTTAAGCTTTTAGCCTATGTTTGCACTTTCAACGCACTTAAGGAGGTAGAGTACCAAAAGATGGATCAATGAAGAACAGGGTAAAGCTTGTAACATGGTTGTCAAAGAAAAGGTTAAAGGCTCAAAAGGGGTTAACTAGGGAAAACATGCAAGGGTAGGATATTTAAGGCGCAAAAAGAGTCCAAGGAAGGCCTAACATCATTTTTTAAACCAAGTGTAGTCTAGGATTTCGCCTTGAAACACATTCCGGACAAGTTCTAGACCACAAGTAATGCAAAAGAACTCACAAAAACCTCACCACACATGGCACATGCAAACTCAAGTGAAAGTATCCAAAAACTAATTGAACAAAATGAACTCACAAAGTCAGTCATAGCCTAAAGAGACTAATTAGTGAAAGTAAGAGCCAAAAATTGAGTCTAAAAGTCACAACAATAATCCTTACTTCAATCATTTTGTTTTTTCAAAAATCAAGAATTCATACGCCAAGGTTTAAATAAGTTGGTACCAAGCAAGCCAAAATTGGTCAAGGGGAAAAAAATCACATCTCAACACCATTTTTACTCCTAAACCACCTAACTAAGAACGGAAATAAAATAATAAAAGTGACTAATCCACAACATGCCAACAAAAAAGTTTCAAAACTTTGAGCAAGTTCCATTTGTAACAACAACTATCCATAGCCACACCAACAATCATAAAACAAGTCCGGCAAGAGCACACAATATTCATACATAAGACAAAAGCCCGACAAGGGCACAAATCAAGCATAACTAAAATATAATGTGCTACCGCATGCCACCCCCAACTACAAACATTGCAGTGTCCTCACTGTACATAATCAAAACAAAACATAAAATAGTTTGAGAGCAATTAAATTTTTATTTTTTTACTGTCACGACCTGCGAACAGTACTTGCGACTCGCAGGTGATGTCACCTGGAATTTTTTTTTTTTAGCAGCAGCTACTGGTTTGTGGCTGCTCTAAAAACCCGACCTGCTCAAAACAATTCCAAAAATTCTGAAACTTTGCAGATTAGTCAAAAACCATAAACTAAACTATTCTAAAAAATAAAATTTCAAAAACAATTTAAAATTTTTAAAACGATGGGTTGCCTCCCATCAAGCACTTGATTTAACGTCGCGGCACGACGGTTACCTTTACCACTTTTCCTTCCATTTGGAAGATATGAATTTGCGCCCCAACTTTGAATCAAGATTATGATGACGCTCATGGGACGGTGGTAGAAAGTCAAAGAGTCCAACTCTCAGGTGTCGCATTTTGTACTTCTTGGCCCGTAAGTGAGGCATGCCATTTTGTCTTCTTGGCATAGTAAACTTCAAAATGAAAACGCTTTCTTCTTCATCTCCAAAATTCTCCATAGGCTTGGTTAGTTCAACTTCCATTTCACTAACCAAGCATACTGTTGAAAAATGGTTGGAATGTGGTCTAAGGCGCTCCATTTTCAAATTAGCTCCATTTTTGACATCCTCACCCACAAATGAACTAGTCCTCAAAAATTATTTTGTGAACCTTTTTATTCAACTCTAGTATCATTTCTTCAACTTCGGCATCTTACATTATTTTTGGGTTGGTCGGTTGGCAATTCATCATTAGCTCTTGAAAATCAATCTTGATCACTTTTTCATTGGAAACCAACTTAAAACAACTATCCATGACTATTTGACGTTGAGTATTGCATACCTCAACTTTTGCATTCAATTAGGCTTTCAAGTCACGGATAGCAATTTCAAGTTTCTTCAACTCTTGACTTTGCTCAACATGGATTTTTAAAATTTCTTCCATCATCCTCGAAATGCCTTCACGATGATCCTCATAGGCTTCAAGTTGTTGAGCTTGAGTCATAAGCCAATCTTAGCTCACAATTTCCACTTTGTCAAGGCCTTCTTCAAGTTGAGAGTCATTCAAAGCTTGTAAAAATCCACCCTTGGAGAAATTCATGTTTTGGCCACCTTCTTGTCTACTTTCAACACCCTCAAGTTGTTGTGCATTATGAGTCTGAACCAATAATTTAATTTGATCCTCCAAGGTGTGAATAGCTTTGTCATTGCAATTAATTTGCTTGCCTCAAGTCATCAAGTGGTTGCCTCAAGTCCTTAACCGCTAAGTCCTGTTTTTCCACTTTTTCAAGGATGGTCTCCAACATGAGCATTATCCTCTCATTTTGAGCATTTGAGGCTTCTTCCACTTCCATATCCCTACTATTATCAAAATCAAAACTAGAATAGTCATAGTGGGGGTTCGGGGAAGGGAAGGACAAATAAGCACAATTATCCCAAGGACCATTTTGACCACCACACCTATCACAAATACTCCACTCATAGGATTGGGATTGTGCGCACAATCCGCCCCTGGAAGAATTCAAACAATTTTGCCATGAGTGTGGTCCTTCACAATAAAGACAAGGGTCATCAAAGTATGAACAACTGCCATCCGACCAATTTTCATTATATGATGCCATTTTTTTTTATTTCATATAAAAATCAAATAAAGCAACGAAACAACAACACAAATATTCACAAGTTTGGACCAAAGCAAGCAAGCTTAAATCCCAAACTAACTCAAATACGTCAAATTGTTCCCCGGCAACGGCGCCAAAATTGATAACGTCCAAATTCACTCCTCAAAGAGAAAGTGTACACGATCGTATGCAATATAATTTATCCAACTATGAGTCGGGGTCGATCCCACAGGAAACAATATGCTAGGCGATTTAAACAAGTAAGGAATTATCACTTTCTAGTCTAAGCCAAACACTTGATAATAATTTGATTTTTTGATAAAATTATAACTAATGCAAAAATATAAACTAATCTAGAAAGTGAATAAAATGGTCAATGGCCACAAGCTTGGATACAAGGAACTCTCAAGTAACGATTCAATATATTTTATGATTTTACAACTACGAGCGGGTTTATGTTAATAAATAATGGTTTCTAAAATCTCATTGAAAGTCTTCCAACCAAATCAATGAATTTCACTCTAAGATTTTCCAAGCCTTAGAGTGTGATATCAAGCACAACCAATTGAATCTCAAGTAACTTTCCTATTCCTAGCTCAAGTTATTAGATGAGGATTATGCCCCAAATTCTTGCTATTAACTCTTTTCCTAACCTCTACTTTCTTTTCCAAGCAAAGTATGGGTATTTAGGCACAAATAATGTTGTACACCATTAAAGGACATTAAAGCTTGAAGAGTTAATAGAGAAACAATAAACCCACTTCATTGGAAATACAAATCATTCAATACATAAGCATAACAAGAGTTTTAATCCAACACTTGATAATGAATAATATTATAAACAATATTCAAGTAATGGAATAAAATACAACACCCTTAAATAAGCAATACAAAGCAAGGAATTGAAGAAAGGGTTGAGAAATTTATCATTAACGAGCTCCAATCTTCTCCCCCAAAGGTGTGGTGTAAAACCCTAGCTCCAAAGCTTGTGTTGAATGGCCAAAGATGAATATAATTGCTCCCTTGTCTTCCTTTTGTAGTTCCCCACTTTTTCCAAGTCCAAAAATAACAAAATAAGCCCTAAGTTTTCAGATTTGCAAATCTGTCCCGTTTTTGCAAAACTGTCCACTTTTGACAGTTTTGGATAACTGTGCAGTTTTTGTCCAATTTAGCCTCTTTTTGACTTTATTTTCGCTTGGTTTATTCTAATCACTTCTAAATCACATAAACCTATAAAATGGAAGTAAACGACATTAAATGCACTATTTTTTCAATCAAAACATAGCAACAATCTAAGATTAAAGAAGAAATAAGTTGGTAAAATACCAACTTATCATCTTCCCGATTTGGTTGACTATGATAGCCCGAACTTGAATTTGATACCTTGGTGAAGTACTTATTCATTGACTCTTGGATCTAATTAAGATTGTTGATTCGTTAAATAAATATCTCAATGCTAAATATAGTTGATTCTTTAAACAGATTTGACCATTTGACAAGAATAACACATGTTGATCAGTGGAGATTTACAAAGAAGAATAAGGAACATTTTTTGTGGTCCTTTAATTTATTGGTAAATACACATTTATGTGGCACATAAAATGAGTAATCTAAAACACGGTGTTCTATTCTTGATGAGTTGATATTAAAGTTAAATATCTAGCAGATACCAAAAAAATCATAAATTTGTTAGATATTTTTTTTCCAAAATTTGAAACCTCAACATTACAAATAATGGTGAAAGCTAACAGTGGGACAATTGATGTTGAACAAAACAATTGGATAAAAGAGTGACAAGAACCAGAAGACTTGGACTTGCAATTTGCAAACCCCACATTAGATACTTAACAAATAACAACTTTGACCTGTGTGTGTATGCATGTATATATATATAGAAGGAGAAGAAAACAATTTATAATCACTTGGATGGAATCATAGAAAAGGTACATCAATATAACATTCACATGATTCACAATGATTCAAAATCTTGCAAGCATGTGTTGCTTAGCAGTCACCAGAGAAAGCTATTATAGTTGGAAAGAAATTCCTAATTCCACCACATTTTTGAAAAAAAAAAAAAATTAGAAGTAGCTAAACGGCGTCGTCTGTTTTTCAGAAATTAAATGAAAAAAATAATAAGAGCTAAACTTTAAAAAATATGATGTCCCTCAGGCTAGAACCCAGGACTTAGAGATTTATTTTGAACATCCTGAAACCGTTGAGCTAGCCTTTTCCATGTTGTTGAGGGTGTTCAAAACATATATATCTACATAGACTCAGAAAATTTACCCTATATCTACAGTGGAATTTTTCGCCGAGGGTGTTCGGGTGAACACCCTGTGCTGCCTATAAATCTGCCCCTACACCCCACAACCACTCACCCCCACCTTACCCCACACTACCCCCACCCTCATCCCACAACCACCCACCCCTCCGCCACCCCCACCCACTATCCCTCACCACTACACAACCCCAACACCATAACTACTCACCCCCACCCTACAACCCATTATCCCCACCCTCACCCCACGATCACCCACCTCACACCACCCACCCCTCCACCACCCCCACCCACCACCTACTTAGTTCCTATTTTATCCTTTACCTTAGTTTTATTGATATTTATAAACTAATTTCTAATTAAGAGTTAAGGGTATTTTAGTAAACGTACAAGTTATTATACAAGTACTGTAAAGTCAAACCAAACAATAGAAATGTTATTAAATCACAACAAAAGATACAGTCTATCCAAACATTGTGTTCATTAATACATTATAATACAGTACGACACCATATTGTACCATACCATATGGTACATTAATGAATCACGGGAAACAACCATCCAATTTTATAATTTTAAAACTGGAATCTTCTAGTACCATGTCTAATTTAATTTCAGGTGCTAAATTCATTACCACCAACAAGTTGTGGTGGGGGTAATAAGGTATTATTTCATCTTTATCAAAGATCTAGGATAAGAGATCATTTTATCTCCATAATAGGACTTTCCGGCATAAAGCTATAAAGTGGGTAGCGGACAAATAAAATACTAAACTCATTCATTTTCAATTACTAGTATTCGTACTCGCGCGTTGTGCGATCAATGTCAAATGGAATTAATCGTAAATTATTACTCAAATCTATTTACAATATGTCTGTATTTCCTTCAATATTTAGATTGATAGTTTTGTGGAGACCACTATTTTATCTAGTCAATTTTTAATACTCCTCCTTTATTTTTCTGGTCAAGTAATATTCTATTGCATGTAAAGGATAATTAAAGGTTGTTAAAGTGATTCCTTAAAAAACTTTTAGGGTAGAAAAAGAAGTTTGAAATCTAACTTTTATAGCTACTTTCTTTCACAACTATTGAATTTCATTTTTACCCGTTCCAATCCATATTCATATTCTCTGAAAAGAATCTATACTAATAGTTAGGGTTTTCCAATTACTCCTAACTTAATTCCTCTTTATAGTAAAAATATTCGTTTTTATCTTTCATTTAAAGAAAAATACAAACTACGTACTTTTTAGAAAGTTTATATTCCAAATTAAATTCCAGCTATTAAAAAAAATCAATTCAAACATTAACTACACTCATGTTATTTTAGTGTTCATTAATATCCTCCAAAACTTGTCATGTAATTTTTAATAATTCACCGCTTAGTTAAATATCATTTTACGTTATATGCATACCTTATCAGATTTTCTTATAGTTAGTCAATATGTTTATCATATATTTCTTGATATAGAAAAGTAGGAAAAAAAAACTATATTCCATAAATAGAAGAGAAGTGTCTTTAAGCTAATTGATTAGAGCTTGTAATTAGAAATAAATGAACCTACATTCTTTCTAACCCTTAAACAAAAAATAAAAACAAATTACTTAGATAACATAAACTAATTGAGTTTTGTAAATTTATTTATGTGATTGTAAGACATAAATTATGTTGAAGTCCATTATCATATATATTCACCAAAATAACAAACTTGCTCTATCATTACCTTTTTTTTGGAGTTCAAATAATGATGGTCCATTTCCTTAGACAAAAATCAAAGATGAACCATGAACCTGCACTGAGAAAAAAGATAATGGATACAATATTATACGTATTCATCATTAAATTGTTGTTATTTCTTGTATCAATATAACATTCACATGATTCACAATGATTCAAAATCTTGCAAGCATGTGTTGCTTAGCAGTCACCAGAGAAAGCTACTGTAGTTGGAAAGAAATTCCGGCCGGCGGGAGGTGATCCGGTGGCTGCGGCGGTGCTTTGTAATTTGTGAATTGTTATACCCAAGTGTTGGTGGAAACAAGGTTTACTGGGAGCTGATTTTGACTTTTGGATTTTTGGGATTAAAAATTCCTAATTCCACCACATTTTTGAAAAAAAAAATTAGAAGTAGCTAAACGGCGTCGTCTGTTTTTTCAGAAATTAAATGAAAAAAATAATAAGAGCTAAACTTTAAAAAATATGATGTCCCTCAGGCTAGAACCCAGACTTAGAGGTTTATTTTGAACACCCTGAAACCGCTGAGCTAGCCTTTTCCATGTTGTTGAGGGTGTTCAAAACATATATATCTACATAGACTCAGAAAATTTACCCTATATCTACAGCGGAATTTTCGCCGAGGGTGTTCGAGGAAAACCCTGTGCTGCCTATAAATCCGCCCCTGCACCCCACAACCACTCACCCCCACCTTACCACACACAACCCCGACCCTCACCCACTATCCCTCACCACTACACAACCCCAACCCCATAACTACTCACCCCCACCGTACCACCCATTATCCCCACCCTCATCCCATGATCACCCACCTCACACCACCCACCCCTCCACCACCCCCACCCACCACTTACTTAGTTCCCATTTTATCCTTTACCTTAGTTTTATTGATATATATAAACTAATTTCTAATTAAGAGTTAAGGATATTTTAGTAAACGTACAAGTTATTATACAAGTACTATAAAGTCAAACCAAACAATAGAAATGTTATTAAATCACAACAAAAGATACAGTCTATCCAAACATTGTGTTCATTAATACAGTATAATACAGTACAACACCATATTGTACCATACCATACAGTAAATTAATGAATCACGGGAAACAACCATCCAATTTTATAATTTTAAAACTGGAATCTTCTAGTACCATGTCTAATTTAATTTCAGGTGCTAAATTCATTACCACCAACAAGTTGTGGTGGGGGTGATAAGGTATTATTTCATCTTTATCAAAGATCTAGGATAAGAGAGCATTTTATCTCCATAATAGGACTTTCCGGCATAAAGCTATAAAGTGGGTAGCGGACAAATAAAATACTAAACTCATTCATTTTCAATTACTAGTATTCGTACTCGCATGATGCGCGATCAATGTCAAATGGAATTAATCGTAAATTATTACTCAAATCTATTTACAATATGTCTGTATTTCCTTCAATATTTAGATTGATAGTTTTGTGGAAACCACTATTTTATCTAGTCAATTTTTAATACTCCTCCTTTATTTTTCTGGTCAAGTAATATTCTCTTGCATGTAAAGGATAATTAAAGGTTGTTAAAGTGATTCCTTAAAAAACTTTTAGGGTAGAAAAAGAAGTTTGAAATCTAACTTTTATAGCTACTTTCTTTCCCAACTATTGAATTTCATTTTTACCCGTTCCAATCCATATTCATATTCTCTGAAAAGAATCTATACTAATAGTTAAGGTTTTCCAATTACTCCTAACTTAATTCCTCTTTATAGTAAAAATATTCGTTTTTATCTTTCATTTAAAGAAAAATACAAACTACGTACTTTTTAGAAAGTTTATATTCCAAATTAAATTCCAGCTATTAAAAAAATCAATTCAAAATTAACTACACTCATGTTATTTTAGTGTTCATTAATATCCTCCAAAACTTGTCATGTAATTTTTAATAATTCACCGCTTAGTTAAATATCATTTTACGTTATATGCATACCTTATTAAATTTTCTTATAGTTAGTCAATATGTTTATCATATATTTCTTGACATAGAAAAGCAGGAAAAAAAAACCTATATTCCATAAATAGAAGAGAAGTGTCTTTAAGCTA
Organism: Lycium barbarum; assembly: GCF_019175385.1. Taxonomy (NCBI): domain Eukaryota; kingdom Viridiplantae; phylum Streptophyta; class Magnoliopsida; order Solanales; family Solanaceae; genus Lycium; species Lycium barbarum. The sequence continues at coordinate 8,071,993 of NC_083345.1, read as the reverse complement.
TTTGATTAGAGCTTGTAATTAGAAAGAAATGAACCTACATTCTTTCTAACCCTTAAACAAAAAATAAAAACTAATTACTTAGATAAGATAAACTAATTGAGTTTTGTAAATTTATTTATGTGATTGTAAGAGATAAATTATGTTGAAGTCCATTATCATATATATTCACCAAAATAACAAACTTTCTCTATCATTACTTTTTTTTCGGAGTTCAAATAATGATGGTCCATTTCCTTAGACAAAAATCAAAGATGAACCATGAACCTGTACTGAGAAAAAAGATAATGGATACAATATTATACGTATTCATCATTAAATTGTTGTTATTTCTTGTATCAATATAACATTCACATGATTCACAATGATTCAAAATCTTGCAAGCATGTGTTGCTTAGCGGTCACCAGAGAAAGCTACTGTAGTTGGAAAGATATTCCGGTCGGCGGGCGGTGATCCAGTGGCTGCGGCGGTGCTTTGTAATTTGTGAATTGTTATACCCAAGTGTTGGTGGAAACAAGGTTTACTGGGAGCTGATTTTGACTTTTGGATTTTTGGGATTAAAAATTCCTAATTCCACGACATTTTTGAAAAAAAAAAATTAGAAGTAGCTAAACGGCGTCGTCTGTTTTTCATCAATTAAATGAAAAAATTAATAAGAGCTAAACTTTAAAAAATATGATGTCCCTCAGGCTAGAACCCAGGACTTAGAGATTTATTTTGAACACCCTGAAACTGCTGAGCTAGCCTTTTCCATGTTGTTGAGGGTGTTCAAAACATATATATCTACATAGACTCAGAAAATTTACCCTATATCTACAGTGGAATTTTTCGCCGAGGGTGTTGATGTGCCGCTAATTTGTGGCACATTAGACACCTTTTTACTATGAATTTTGGTTGTTTTCAAGTAAGTCTAGTTCTTGTTAATATGTTTTGTTGTGTTTTAGGAAAACAATGGCCCAAAAGCAAAAGGCAAAGAACAAAAGAAAATTTGGCCAGAAATGAAGAATCGACGTTCCATCGATCAGCCGACGAACCGTCCTTTAAAGCGTCGATAAGCTCGATTTTCCAGTGATGACAAAGTTGAAGACGACAAAGGACGGAGGCATCGACGCAGCGTCGAACTGATCGACGCTTCGTCGTTTGTGTCGTCAAGCAGGATCTCTCAACAAGAGGAGAAAAAGACGGAATACTCGACGGAGAGTCGAACTGGTCGATGGCACCGTCGAATGGAACACATTGCTAAAGGTACAAAAGACGGAGAAATCGATGAATCGTCGAACGATCGACGGTCCGTCGATCTTGCTATCGGGGGCAATTTTGTCAGTTTCTGCTATGCGTTTTTTGAGCCTATTTAAAGAACATTTTAGGTTTGTTTTGGTACTAGTATTCGTACCTGCGCGACGCGCGGTCGGTATCAAACGAAATTAATCATAGAAAATTATTATCTTATTTGTTTGACATATTTATAATTATTTAATTTGTGAAATATTAAAAATTATTACTGATTAACATCATGAGTAATGTAAAACTTAAATAAAGATTTACTGAAAATTAGTTGATGCTGAAATAATATTAAATTATAGTTTTACTTATTTGAGCACATCGAATTATATTAATTTAACAAATATTTAATTATCATCTTGTGATGATTAACCTTATATCATTACACAATCCTGATCATCATCTCTAACATATAAAAAATCATATCACTACAAAAGAAAAAGTTTATTTGGCATAACTATTATTTATGGTATTTACTTCTAAATGTGGTTTGGAAAGAAAAGAATTTATGAATGTTGTGTTATAAATTTACCCACATGATATTTTGTTTTGGTATTTTTAAAATTTTTTAATTTGGTACTTAGCTCTTCTATTTTTCTTTATCACTAAATCTTTCGACAAACATTTTGCACGGACAATATTAAGTCTGATAATATTCTACAAAACACAATGTAACCAAATCTATTGGGAGGAAAATATTTTTGTTCACAACTCTTCAATTTCTTAAATTATGAAAATATTATTTAGAGTTTAACCCATTTCACTTCATATTTTTCTACTGATTCACTAAAATATGTATAAATATACGTTGTACATTCTTTCTCTCGTATTATCCAATTACTTCATTATATTCTTAAAATTAACAAGTATAAATCGTTCCCCCCCCCACCCACAACCCTTATATTCGTATTAATTATTATTAAATATACTCTATTATATTCAATATTTTAAATTTTAAATAATTCGTTCACAACTCTTACGCTCCCCCCCCCACCCACAACCCTCTAGTATTATCCAATTACTTCATTATATTCTTAAAATTAATTCTTAGTTTTCTCTCTATAAGTTTTCTATCTCTAATAATATAATTTCAAATATTCTTATTTTAACTTCTAATAAGTCTTATACTCTGGGAGGTTACCTTTTAAAAGTAAGACAAATATTTTGAGTTAGAGTATTAGCAATAACCCATTCTAGCTCTTATATTTTTCTTTATCACGAATATATCACTTAAATATTATTTCTAATTATTTCAGTTTTTGATTTACTTCAAAACTATTATTTTGTTAGTCACTGAAAATTACCCCCAACCCCCAAATAACCAAATCTATATGAAAATATTTCATTGTTCACAACTCTTCAATTTCTTAAATTATGAATAATATTTTGTGTATTATCCAATTACTTCATTATATTCTTAAAATTAATTCCAAGTATAAATATACCCCCCCCCCCCCCCTCTTTGTACATTCTTTCTCTCGTATTTAATTAGTTTTCTACATATTATATTCAATATTTTATATTTTAAATCTTCCGTTATGAAGTCTTAGCTATAATTTATTTTTTTATAATATAATTCCAAATATTCTTATTTTAAATTCTAATAAGTCTTATACTTTGGGAGGTTACCTTTTAAAAGTAAGACAAACATTTTGAGTTAGAGTATGAGCAATAACCCATTCTAGCTCTTCTATTTTTCTTTATCACTAATATACCACTAAAATATTATTTCTAGTTATTTCAAATTTTGGATTTACTCATATTAGATCATATTGCCTTAAAATTTCAAAACTATTATTTTGTTACTCAATGAAGATTACCCCCAACCCCCAAATAACCAAATCTATATGTAAATATTTCATTGTTCACAACTCTTCAATTTCTTATATTATGAACCCCCCCCCCCCCCCCCCCCCGAATTTCTTTGCACATTCTTTCTCTTGTATTTAATTAGTTTTCTCCATTTAACATTTCTACCTATAGTCAAAATTATATCATATTTAAAACTGAAGTGTAACTTTGAATTCAACCAAAGTATAAATACAGAAGTTATTTTCTTATCTTATCATGAAATCTACTGATATTTTCAATTATTATTTTGTATTACATGCAATTGAGTTTTCTTATCTTAAATGGAAGAATATTTAAGAAACTATAAGGAAAGATACAACTTTCAAATTAGAAAAATAAGTATGTTGAAAAAGATTTTCTTTCAAAAACAAAACAGCCATAAGGATGAAAAGAAATGGGTCGGTTTTGGGTTAAAACCAAAACCAAACCAATATAATCGGTTTTTAAAATTATTAAAACAAAACCAAATCAAATATAATACATATCCGTCAGTTTGGTTGAGGTCGGTTTGGGTCGGTTTTTCGTTTTTTAAGAACATTAACGGTATTTCTCTCTTTCATGATATTTTTCCTACAATTAGGAGAGAGTTTTCTATCCCTTTCCAACTTATAATCTGTTATTACCCTTTAATTGCGGTAGCTATAGTTTCTTGCATTATGGAGAAAATGTCTTAGGATTTATGATTTCAATTAAGTGAATAAAATTTATAATAAATACAAAAAATAAATCTAGGTAAATCTCATATAGTTATTTTCTTGAATAAATGAGTTTGAGTTTATGGATTTCTTTTTTAAAATCGGCTTAAGGTATAAAGTTCATTAGCTTATTAGAGATAAAAAAATTCTTAAAAATTATATAAATTATTCAAAAGTATTTATAAAAAATCAATATATATATATATATATATAAAATTATGTATAAAATCTGTCGGTTTGGTTTTTTTCTTCTGTTTGCTTTTAGTATAACCAAAACCAAACCAAATATTATCGGTTTTTAAAATTTCAAAACCAAACCAAACCTAACCCAAGTAAATATCGGTTTATTTAATCGGTTTGTTTTTTATTTTCTGTTTGGATCGGTTTTTAACCAAACCGTGAACACCCCTAGAAATGGGATTAGTCAGTTAGACATGTTATCTTTTATTATATTTGTCCAAACCAACCTTATTAATTAAAAATTATCTGATTCATTTGCACCTTAGAAGGAAGGACTCCTTCCAATAACTGACCAACATTATAAATGATATCAACAAAATATCAATCAGACATACCTAATGTATGCTGCAGATTCAATAAGTTATACAATGAACAAATTTAGCAATGACATTTATATTTTAATTATTAATACTCGTATAAAAATTGATTACCACTTTACAGTAGGCTTCTTGTTTTAATGATAGAAATAAGCTAGCTTCGTGTTACCGGTATAGTAAAAGAGGAATGTACTGTAGGGTAAATGTAGTTGCATAAACTAATAGAATGTACACATTTTATTTTGACATACCTCCCGCACAAACATCACGCAATACACTACGAACTTGCTGCATTGTTACCTTGCTTTAAAAAATTTCCTTCTGTAACAATAATTTTTTGAGAAATATATAATTATGTCAATCATCAAGTTCACGGCAAAACAATGAAATAAGTGTAAATAAATATGTCATGATTAAAAGATAAGTAACATCTATTATATAAGCCAAAACATAATTTTCTTCTGTCAAAATAAAACCAATTTCTTTTGCCTTAAAAAATGATATGGAATTTGATGCAAACATAAAAGTAATTATATGAACAGAAGATCGAAAATAGAGAACATAGCTTAAGACTTTCCATAGCAGTTTATACAAAAGCAAAAACCGCGTAATTTTAATGATTTTACCCCTTGAAAATCTAAAATCGAAATGACACAAATACCCTTAGGTTGAAATTTAATCACCAAAAACAGGCATGTCGATCCAAGCATTATATTCAATTCACTCTTCTAATATCGTGTGTGTGTGTGTGTGTGTGTGTATATATATATATATATATATATATATATATATATATATAATCTCCTGGTGCTACTTACATCAAACATAGAAACATATGGAGCATGTATATATTAGAAGAATTCTTCTACTTTAATAAAAATGGAATCGAGAAGCAAAAAAAGTATCAAAAATAATATACATGAATGAATTTAAATTACCTCTAAAAAACTCACACATCATACGTGCATCAATGGCCAATAGAACTTACTATTAAGGATCACAATAACAACATAATCTTTATGTTTTCTTGAAAGACTAAGCAAGAAATGATACATAGAATAAATATTTGAGAGAGAAGTTATGTAAAGAAAGAAATTAAATTACCTCTGCAAAGTACAAAGTGATATGTGGCTGTGGAAATAGCTGATAGAGTTTAATGTAAAAGCATAAATATAGCAAAGAATAAAATGTTTGAGTTCATGTAGAACTTTTCAATCGTGAGGTCTCAGTTCCTTTAGTTTTTAAATGAAAATTATTGATATCATGCATGATATACTTATCCTATTATCTCTCATTCAAGATTTCTATCTTTTATCTAGCTTGAAGCTCAACAAACATTTAAATGTAAATACTTATCCTATCTCTAATTAATTAAAAAAGAATGTAAATATTGATAGAGAAACAATTTAAAATACTACTGATCATCCGTTGACTTCAATCTTTTTAGATAAATGTCATTAGATTCAAAATATACGATATAGATAAAGATTGTTTATCATTTAAAAAACCTTTATATTGATTGCAAATTCAATTTTATTACATAGCCAATTAAAGTTTGTCTTAAAATTGCCAAGTGGCTTGTTATTAGCTTGCCACTTGGCTTAACCACATTGCTTGTACCTCTCCTTTTATATATATATAGATTCAGATTTTATTGTAACCACATTAAAAGTTCCATTGGTGGGTGAGCATTGAATACTCCCCTTTTGGAGCTTAGTGAAGACAACGAGATTCCATTTTCCATCATCTTTATTACACTTTGTAAGCTTTATGTCTCATTTATTGCTTACTACTTTTGAGACCATAATGTGTGAGTAGTTTCTTTAATCAAAGTTGTGGACCCAAAAGTAGTAAGCAATAAATGAGACATAAAGCTTACAAAGTGTAATAAAGATGATGGAAAATGGAATCTTGTTGTCTTCACTAAGCTTCAAAAGGGGAGTATTCAATGCTCACCCACCAATGGAACTTTTAATGTGGTTACAATAAAATCTGAATACCAAAAAAAAACCTAAAATGTTCTTTAAATAGGCTCCAAAAACGCACAGTAGAAACTGACAAAATTGCCCCCGATGGCAAGATTGACGGACCGTCGATCGTTTGACGATCCATCAATTTCTCCGTCTTTTGTACCTTCAGCAATGTGTTCCATTCGACGGTGCCGTCGACCAGTTCGACGCTCCGTCGAGTATTCCGTCTTTTTCTCCTCTTGTTGAGAGATCCTGCTTGACGACACAAACGACGAAGCGTCGATCAATTCAACGCTTCGTCGATGCCTCCGTCCTTTGTCGTCTTCAACTTTGTCATCACTGGAAAATCGAGCTTATCGACGCTTCAAAGGACGGTTCGTCGGCTGATCGACGGAACGTCGATTCTTCATTTCTGGTCAGTTTTTCTATTGTTCTTTGCTTTTTTCTTTTGGGCCATTGTTTTCCTAAAACACAACGAAACATATTAACGAGAACCAGACTTACTTGAAAACAACCAAAATTCATAGTAAAAAGGCGTCGAACGTGCCACAAATCCGTGGCACATCAACACCCCCAACTTAGGATCTTTGCTTGTCCTTAAGCAAGTAGACAAAACAACCACAAAATAAAATTGCAACTATGCTAAAAATAAAGTAGAAGTGACTACAATGGTGCTTGCTCATCGCTACCGGCATGTGCATTTTTCAAATCAACTCCCTTTTTTTCTCATTCCCAAACAGGGTTCTTTCAAAACAAACTTATTAGAATTGACCCTGACGCTTCAATCGATGACATCACATTATTAAAAGCATTTATGCGTGCGAGTATTCACCATTATGCCCTCACTTAGATTAGAGAATGTCCTACGCACAATTTTATAATAAGAATCGGGACAAGGATGGATGAGAATAGAAAGCACTCGCGCTCACAAATAAGTTCATGATTCACAAGTGCAGATACCATATTCTTGCCTTTAATTTCAATGCCTAACACTTTCGGATGGTTCAATTGTGATCACTATAGGACTTGTTCTTGGGTTGTAATGTAGGCTCGGGGATGGGTAGGATACTCATTTGGGAATTAGTGACTCATCCTCCTCGACACTACAAATTTTTACCCCTTTTTTTTTCATGCCCAATCTATTCATTCTTCAACTCATGACTAAGATGTGATTTTACTCTTACCAGAATTTACAATCTTTTTATGAGACAATATTATTATTGTTATAAAACTATATATATATATATATATATATATATATATATATATATATATATACATATATATATGATCTTTTTTTTTATAAACCTTTCTCAAATTTAATTCGCTATCACATCAAGTTCTCGACTATGCAACTCACACACCCCCAGCTTTAGGCTCTTGGCCTTTACTTCACACATATACCACCCCCAGCTTAGGCGATTTGCCTCTTTTCTCTAGTAGTGTCAAGGAGGGAATGGGTGCAAAGATGGAATGAATTCATGAAATGGGGAAAAGGTTTGTTACAACTAATCAAGAGAAAAAGCCAAAGGCTCAACGTGGGAACTAGTGATATTCATATAGAACAGGTTTTGGGCTTTTTAAGGCTGACGTGACTATTCAGAAGGAAAGCCTATGATCACTTCACAACCGACTATCCTAAGCAATATGGCACGACCTACCAGGCAAGTTCTGGATCCACATATGCTAACAATGAACACAAGAAGTTCTCACACTCACAATGGCATAAGGATTTGAACACTCAATTCATCCACACTCTAATATCTATGATGTCACAGAAAGAACCATACATGTCAATTCATTACAACCTGAGATACGCAAAAAAATTTCGGAGGGGTCAATTTCAAATCAATCCATAAAACACATCATAAATATCCTTTTCATCCAAAATTCATGCCATAAGTTCAAAATGCAACAACCATGAAAGTCACAATTACTTTAATTAAAATTTAACAAATATAAATACTACAAAGTACATCAGGTTACCCCACCCCCAGCAAAAATAGGATGCATTGTCCCCAATGCATAAAAAAGTCATACCATCACCCCATGGTGGTGGTGCCGACCTGAAATACTCTAATCCTGTTGTTGCTGCTGAGGTGTCTCCTCCGCAGCAGTCTGAATGGGGGCCCTCTCTGCTGCTGGTTCAGTGGACTGAAGCGATGGAGCTGACTGGCTCTGCGGCTGCAAGTCCTGAGGAGCTATCGTGATCGGCCTGACTGGTGCTGGGATAGCACTAGTGCTGGAAGATGCGCCGGTGAACCTCGTGTCCAGGCGCTGTTATACCCCATTTTAACCGGGTTAAATTAGAAGTACAACATATTGGTGATTCCTGTTTTTGTTTATGTTAAGGAGTCGCCACCTAATTATTTATGGTGAATTAGGACACCTAAAGTTTATTAAAGTTATTTTTCTAAAGTTAGCTCTGTTTAAGGTCTGCGAAACTTAAGATTCTAGGTAAGGGTTCAATTAGTCTAAAGGGAAGGTATTAGGCATCCTTTAAGACCCATTAACAATGGTTGACCGACCGGACTTATAATTAGTTAGGCTAAGTGTAAATGTTGTAAAAAGAAATTAGCTTTGTAAGTATTGCTAAAGTTATAAATAAAAATAGAATGTTATTCAAAATAAAACTTGTAGAAAAGTAATAGTTGCATAAAAGAGTTTAGTTATTAAAAGAAACGAGATGTGTAATGTTTATATGTATTTGGAGAAAATGACCAACAAATTTAAAAGTTATTTAATAAAATTTTAAAGGTTTTATAGAATGACTATTAATTCAATGTATATTATGCAAAGACTGTTTTAAACAAAATGTGTTTTGAAGTGTTGGAAAAGAACTAAAGTGGAACAGTTATCCGTTGAACTAGTTTGCCTCTTTTTTTTTTTTTCAGAATAAGCTAACGTTAATGTAAAATTAGTAACGTTTTAAACTTCTAAAATAGTAAGAACGAATCTTGATTCTCAAAGTATGTAGTCATGCCATTCTAAAATAAATTATTCTAATAATAGAAAATGACAGTATAGATATTATAAGTAGTTGAAACTTATGGAATTAATAGTTGATTTTCCTTAAATTAACTACTCATTACTAAAACCCAAACCCCACTAATTTCGCTAAGGTTTACTTAATCTAAGCAAATAAACACGTAAAAGTATCAGTCATACAATTACCAATTAAATGCACAAAATAAAATAAAATAGGGGAGTAAATGATTTAAATGGGCTCAGCCCATTTTGGGTTGCTGCTCTTCGCTGCCACTGCTATGGGCCTCGGCCCAGAATTTTATTTTTTCGCTGCGGGGTACTGACTCGAGAAGATTTCGTTGGGCTTTGCTTGAAGCCAAATGCGGGAGGAGATGACAAGTCGCTCGGACTCGTATGCGAGATGTCATGCATAAAAAAAGAAAAAGAAAAGGATTAGTATACGATCAATGGATAATGTTAAAACATATAAAACACAAACCCAAACAAATTGGCAGAGCATAAATATTCTATGTAAATATATAGTCATCAGGTGCCTAAAACTGCCTTAACCAACTTTAAGGAAAACCGCTTAATGTTCAGCAATAAGCATTTTAGCACCTCTATACTCAAACAAAAAAAACATCAAAGTGTACCAAATAATACACTGAAGAACAACAATTTGCACCATTAAACTCCCTGATTCATTACTATATATACCTTTTAACAAAGGTATTCCCATAACTAAAGTGTTTGGTAAAGTGGAAAGTGAAAACAAAGTAATGGACCATTCAAGGGACCCTCTTGAACTAATTCTTGACCAAATGGCTAACACAAACAGGACTATGATTTTTGAAGTGTATCAGCAGCTATAAACCTGTAGTTTCATTGCATATGGATTGTTTGAAGCAATGAAATGAAAAGACAACAATGGAACAACAAAAAGAGCAACAAATCTGTTAATACCAGAACATTGGTCAGGGATGAATATTTTCTACCATTTTACTGAACCATAAGCTAAGATCATAACTACATATAGTGGAACTACAGCAGTTAGAACATGATAAAGGTCTGAAAGTGATATCATTTTTCTCTTAAAAGATTCACTGAACAAAGTAGAGATGAAAAAAAATGGATTTTTTGATCACAAAACTCACATGGGGTTTTGCAAGAACACAAAAGATCCAAACTAAACTTCAAGAACCCATTTTTACTTCTCTAAAGCAACTAATTTAGTGATTTCAAGATTAAACAAAAAAAAAATGAGTTCAAGAACAAACCCCCACTTTAGTTTTCCTCTTCTTCCTCACCACTAAACCATAGACTTCAGTATTTGTAAGTGCTAGAAAAGAGTTACTAGCACTAGTGATTTTAAAAGGGAGGAGATAAAATTCACACACTAACAAGGGAATGTTCATATTTCAATCACATAGCAGAACTTCAAGTGTTCACTAATTAATCTCGACAAAGTGCAGAATAATTTTAAAAAGGGGGCAGAACTAACTTTGAATACTTTTACCCATTTAAAGGAACATATTCTGAGATGTTTAGACATTAAAACCAATATCTAATTAACAATATCAGCTACATAGTTTAAACAGCACTCTTAAAGAACTTGCCAACGGTCTGGACCAACCATCATTCTCAACTCAGAAGTCTAAACTTTATACAAACATAGCTTCAGATAGACCAAACTGAAACTCAAACATAGAGATACTATCATGCGTCAAGCCGAAAATTAAACCAAACTAAGATAGGAACAGATAGATATCATTAACTGCCCAATCAAGACTAAATTAACTAGAAGAAAACAGTAGCCTGCATAATACTACTAAGGTACTGAACTTAACCTAACCAACTGGAAATGGAACAAGATTTAATACACGACTTGTTAAGGAAACTAAACACAGAATTCGGACTTGGAACCAAACAGATTTCAACAACCAATACCGACATGTTGTATAATCATTTTATCGTATTTAAATCTAAGCGGATTACATTCATGATAGGGTATATTATTTGAACAAATAGAGTAAAAGAGAGACAATGCTGGCCTATTCTAATCATATACGTAATATACCTAAGATATACTCGCAGTGGTGTGTATACCAAATGTATATCGAATGTATATCTTCTTCTTATCTTGATAACCCACTGTATATCCTATGTATATGCGGTTTTAAATATGTCCTAAATCCTGGAAATTCATTCTAATCATCCAACTACAACAGACATCTTTCGAATTCCATTTTAGCGATTAATATCCTATCCTAACAACTCCCAAACATCAAACAAATGATACAACCACAAAGAAAATATATAACTACTAAAGATGGTAGAATAAATTAAATTCTTAACCAAAGTAGAAATTAAAGACTACAAGCGATAAATGTGTCGAAGTTTATCTTTTTTGCGCGCAGTGAACGGGATGTCAAGGCTTCGAATCTACACTCGAACGCGACGAACTCGAACTCGAAGAACCCGATTAAAGTAACAAAAGTTTCCAACCAAGAAAAGTGATTATTGGCTGTTCTTTTTTTTCGAATAATGCTATCTTTGATGATTCAAAATTGTGTTTTGTAGGGAATCTTTGGTTCCAGATCCTTGTTCCTTTTTGATTGTCGGTTTCTTGCTAAATCAAGTCCTCTTTGTTCTAAACAATGTCCTGTCCCCCTTTCAATTGAGTAATTCTTCATTATTTATAGAGTTGAGAGCGAAGAGGAGCGTATGAGAGAGAGGAAGCGGGGAACAGGCGTGGTGGAAGTGTCAGGGAAAGATGGCAGAGGCGTGGGTGTGGGGAGAACGTGAGGAGAGAGACGAAGGCGTGGGGGGACAAGGAGATGTGGAAGTGCAGAGGGAGAAAGTGGGCGTGGGAGAATGGAGATGACGATGAAGGAAGGAGAAAGGGAGGCGAGTGAGATGGAGGATAAATTAGGGCAAAGGGAGAGGGAAAAGAGAGAGAGGACAGAGGAGGCGGAGAAAGAAAAGAAAAGAAAGAGAAAGAGGAAGGGGTTAGGTTTAGGGGGGAATTGGACCAGGTCGGGTAAAAATTGTTAGGCTGGACCGGGTAGATTTAGGTAATGGGCTGGTAGGGAAATAATGTGGGCTGATTATTTGAGTGGGGGAATGACATTGTATTTGTATTTTAAGCCATTAATTTGGCTGAAGATTGTTAGTCCTTCCTCCTCTATTTAATTATTTTTTGAGCTTCTAATTTAATAACTGGTAAAATATATATTATGTAAAAAAATAAATATTTTACAAAGTGTTGTCTTGTAATTAATTTAACGAGTCCAAACCCTAAAAAAATGAAATAATGACGAATCATTTCAAATTTGTGGTAAAGTAATACTTGTAATGTTGAAAATTAAAGTAGTGATATTAATAGTAGTAGCAATAAAATATTGTGAAAAAATAAAGAATTTAGATCATTAGTAAATTCAGAAACCCGAGTAAATTAAAAAAAAGAGGGACAAAATTGGGTGTCAACAGATGCCCCTCTTCGATTGGAGATGATGTAAGAATCTTCGGGCGAAGAAGTTGACGTAGTAGCCAGTTTTATTCCGACCAACAAATATAAATGTATAAGAAAGTACGATTTTGGAAAATTGATGGAAAATATTATGAGGACTGAAGGAATTATGGAAGATCATGGCCGAATCTCAGCTTCGAGTTATTTACATATCTAGGGCTGCACTAAGGTCATGCGTAGTTCGAAAGTTTTTGTGGATTCATAATCTTGCGGGGGTTGCAGACAGGTGACGAGAACGTTCAAGAATGGAACATATGCTTATAGCCTCCTAGTTATAAATGTGGCGCGCAACACACCTTTAAGTAGGACTCTACTAGCCACGATGTAAATTCTCCAAAAATGCCCCAGTGTTGAGTTATGGAGACGCTGGGGGTGTAGAAAGGAATATGAGATTGTGAAAAGATTTGATTGAAATAGAGTTTTAGCGGTGGATATGAAAGGAAATTTTGGATAACCTACGCATCACATGTTTGTGGACGTAGGCGGAGTCGAGTTCGAGAGTAGATCCGTGAACCTTGCTTGTGAGTTTGATACTCCTCTTTAGCGTGTTTGCCCCAGTTCACTGCGTAAGATAGAGTTCCACGTTGCGCTATGTCGCTATATGTAGATTGTACTTTCTGAAATTCATGTAAAAAAATAGTAATAAAGTCTGGGGTAAAGTTAACAGTGTAAAACTTATAAAGAGTGTAAAATAATAGTAAATATGAGTGTGAGAATAAGACGAAGCCGTGCGGCTTATAATGAGGCAGTGTGGCCAAATGTTGTCTCTGGTTGTCTTCCAGGACTTGAATGAATGCGCGATATTTATGCTGAATATCTCCAGTTGTATTTGAAGACTTTAAATGCTAATGAGGCCTCCGGCTGTCTTCCGGGACTCGATGATAAATGATATCTGCGAAATTTAAGGTAAAGTCGTTAAAGTAGGTAAAGTAGATGATGAAATAAAGCGATAAAGTATAGAGTAAAGTAAGTGTGTAGCCGTTTGGCTTATGCAGGTGAGGCTGTGTAGCCATGTGATGTCTCCGGTTGTCTTCGGGGACTCGATGATATATCTCCGGTTGTCTTCGGAGACTTGATGATATATCTCCGATTGTCTTCGGAGGCTTAATGATAATTCTTATAAAGTTCAAGGTAAAATCGTTAGAGTTGGTAAAGTGAATGATAAAGTAGAGAGTAAAGTCATAGTGTAGCCGTCTGGCTTATGCATGTGAGGCTGTATAGCCGAATGATGCCCCGGTTGTCTTCGGAGACTTGATGATAATCCCTGCAAAGTTCAGGATAAAGTTGTTAAAGTTGGTAAAGTAAATGATAAAGTAATTGGCAGAGTAGAGTGATAGTGTAGCCGTCTGGCTTATGCATAGAGGCTGTATAGCCGAATGATGCCCCCGGTTGTCTTCGGAGACTTAATAATAATCCCTGCAAAGTTTTGGATAAAGTCGTTACAGTTTGTAAATGATGTCTCCAGTTGTCCTTGGAGACTTGATGCAATCCCATAAAGTTCAGGATAAAATGCAAATGATGTCTCCGGTTGTTTTCGGAGATTTAATGATGCAAACCCTGTATAGTTCAGGATAATGCCTCCGGTTGTTTTCGGAGACTTGGTGCAAACCCTGTAAAGTTCAGGATAATGTCTCCGGTTGTTTTCGGAGACTTGATGCAAACCTTGTAAAGTTCAGGATAATGTTTCCGGTTGTTTTCGGAAACTTGATGCAATCCTGTAAAGTTCAGGATAAAATATAAATGATATCTCCGGTTGTTTTCGGAGATTTAATGATGCACACCCTGTATAGTTCAGGATAATGTTTCTGGTTGTTTTCGGAAACTCGATGCAATCCTGTAAAGTTCAGGATAAAATGTAAATGATATCTCCGGTTGTTTTCGGAGATTTAATGCAAACCCTGTAAAGTTCAGGATAATATTTCCGGTTGTTTTCGGAAACTTGATGTAAATCCTGTAAAGTTCAGGATGATGTCTCCAGTTGTCTTTGGAGATTTAATGCAAACTCTGTAAAGTTCAGGATACAGGTAAATGAAATAAGTAAAGTGGATGATAAAGTATGGAGTAAAGTAAGCATAGCCAGTTAGCTAATGATGTTGATGAGACTGTGACAAGCCAAATTTATGACGTCTTTTGTGTAATCCCGATTTAATTCGTCTTTAATCTCGGCAACCTACAAAACAAGTGTATTTGTTAATAAAGTCATAAAGTTGTTGTGATAAAATAAAATTAAAGATAAAGTTAGAAATAAAGTCACTTGGCTTTTTAAGGCGAGGCCATAATGGGCCAAAGGATGCTTTTCTGCCACGATTGATAGACTTGGTTGTTGATCTCGTGATTTTTAATTCCTGCACTCAAAGAAAAATTCTTAGTTTGGGAGGGGGAAGTTGATTCGTGTTGACTCGAAGCTTGACGTTGTTGGTTCTCCATTTGTCCTGTTTGTTTGGATCTTGTGATCTCCGTTCAAGCTTCGGTAGGTGAACAGTAGCAAAACAATTGCAAGAAAGTATTTCATTTAAAATGTAGGTATGTAAGTATATGTATAAGGAAATGTACTATATGTATATAAGTTGTGAAATATATGTATTTAAGGAAAGATATATATGTAAATATATGTATGCAAGTTGTAAAATATTTCTGCCAACTCCAAATTGTGACACTTCTAAAGTAATACTTCCTGTCTGGTAGCCTTAATCTTGTCGATATCTAACTCTAATCTTTCAAAATATGCCCCAGTTTTGATTCAGCAGGGCGTACTAAACCTATGTTATGGTGTGACCGAACCTTATATAGGTTGCCTACGTATCCCTCCAAAGGAATCAGGTCAGAACGTAGTTCATAAGGTACATAGAAATGGTTTGAAATTTTCTGATAAAGGGACCGAACCCGATTTGGATTGCCTACGTATCCCACCAAGGGAATCAGGTTAGCGTAGTTCTGTTATACAAATGGTAAAAGATTTGTTGGATTTTTATCTAGGTGTGACGGACCTGTATGTTGATAGTCTATGAATCCCGCTGAGGGAATCAGGCTATATGTAGTTCTCCTTGTATAAGGATTTTTTGAATTTTCTATTATAATACAACCGAACCCTATATGGGCTGCCTACGTATCCCACCTCGGGAATCAGGTCGGAACGTAGTTCATACGTGTATTAAAGGAAAGGTTGCAAACTAGGTTGTCTAACCTAATGTCGTCCTTGATTTCTTCTTGACTGATAGCCTTGACGCTTGTGTCATTGTCTATCGGCTATTTAGGTCTCTTTCATCTGGAATCTTGTTTTATTCTTTATTATTTTCTCGAGACTATGTTATTCATCGTTCATTTTATGTCACAATCGTAGAGTTGGCAGTTTTGATAAATAAAGTAGAAAATAACAATAATGGATGATTAAGGAAAATCAGAAATGCATTCATAGTTTTTTTTGCAATTTAAGCTTCGAAAAGATGAAGCAAAACAAACAAAAGTTTGGGTACGATTCAAGCCTCAATTTAAAAAAAACAAGTTCACTACATGTTCACGCTACCAAGACTCGCGGCGAATCAGGGATGGAGTACGAGTCTAATTCTTCAGAGTCTCTCATAGTTCGACACCCCATATGGTCGATGTCTCGGTATTGTGAGTAGTTGTAGTAGTAATCTTCATATGTGTTTGTCTTTGGATTGTTCCTACGGGAGCGACAAAAGTTGATGACATGTCCCCTTCCCACATTTCCAATTGACACACTGGATTCTTTCAAATCTTGGCCTCTTCGTGAGTAGGTAAAGGATTGTGGACCACATTGGGCTTAGCTTCAGCGAGCTGGATCGCTCCTTCCTTGATCAAGGCTTCGATTCTGTTTTTAAGACCAAAGCAATCCTCAGTGTCGTGCCCAGCAACTCCAGAATGGTATGCACAACGCTTGGAACCATCAAACCATCTTGGAATAGGATCGGGAATTTTCCCTTCAACCGGTCGTATCAGATCTGCAGCTTTCAGTCTTTCGAATAACTGAGCCAAGGGTTCAGCGATCTGAGTGTACTTACGGGTATTTTTGATGTCATGGTTTGGGCGGGCTTTAGGTGTAGTGTGTGGTCGATTTTGCTAAGTTGGAGCTTGAACGGATTGATGTGGACGTGGGTTTTGATATGGAAGTGCTCGAGGTTGGTAGTAATTTTCTTGGGCGTTGTAGACAGGGTAAGGAGATGGTGGAGCTTGGTAGGGTTCAGGGTAGTGGTAAGGGTAGAAAGGTTGTGGTGGGTGGTTAAAGTATGTAATGGCTTGGCTCGGCTTATGCCCTTGGATATTCATGACTGCAGCGACATCTTCTTTCTTCTTTTTAACCCCGCCGATAGAACCGGATTGAATAGCTTTGTTTATTGCTTGTAAAGCAATAAGATCCTGAATTTTCCCCGATCTGATTCCTTCTTCTAAGGCTTCTCCCATTCGGACAACTTCTGTGAATTTCTGTCCCATCATACCTATCATTTTCTCATAAAATACGCCAGCCTGGCATTCAATGAAGGTAGCAGTCATTTCTCTATCATTCATCGGAGGTTGAACCCTGGCCGCTTCTGACCTCCAACGTAACGCATACTCGCGGAACGTCTCAGTTGACTTCTTGGTTAACTTAGTCATGTAAACTCTATCAGGCGTGATATCGGTGTTAAAACTGAATCTGTCCATAAAGTCTTGTGCCATGTCACTCCAATCACGCCATTTACGGACGTCCTGTTGTGTATACCAAGTAAGAGCCTCACCAGATAAGCTTCTTATGAATAGCTTCATCCTTATGTTCTGGTCTCTTCCTACTCCAACCATTTTGTCGCAATAAGCCCTTAAATGTGTATGAGGATCGCCTGTTCCATTGAATGTATCAAATTTCGGCGGCTTGTAGCCTACGGGCAAATCGACGTCAGGCTGAACACACAGATCTTCGTATTCTACACTTTTTCTTTCCCTGGCGACTTGAAGGTTTCTCATCGCTTCTTTGAGACTGTGGATCTCTTTTAGCAATACGTTATCTGCCCCTGCTTTTGCATCTTTTTTCATTTTCTCGTATTGATCCACCTCGGGTTGGAACCTGACCGTTACTGGGTTGGTAAAGGCTTGTGTTTCTGCTGCATATACCGGAGGCACATACTGTGTATTTGGAGTGACAAAATGTGCCCCTTGTAGATGCTGGGTTGGATAAGTTTGGACGGTGGGGGTGTTTTGGACTGGAGGTGGTGTGTTATAAGTGGTGTTTGTAGGTGGTTGATTTGGTGGGTTTAGAGGAGTAGTTGTAGGTGGTGGATTAGTGTTGGTGGGCAAAGTAACATAGGGAGTGTGAACTAGCGATTGACTTGGTGGGTTGACGGGTGGTGGATTAGGAGTAGCATAGGTAGTATAGGTGGGTGGTTGATTTTGTGGAGGAGTATAGTTAGTGTAAGTGGGTGGTTGACTTTGTGGGGGAGTATAGGCGGATGATGGATTTGGTTGATTTGCGGGGGTGATCGAAGGTAAGTTGTTGGTAGGTGCATTGTTTTGTGGAGGAAAATGCTCAGGAACTGGAGATTCGAGTGATGGGAAACGAGGCGGGTTTGGTGCAGTATTTCTAGGTTCAGGGGGTGGACTTTGGAGTGTGAGGGATAAATTGGTCAAGTCCCTAACCCGATTTAGTTCTCCACGTAGATTCTCAATTTCTTGAGTCAGGCGGGCGATATGTTCATCATGTTGAATATTAGTTCTGTGTTCGGAAGTCTCGGGGGGATCACTAGAGATCACGATGTTTTCCAAACCAGTTGAAATAGATGCGGCTAGATCAGACATAATAATTTCTTTTCCTTGAATAGCCCAACTACGTCGCGGTAATGATGATGTCTTTGACCTTGTGAGGTAAGGATGGTCAGCCAGCTCGAGTGTCAACACGAATCAACTTTTGGGGAATAAAATAAAAGAAACATAAAGTGTAAATGATGTTAGTCTCATGAACATATCTAGGTAAAGTCATGATCATGTAGAGTCAAGTAAGTCATGTAGCAAATAATTCGTCAAATAAAGTCCAACAAGTTGTCAAACAAATATAAACGATTATATCAAACAATAATAACGCGTCCTAATATGCATGTGACCTCTTTATGCCAGAGGTAGGCCTAACGTTTGTTTGAAGGGTAAAGTGTGCCATAATACGTCATCCCGTTGCTTTGATTAATTAAACAAATTCTATTTCCCAAATAAAGTACAAAAGTAGTGTAATATTTATTACATGAGTAAAATATAAAATATTTCCTAATCTAAGTAAAGTAGATGCAACGTCTAGCTCCATTTTGTGATGTCTTTGGTCTTCGTCATTTGTTGTACTCCAATGCAAATCCATACCTGTCATAGAAACATTAGTCATTCCCTCCCTCCTAAAGTTTAATTAATTAGAGCAAATAGTCAATATTTAGGCACAATTATCCTTCAAACATGCACATAAAGTATGATTGGTGTCACTTGGGGTCATGAACCCGCTTGGACGTTTGGGTAAAGGCATCTAATGGGCTTTAATACACCAAGGGTATTAAGCCTCCTAGGTTATGAAATGTATGCTCCTAATAAAGGTGTTGGTTTAGCTCTATCGTAGGCTGACTAAGAGTTGGTTTCCTATGACGCAAGGTTCCCCCAAGCGGACAACTTGGGAGTGGAAAGTCCGTGGCCGTCGACTGCACCGCCGATCGACTAAATCCACAAGATCAATCCAACTAAAGGGGTAATTTAGTAGTGCACGGGCGCGAACCGCGAAGCCGTTTTAAGTGTGTGAATATGTGTGATTTTTCCAGGAGTGGAAGAAATATGAACGGACTGACAGTTTTATCAAAGCAAGTAACACATAAGCAGTTATTATCAAACAAACAGTTTATATCAAACAAACAATTAATAGCATGTAAAAACAGTTAACAAATAAATAAAGTAATTAAAATAAGCACACAAAGCCTATTTAAACTAAGTCTGTTATGGTTAGAACCTAGGCAGTCCCTAGCAGAGTCGCCAAGCTGTTATACCCCATTTTAACCGGGTTAAATTAGAAGTACAACATATTGGTGATTCCTGTTTTTGTTTATGTTAAGGAGTCGCCACCTAATTATTTATGGTGAATTAGGACACCTAAAGTTTATTAAAGTTATTTTTCTAAAGTTAGCGCTGTTTAAGGTCTGCGAAACTTAAGATTCTAGGTAAGGGTTCAATTAGTCTAAAGGGAAGGTATTAGGCATCCTTTAAGACCCATTAACAATGGTTGACCGACCAGACTTATAATTAGTTAGGCTAAGTGTAAATGTTGTAAAAAGAAAATAGCTTTGTAAGTATTGCTAAAGTTATAAATAAAAATAGAATGTTATTCAAAATAAAACTTGTAGAAAAGTAATAGTTGCATAAAAGAGTTTAGTTATTAAAAGAAACGAGATGTGTAATGTTTATATGTATTTGGAGAAAATGACCAACAAATTTAAAAGTTATTTAATAAAATTTTAAAGGTTTTATAGAATGACTATTAATTCAATGTATATTATGCAAAGACTGTTTTAAACAAAATGTGTTTTGAAGTGTTGGAAAAGAACTAAAGTGGAACAGTTATCCGTTGAACTAGTTTGGCTCTTTTTTTTTTTTTTCCAGAATAAGCTAACGTTAATGTAAAATTAGTAACGTTTTAAACTTCTAAAATAGTATGAACGAATCTTGATTCTCAAAGTATGTAGTCATGCCATTCTAAAATAAATTATTCTAATAATAGAAAATGACAGTATAGATATTATAAGTAGTTGAAACTTATGGAATTAATAGTTGATTTTCCTTAAATTAACTACTCATTACTAAAACCCAAACCCCACTAATTTCGCTAAGGTTTACTTAATCTAAGCAAATAAACACGTAAAAGTATCAGTCATACAATTACCAATTAAATGCACAAAACAAAATAAAATAGGGGAGTAAATGATTTAAATGGGCTCAGCCCATTTTGGGCTGCTGCTGTTCGATGCCACTGCTATGGGCCTCGGCCCAGAATTTTATTTTTTCGCTGCGGGGGACTGACTCGAGAAGATTTCGTTGGGCTTTGCCTGAAGCCAAATGCGGGAGGAGATGACAAGTCGCTCGGACTCGTATGCGAGATGTCATGCATAAAAAAAGAAAAAGAAAAGGATTAGTATACGATCAATGGATAATGTTAAAACATATAAAACACAAACCCAAACAAATCGGCAGAGCATAAATATTCTATGTAAATATATAGTCATCAGGTGCCTAAAACTGCCTTAACCAACTTTAAGGAAAACCGCTTAATGTTCAGCAATAAGCATTTTAGCACCTCTATACTCAAACAAAAAAAACATCAAAGTGTACCAAATAATACACTGAAGAACAACAATTTGCACCATTAAACTCCCAGATTCATTACTATATATACCTTTTAACAAAGGTATTCCCATAACTAAAGTGTTTGGTAAAGTGGAAAGTGAAAACAAAGTAATGGACCATTCAAGGGACCCTCTTGAACCCCCACTTTAGTTTTCCTCTTCTTCCTCACCACTAAACCATAGACTTCAGTATTTGTAAGTGCTAGAAAAGAGTTACTAGCACTAGTGATTTTAAAAGGGAGGAGATAAAATTCACACACTAACAAGGGAATGTTCATATTTCAATCACATAGCAGAACTTCAAGTGTTCACTAATTAATCTCGACAAAGTGCAGAATAATTTTAAAAAGGGGGCAGAACTAACTTTGAATACTTTTACCCATTTAAAGGAACATATTCTGAGATGTTTAGACATTAAAACCAACATCTAATTAACAATATCAGCTACATAGTTTAAACAGCACTCTTAAAGAACATGCCAACGGTCTGGACCAACCATCATTCTCAACTCAGAAGTCTAAACTTTATACAAACATAGCTTCAGATAGACCAAACTGAAACTTAAACATAGAGATACTATCGTGCGTCAAGCCGAAAATTAAACCAAACTAAGATAGGAACAGATAGATATCATTAACTGCCCAATCAAGACTAAATTAACTAGAAGAAAACAGTAGCCTGCATAATACTACTAAGGTACTGAACTTAACCTAACCAACTGGAAATGGAACAAGATTTAATACACGACTTGTTAAGGAAACTAAACACAGAATTCAGACTTGGAACCAAACAGATTTCAACAACCAATACCGACATGTTGTATAATCATTTTATCGTATTTAAATCTAAGCGGATTACATTCATGATAGGGTATATTATTTGCACAAATAGAGTAAAAGAGAGACAATGCTGGTCTGTTCTAATCATATACGTAATATACCTAAGATATACTCGCAGTGGTGTGTATACCAAATGTATATCGAATGTATATCTTCTTCTTATCTTGATAACCCACTGTATATCCTATGTATATGCGGTTTTAAATATGTCCTAAATCCCGGAAATTCATTCTAATCATCCAACTACAACACACATCTTTCGAATTCCATTTTAGCGATTAATATCCTATCCTAACAACTCCCAAACATCAAACAAACGATACAACCACAAAGAAAATATATAACTACTAAAGATGGTAGAATAAATTAAATTCTTAACCAAAGTAGAAATTAAAGACTACAAGCGATAAATGTGTCGAAGTTTACCTTTTTTGCGCGCAGTGAACGGGATGTCGAGGCTTCGAATCTACACTCGAACGCGACGAACTCGAACTCGAAGAACCCGATTAAAATAACAAAAGTTTCCAACCAAGAAAAGTGATTATTGGCTGTTCTTTTTTTTTTCGAATAATGCTATCTTTGATGATTCAAAATTGTGTTTTGTAGGGAATCTTTGGTTCCAGATCCTTGTTCCTTTTTGATTGTCGGTTTCTTGCTAAATCAAGTCCTCTTTGTTCTAAACAATGTCCAGTCCCCCTTTCAACTGAGTAATTCTTCATTATTTATAGAGTTGAGAGTGAAGAGGAGCGTATGAGAGAGAGGAAGCGGGGAACAGGCGTGGTGGAAGTGTCAGGGAATGATGGCAGAGGCGTGGGTGTGGGGAGAACGTGAGGAGAGAGACGAAGGCGTGGGGGGACAAGGAGATATGGAAGTGCAGAGGGAGAACGTGAGCGTGGGAGAATGGAGATGACGATGAAGGAAGGAGAAAGGGAGGCGGGTGAGATGGAGGAGAAATTAGGGCAAAGGGAGAGGGAAAAGAGAGAGAGGACAGAGGAGGCGGAGAAAGAAAAGAAAAGAAAGAGAAATAGGAAGGGGTTAGGTTTGTTGACACCTAATTTTGGCTCGACGTGCTTAAAATTAACGTTTTGGGGGGCCCTGATTCGTTAAAGAGCACGAAATACATTTTTTACATATTTTTACATTTTTTCAACAATTTATTAATGATTATCCTTATTTCAGGAATTTTCTCAATTTATTGTCATTTTTTCAAGAATCATTATTTTGCACATGTACAGCGTAATACTACCATTTTTTGTGCAATTAATAATTGTTTCTTAATTTTGTAGCAATACATTTTTCATATCTTGCATATTAATATTTATATTTTATACTTACGTTATTATTTATATATGTATTAATTAATTATATTTTTTTTTTGTGTAGCCTGACGATGCAAAGAAAATCAGAGCAATTAATTTTTAAACGCAGAGCAAAATTCAATCAAATCAAGGTCTCGTCATTTTTTTTTAAAAAAAGTGAACATTTTGAGATGATGGGTTGGGGACAAAGGGGTATGACTTCATTATTTTTGGGCATAAAAAGGGGTGTTTGTTTATATTATAAAAAAAAGGGGGGTTAATTTAATGATGAGATCCAACACATATTTATACACACTTGCACTTCTCAGATTTTTTTATCCCCCTCATTATTCTCCATACCTAAATTTTTCAGATTTGTGGCTCTCTTTTCCAACAAAAGAAACCCTAAACATTTTCCCTCCTCTCATTTTTTTTTCCACAGCCGCCGCCGCCTCTCCGCCAGAGCTCGGAGCTCCGGCGACGCGCTAAACTACCCCCCTTCGTTCCCCCCTTCATCTTCACTTACACACACTACACAACCTTCTACACATAACATAAAACATTTTTCAGATCTTGTTCTAAAGAAAAAAGAGAAGCCCAAGTCTGTGAAAAAGGATAACCCTGCTAAATCCCCCAAAAGTTCGACTAAATCTACCAAAATGTCTTCAAGCACAGCTTCCAAAAGAGGTGCTTCTGGTGCTGCTTCGCTAGCATCACCTAAGATACAAAAATTGGAAAAGAATAAAAAGCAACAAGAAGGTCAAGGCAGAGCCCAGCAATGAAGAAATTCATGCAGCAGTTGTAAATATACTGAAAGAAGTGGATTTTAATTCTGCAATTTTATCTGATATCATCCGACAACTAGGTAGCCATTTCGATGTAGATTTGATGCATAGGAAAGCGGAGGTGAAGGCTATAATCACCGATGTAATAAATACCATGAGTGATGAGGAAGAAGGGGATGACCCTGAGGCTGGGGATGAAGATGATGAAGAGAAAAATCAAGGTGATGATAGTGATGCTTAGTTTATGAGTCAAGTAGAAGGGATAGTGATATGGTACCATACAGCTACAGCTCGTTGGTTGTTTTCATTTATATTTTTTAGTTGGATATAACTTATAAGATGGTGACCCCAATGGGTTGGTCTGTAAGACATTTCTTATTATCTTTGCTTATTCTATAGTTAACCTTTGAATTTCTTTTAAAGCAAACTGTAACATCTGATGCTGAACTCGTAGTTTTCAATTTGTTGTGTTTATGTAATTTATGTAAAACTATCAAAATTGACAATTGGCCGATGAAGAAATTTCCGTCGATTTCCAAGGCCTTCCATGTACAAAGACGGGTTTTTATTTTAAGTTTATTCATTATTTCTTTAATTCATCTGATAATTATTTATTTTCTTACTAACATTTTTTATTAAGTCTCATGCAGGTATCTGAAGTTATTTTTTGGAAGATGACACTCAAAGAAGTTCAAATAGCTTCTTAAATTCTTTGTTTATATATATATTATTTTTTTACATTCTTAAATTATGCAAGCATAAAATATAGTGAAACTTTACTTTTTAGGGTGTAGGCTAGTGGTATTTATTTATGATCTGCTTAGGTGATTTAAATTTTATGTGTTTTAGATAAATTAATATTAGACAGTTATTATTTTTGTAGTTAATATTCTGATAGTTATCATGTTTCGCTAGAGTTTTAATTCAATAGCTTAGCACACTTAAGTGAATAAATAGGGTGATTTGCCTCAATATTTAGGCTTTAGAATGTACTCTCATAATTAATTGATTAGGCGTACATACTTATCTAGTTAAATTAGTTAACTCACTTCGAGTGCAAAATAATTTCATATCCATTTTCTTTTTATACCTTTGTCACATACCCAAGTTTCTAAGTTGCACATAACCTTTTTTTTTTTAAAAGGTAATTATTATATCACATATGTAAAAAATACATATTGCACGATTATTTATGTGAATAGTCATATTAGTTATTCTTTATTCTAAATTCTACTAATTTTTGTAAGTAATAATCAAGTCTTTTACACATCCCTCGAATAGTTAAATTGGTCCAGCCGGGAACCACATTTGTGGATTCTGAAGGATGCCTAACACCTTCCCTTCGGAATAATTTGAGCCCTTACCTAGAATCTCACTTATTTTCGTAGACCATGTTAAGCTGCATATATTAATAATTTATAGGTACCCTAGTATACCTTAAATGCTAGGTGGCGACTCTGTACATAATTAATTATTTCAGAGCTCCATAAGTTGTGCTTTGTTTAGCCTTTGGTAAAAAATGGGGTGCAACAACATGGCGACTCTGCTGGGGACACTTAGGTTCTAACCATATGGACTCAATTTGTTATTCGAGGTATGTTATCTTTATTTGAGTCTTTGTTTATTATTTTACTTGCCTGTATTTATTCGTCATGTATATCCTTTCCCTTGTTTCCTTATTTGTTTACGTACATATCTGTTTTTAATTTCATACACTGTATTATTGCCTTTATTTTACTAACAAGTTTTATTTACCATATCCATTTTTTACTTTATTGTAAATTATGCATCTTGCTTTTACTGTTTTTTTTAATTTCTATCTTTTTGTGGTTTTATATTAATATTCATATGTGTTATCGGTTTATATAAAATGGAATTTCGTTCATATTTCCTCCACTCCTGGAAAATTCACACAAATTCACACACTTAAAGCGGTTTCGCGGTTCGCGGCCGTGCACTACTAAATTACCCTTTTAGTTGGATCGATCTTGTGGATTTAGTCGATCGGCGGTGCAGTCGACGGCCACGGACTTTCCACTCCCAAGTTGTCCGCTTGGGGGAGCCTTGTGTCATAGGAAAACCAACTCTTAGAATTCCTAGGTTACTGTACATTCCATTTTGCAGTTGTTTTAGCTAGGTTGAATTTTATCCTTTATTTCGAACATTCTTTTTATTTTTTTCACATATTCTTTATTTGTTACATGTTTTTGTTTTTAAATAAATATTGTTGTTATTTGCTTTGTACTACCTTAGCACTTTATCTAACTATTTTAGTTGACTTGTGTTGAACCCTGCATTTTGTAAAATATTTTTCTTCAATCATGCATTTTATACCCTATCTGCAAGAACTACGCACACCTGATTCTCTTCTTTGATGAGATACGTAGGCAGCCCTTTTGGGTTCGGTATTCATTATTCAAAAAATCATAAAAAAAATAAAAAACTTTATTTTTGAAAAATCACAAAAATATTTTATTTCTTTCTTTCTATCTTATCTGCAAGAACTACGCACACCTGATTCTCTTCTTTGATGAGATACGTAGGCAGCCCTTTTGGGTTCGGTATTCATTATTCATTATTCGAAAAATCACAAAAAAAAATCCTTTATTTTGAAAAATCACAAAAATATTTTATTTCTTTCTATCCTATCTGCAAGAACTACGCACACCTGATTCTCTTCTTTGATGAAATACGTAGGCAGCCCTTTTGGGTTCGGTATTCATTATTCATTATTCGAAAAATCACAAAAAAAAATCCTTTATTTTGAAAAATCACAAAAATATTTTATTTCTTTCTATCCTATCTGCAAGAACTACGCACACCTGATTCTCTTCTTTGATGAGACACGTAGGCAGCCCTTTTGGGTTCGGTATTATTATTCAAAAAAAAATCACAAAAAAAATCCTTTATTTTGAAAAAAAAAATCACAAAATATTTTATTTCTTTCTATCCTATTTCAACGAACTACGCGCACCTGATTCTCATCTAAGATGAGATACGTAGGCAACCCTTCTCGGGTTCGGTACCCCTATTAAAAAAAATACAAAAATACAAAAATATTTTTTTTAGATTCATATCTTTGACTTGGTTGGTACCAACACAGTTAGGAATGTGCATAGGAAAGAAACAAGTAACAATCAATATGATGGAGAGGACTGACTTCGTGGTAAACTATAGATTCTTTTGGTACCTCTCATTCACACTTTAAGTGACACTTGAAAAATTCTCTTGCATGCTTGTGAGACAAGAACAAAACCAACCTCATTGTTTCATGTGCATTGTGTGGTGAGCTTTAGATAGCGTTCAATTGCATTGCATTGTGATCTAGAACTTGGCCTGAATGTCTGTTGAGGCGAAATTATGAGTAACACTCAGCATAGAAAAGGATCGTAGGCCTTCTTTGATCCGTTTGAGCCTTTCTAGCCTACCAAATGACATTATCCCTAGCATTCCCCCTTTGAGCCTAAAAGCCTTTTCTTTGACTACCACATCATAAGCCTATACCATTTCTGAGTGCTTACATGCACTATCTCTCTCTTGGCCCAACCTCCCTGAGCGTACTAAAAAACATGCAACTGCGAATAGAGATCGGAGCTGAAGTTTCCAAAAAAAAAAAAAAAAAAAAAGATTCGACCGTCCTAGAAAAACAAAGGCTAAGAACGACCTCCAAAGCAAGAAGGAGCCCACAAAAACACAAAAAAAAAAAAAAAAAACCTCAGTCATTCGGGATCTCGGACATACAACCCGTTATTCCTTTTTATTTTTCACACTCAGGCATACAATCCGGAATTAGTATCAAGACCTCGGGCATACAACCCAGGTCAATTCTCTTAATCCCCACAGAGTCTCGGGCATGCAACCCTAAACTCAAAAAAAAAAAAAAAAAAAAAAAAAAAAGGGCTTTAACTTGCCAAAGAGGTCGCACAAGTACAAAAGAAAGGGACAATAAAACAAAGTAGATCAGCGTCAGAGCACACAAATACTAAGCACAGACATAGTGCAACGCTTAGGGAAGGATTAGTCACTCCTTACCCAAATAATATCCTACCCTTTTCCCAAGCCTACATTACAACACCATAACAAGCCCTACGTGATTCTATGCTAAGGTTTCTCTCATTAGTGGATACTTACATGACGGCCAAGCTTATGGTATTACAATTGCAAGCATTGAACATCTTTCTGAGTTTGAGTGTACTTCTCTAGATGTCTCAAAGTTCAAAAATACTGAATATGTGTGAAAATGGACTTTCTTTCTGGTGAGGGCACTTGAAACATGAGGATAGGTATAGTTCATAATCCTTGTTTGAAGCAAAATGAACCAATCTTGTCGATCTTTAGGTATGTCTGAGGTACCACTTGAAGCTATAGGAATTACCAATAAGTCGATCTTGGTTTGTTGGACGATAAATAATGGTGAATTCTTATGCACAATACTAATTTTTGGTACCAACTGAAGTCGGGGCATGTTATATCAATCATTGTTATTATTAAAAAAAAAAAAAAATTTGCTGGATTTTGCTTTCGTGATTTTGTTATTTTTTTTCTTCTTAATTTTGTTTTTTATCGTTGCACAGTAAATATAGTTCAATGTTGTTGTGTTGTTACTAACTCTACGAGGTATCGACATCTGGTCTTACCATGAAAGATCCTCGTATTTCTCCGCTGAAGCATGAAATTGGGAGAACATTTTTGAGTAGCTTAAAAAAAAAAAAGAGCAAGTGCACATCACTTTCCGCTGGAAGTATGCGAATTTTTGTTTGTTTAAACTGGGACAGAATTTTTGAGGGGGCCCTCAAAAATTCCACCAATAGCACATTTTGAGAGAAAAGGCACGGGCTCATCCGGCCCCACAGTAGGACACTGCATTGGCTCGTCCAGCCCCACAACAGGACATCGAGGGCGTCATAGTCTAAAGGCATCATTCTCATCGCCTAAAGGCACCATTTCATGGCCCAAGGACCTTACCTTCTGCACTTCATTCGCGCCGAAGCAAAGGCGTTACCCTCCACACCAGCATTGCTTTATCACTTTCAAATGCCTCTGCGTATGCTCGCAGCCGCATTGCATTGCACCTGCATTGCTCACCGCCTTTTATTACTGCCTGCGCCATGCACCGCCCTTTTAAATTTCTGCATAAGGCTGTGCACCGCCTTTCATATGATGCATGGGCTGCGCACCGCCCTTTGCATCGCTTTCATATATTACATGGGCCATGCACCGCCCTTTGTAATTTTTGCATAAGGCTGAGCACCGCCTTTCATGTTGTATGGGCTGCGCACCGCCCATTTAAATTTCTGCATAAGGTTGTTCACCGCCTTTCATATGTTACATGGGTCATGCACTGCCCTTTTAATTTCTGCATAAGGCTGAGCACCGCCTTTCATACGATGCACGGGCTGCGCACCGCCCTTCGCATCGCTTTCATATGTTACATGGGCCATGCACCGCCCTTTGTAATTTCTGCATAAGGCTGAGCACCGCCTTTCATATGATGCATGGGCTGCGCACCGCCCTTTGCATCGCTTTCATATGTTACATGGGCCATGCACCGCCCTTTGTAATTGCTGCATAAGGCTGAGCACCGCCTTTCATATGATGCATGGGCTGCGCACCGCCCTTTGCATCGCTTTCATATGTTACATGGGCCATGCACCGCCCTTTTTAATTTCTGCATAAGGCTGAGCACCGCCTTTCATATGATGCATGGGCTGCGCACCGCCCTTTGCATCGCTTTCATATGTTACATGGGCCATGCACCGCCCTTTGTAATTTCTGCATAAGGCTGAGCACCGCCCTTTGCATCGCTTTCATATGTTACATGGGCTATGCACCGCCCTTTGTAATTTCTGCATAAGGCTGAGCACCGCCTTTCATATGATGCATGGGCCGCGCACCGCCCTTTGCATCGCTTTCATATGTTACATGGGCCATGCACCGCCCTTTGTAATTTCTGCATAAGGCTGAGCACCGCCTTTCATATGTTGCCTGGGCTGCGCACCGCCCTTTCAATTTTCTGCATTAGGCTGCGCACCGCCCTTTTGTAATTTCTGCAGAAGGCTGAGCACCGCCTTTTATATGTTGCACGGGCCGCGCACCGCCCTTTGAAAATTTCTGCATAAGACATCGCACCGCATCTGCCTTGTTTTATTATTATTTTCTTAATGCCCCTGCGTATGCTCGCAGCCGCATTGCACTGCACCTGCATTGTTTTATTGTTTTCAAATGCCCCTGCGTATACTCGCAGACGCATTGCACCGTACCTCCATTTGTTTGTTTTAAATGCCCTGCGTATGCTCGCAGGTGCACTGCACATACACTGCATCATTACTTTGCGAATGCTCGCAAATGCACTGCACATACATTGCATCATTACTTTGCGAATGCTCGCAAATGCACTGCACATACATTGCATCATTACTTTGCGAATGCTCGCAAACACACTGCACATGCATTGCATTATCACGTTTCATTGCAAAAAAAAAAAACGTCCATTAGTTGTCACCTTTCGAACTACATTGACTTGATTCTCGTGATTGACGAGATATGTAGGAAGCTCTATGCAGAGTTCGGTCACATCAGGGCGAGAATCATTCTTTCCCCAGCAAGTATACAATCTTGCACCCCCCAGCATCTCGTAGCTCGATACTGGGGCAATTTTGGAAGCGATGACGTGGGTATGCGAACATTTTTTTCAGCCCTGAACAATCCTTCCCGTTTTATCATTTTTCTTTTCATTGCAACCCTACCTACAGACTGAGAGTATTGTCAAAGCTCAACCAACGTCTGGCCTTTTTCTCCGTACATATCCTTTTAACAATTCTTTGTCGAGCCAAAATAGGCTACATGTCAACGTCTTCGTCCGAAAACTCTTTCATCGTCTCCGGTCGAAGAGGGACAAGTTGTTGACACCTAATTTTGGCTCGACGTGCTTAAAATTAACGTTTTGGGGGGCCCTGATTCGTTAAAGAGCACGAAATACATTTTTTACATATTTTTACATTTTTTCAACAATTTATTAATGATTATCCTTATTTCAGGAATTTTCTCAATTTATTGTCATTTTTTCAAGAATCATTATTTTGCACATGTACAGCGTAATACTACCATTTTTTGTGCAATTAATAATTGTTTCTTAATTTTGTAGCAATACATTTTTCATATCTTGCATATTAATATTTATATTTTATACTTACGTTATTATTTATATATGTATTAATTAATTATATTTTTTTTTGTGTAGCCTGACGATGCAAAGAAAATCAGAGCAATTAATTTTTAAACGCAGAGCAAAATTCAATCAAATCAAGGTCTCGTCATTTTTTTTTTAAAAAGTGAACATTTTGAGATGATGGGTTGGGGACAAAGGGGTATGACTTCATTATTTTTGGGCATAAAAAGGGGTGTTTGTTTATATTATAAAAAAAAGGGGGGTTAATTTAATGATGAGATCCAACACATATTTATACACACTTGCACTTCTCAGATTTTTTTATCCCCCTCATTATTCTCCATACCTAAATTTTTCAGATTTGTGGCTCTCTTTTCCAACAAAACAAACCCTAAACATTTTCCCTCCTCTCATTTTTTTTTCCACAGCCGCCGCCGCCTCTCCGCCAGAGCTCGGAGCTCCGGCGACGCGCTAAACTACCGCCCTTCGTTCCCCCCTTCATCTTCACTTACACACACTACACAACCTTCTACACATAACATAAAACATTTTTCAGATCTTGTTCTAAAGAAAAAAGAGAAGCCCAAGTCTGTGAAAAAGGATAACCCTGCTAAATCCCCCAAAAGTTCGACTAAATCTACCAAAATGTCTTCAAGCACAGCTTCCAAAAGAGGTGCTTCTGGTGCTGCTTGGCTAGCATCACCTAAGATACAAAAATTGGAAAAGAATAAAAAGCAACAAGAAGGTCAAGGCAGAGCCCAGCAATGAAGAAATTCATGCAGCAGTTGTAAATATACTGAAAGAAGTGGATTTTAATTCTGCAATTTTATCTGATATCATCCGACAACTAGGTAGCCATTTCAATGTAGATTTGATGCATAGGAAAGCGGAGGTGAAGGCTATAATCACCGATGTAATAAATACCATGAGTGATGAGGAAGAAGGGGATGACCCTGAGGTTGGGGATGAAGATGATGAAGAGAAAAATCAAGGTGATGATAGTGATGCTTAGTTTATGAGTCAAGTAGAAGGGATAGTGATATGGTACCATACAGCTACAGCTCGTTGGTTGTTTTCATTTATATTTTTTAGTTGGATATAACTTATAAGATGGTGACCCCAATGGGTTGGTCTGTAAGACATTTCTTATTATCTTTGCTTATTCTATAGTTAACCTTTGAATTTCTTTTAAAGCAAACTGTAACATCTGATGCTGAACTCGTAGTTTTCAATTTGTTGTGTTTATGTAATTTATGTAAAACTATCAAAATTGACAATTGGCCGATGAAGAAATTTCCGTCGATTTCCAAGGCCTTCCATGTACAAAGACGGGTTTTTATTTTAAGTTTATTCATTATTTCTTTAATTCATCTGATAATTATTTATTTTCTTACTAACATTTTTTATTAAGTCTCATGCAGGTATCTGAAGTTATTTTTTGGAAGATGACACTCAAAGAAGTTCAAATAGCTTCTTAAATTCTTTGTTTATATATATATTATTTTTTTACATTCTTAAATTATGCAAGCATAAAATATAGTGAAACTTTACTTTTTAGGGTGTAGGCTTGTGGTATTTATTTATGATCTGCTTAGGTGATTTAAATTTTATGTGTTTTAGATAAATTAATATTAGACAGTTATTATTTTTGTAGTTAATATTCTGATAGTTATCATGTTTCGCTAGAGTTTTAATTCAATAGCTTAGCACACTTAAGTGAATAAATAGGGTGATTTGCCTCAATATTTAGGCTTTAGAATGTACTCTCATAATTAATTGATTAGGCGTACATACTTATCTAGTTAAATTAGTTAACTCACTTCGAGTGCAAAATAATTTCATATCCATTTTCTTTTTATACCTTTGTCACATACCCAAGTTTCTAAGTTGCACATAACCTTTTTTTTTAAAAGGTAATTATTATATCACATATGTAAAAAATACATATTGCACGATTATTTATGTGAATAGTCATATTAGTTATTCTTTAGTCTAAATTCTACTAATTTTTGTAAGTAATAATCAAGTCTTTTACACATCCCTCGAATAGTTAAATTGGTCCAGCCGGGAACCACATTTGTGGATTCTGAAGGATGCCTAACACCTTCTCTTCGGAATAATTTGAGCCCTTACCTAGAATCTCACTTATTTTCGTAGACCATGTTAAGCTGCATATATTAATAATTTATAGGTACCCTAGTATACCTTAAATGCTAGGTGGCGACTCTGTACATAATTAATTATTTCAGAGCTCCATAAGTTGTGCTTTGTTTAGCCTTTGGTAAAAAATGGGGTGCAACAAGGTTTAGGGGGGAATTGGACCGGGTCGGGTAAAAATTGTTGGGCTAGACCGGGTAGATTTAGGTAATGGGCTGGTAGGGAAATAATGTGGGCTGATTATTTGAGTAGGGGAATAACATTGTATTTGTATTTTAAGCCATCAATTTGGCTGAAGATTGTTAGTCCTTCCTCCTCTATTTAATTATTTTTTGAGCTTCTAATTTATTAACTGGTAAAATATAATGTAAAGACAATAAATAATTAGTATGTAAAAAAATAAATATTTTACAAAGTGTTGTCTTGTAATTAATTTAACGAGTCCAAACCCTAAAAAAAATGAAATAATGACGAATCATTTCAAATTTGTGGTAAAGTAATACTTGTAATGTTGAAAATAAAAGTAGTGATATTAATAGTAGTAGCAATAAAATATTGTGAAAAAATAAAGAATTTAGATCATTAGTAAATTCAGAAACCCGAGTAAATTAAATAAAAGAGGGACAAAATTGGGTGTCAACAGGCGCGACCGCCGAATACCCTCCCGAAGCTCAAGGTCTTCATCCTCATTGTCCTCTTCTTCATCCTCATCATCAGCCAATGTGACAGGCCTCTTTCTTTTGCGACTCTCCTTAGGCTCATCCTCAGTCACCAAGTCAACTACTCGGATCAAATCGAAAATGCTGGCAACTGGTGCAGGTGGTGTCGGGTCTTCCACAATAACCTGCTCTCTCGTCCGAAGGGCCACAATCTCAGCTCGGAGCTGGTCAAGCTCGGTCTTCAAAATCTCCCGAAGTACCAGACTCACTCTTCTTCTCAATAGTGAGTATCCGCATCTCTAAACTGTCAAGTCGTGCATTGACTCTAGCATGATGCCTCTCCATAGCCTCCTGAAGAGGCTCCAACTCCGGTGCAATCTCTTTCCGGACAAACCTACCCAACTGCTGTAATATCCGGGTCACCTGCTGATCAGCACGCTCTGCCTTGATTGCAAACTCTCTGAAGTCGGCTCTGTTGAGGACAAAGAGATCCTCGGAAGCTGATGCTGCGGCTGTCAGAGGAATAGGAGATGCAGATGGAACAGCAGGCTGAGGTAGTGCCTCTGTAGAAGGGGTAGCATCAGTTACAGATGGTGTGGAGGCCTCTGTTGTGGACAATCCTTCCGTGCCTATATCAACTGTGCCCTGAGAGACTGAATCAATGACATGCTCAGCCTGCTCACCCATGAGATCTAGCAAAGAAGCACTGGTGGCCTGAGATGTACGGAGGGTCTCATCCCTAGTCCGGGTGATATCACTCACCTTTGTTGTGGGGAGAGTAGCTGCAAATGTATCAATGTGCCTCACCTAGGCAAACCTACATAACTGCGTGATAAGGCACGGGAATATCAAGGTTGTCGTCTCCTGTGGTACGGGTGCCCGAATGGCTCTACTGATCAGATCACCCAAGTTCATTGGGTACCTGGTTAGCATAGCAGCCACAACCACTGCTCTGTTCGACGTGACTATGTTATCTGCTCCCGTGGGCAGAACCCGATATATGATGAAATTCCACCAAAATTTAGCTTCCAAGCTGATATCTGCCTAATGGATTTTGGCGGCCAAGTTTCTCACCCATGGGGTCTGGTCCGCCGGCCCTCTAGCCATCACCATCGCAAACCATTCCCATACAAATTGCTTAGCCCTTCTTTCAAATTTATCATCATATTCCATTGTGGTCGGTGCCATGAAGTCATCACCAAAATAAAACCTGTTGATTGTGCGGGCAAAGATGTCAACATGGACACCCCGAACATACACTGTGTCTAATGGAGGGGCGGCTTTCAAACCTTTCTTGTTCTTGTGCCGCTGCTCGAGCATTACTCTGTAAGTAGCATAGAATTCCCGAACCATGGTCAGGCAATAATCCCCTGGAGGCTGTATGAATGCCTCAAGATGATAGTGCTGGATGAGATCAGTAATCCGAGGGTAGCTCTCTAAGCCGCTCATACTGATTTGTTCATCTTCCTAAATGTTTCTCCTCAGATTACCCCCGCTGACTGTAGTGGCCCCTTTTACATAGTACTTTCGGCACCCTTCATGGGGGAAGCGGATTGCAGCTATCTCCATCTTTTGCAGCCGCAGCCGCTCTTGCTCCTCATCTGAATTTCGCTCAGGAGCCACTACAAAAAAACGCTTAAATTGCGGGGGTTATTTTTAAGGTTTGCGGCGGTTTAAAGCCCCCGCACTGTGTTGTTGCGGCAGTTGCCAAAACCCCCCACAATAACAGCTGTCGCAATCAATTAGCGGCGGTTTTTTGCTGACCGCCAGAACTAATTTGCGGCGGTTATTTTACGACAGTTGACCCCCGTAATTTTAAAATTTAATCTTTTAAAAAATAATTCTCAATTACAGATTGCGGCGGTTTAGAACCTCCGCAATACATATATATATATTTTTTAAATTAGCTTATATTTAAAGGTCCTGGCAATCTCATATCCCCCAGCAATTCATTGAATTTTTTAATTTATATATTATCGATCACAAAATCACTAATTAAGCTGGAAATCATAATCAAAGCAAAAAAACGTTAAAACTTTAAGAGATATCGATAACATATCGTAAAATCACAAATGTTATCATAAAGTACCATTAGTTTTTTAAACTAAAAATTTAAGTAGCATTATCAGATCACTCAAAAACTAAATTTAAACACAATACATTCACTCCAGCGTTCTAACATCCGTTCCTACCAAACAATACAATGAAATCAACGGTTGTCACTAGGATTACTATCACCGAATGATCTTCGTGCATCCATGGGCGAAAGGGATCCACTAGCCGCATCACTTGGCTGCATAATGAAAAACATAGAAATAGAGTTAGCTACTATCCTGATAACACCACAACTTTTTATTCAAGTTTGATTTGGAAATCCAACTGCTCATACAGTAGAAAATAAAACATAGTAGAGAATAAAGCTACAAACTTTAAAATATTCAAGCATATAGCATAATATACAAGCTCATTCATTCAAGCACAGGTACTAGACAAATAACTTCAAAGATCTCAGCTCCACTAATGTAAGAAGCAGATAGCTAGCAGCAATACAAGAAAGGCTCCATGATAATCATCAGCAGCATTCTGATTCTTTTCCAAATGAAACACCTTATGAAGAACCGAAACGAGAGGAGAATCTGGGCTTGAACTAATCCAGTGAAAAACACCTTACTAGATCACTGTAAGAGACTAAGTAAAAGAGAACAAGCACATTAATAAGGGGTTAACGAGACATAATGGCCAAGCATATGCACCATCTGAGCATTAATCAATCAGACCACGAGCACAAGCAAAAATGATAGCTGTCAAATTAACACCTTAAACATTCAAATTCCATCATATAATATATTGAAAAATGCAATCGTGTTAAAAGGAGACAAATTAACAACAGATATAGCACATGAAAGCTGCACAAGCCTCTCAAAATTCAAAACTACCATCAGATATACTGAAAATTTTCACACTCTTATCCAATCATAACACCAATATCAAGTATGATGTAACTGGGGTTTATCTAGCTTAATGTAAAAGTTTAAAGCACCAATAACAAACTCACCTGTAATTTCATCCAAGCAAAAAAATCTCTAACTTGTCTCCAACCCCTCTGTTCTTTAAGCACAACACACATTTCTCTAAAACTAAGCTTAGTAACAAAACTCCCGATCACTTCTCTCATGGCATATGACCCTTCAGCTTTACCTTAAAGACTCCTTACTCTCTTAATAGCAGCAACTACATGTTTCCCATACAAATGACCATTTCTATCATCTTCTAAATACTGCACCACTTGCTCAAGTGTTCTTTTAATCCATTTGGGTGTCAAAGCTTGTGAGCCTTGGTTTCGTCTCAAGATGCTTAAGTATTTTGCTTTACAATTAGGGATGGAACTTTATTAAATAAATAATTCGGTATTCGATAAATACCAAACGGTATTAATATCTCGTACCGAACCCGAAACTGAATACCATATTTCTGAAATTTTACACCTGAATACCGTACCGAATACTAAATTACCAAAATTCTAAAATTTTACTCTCTGTTTGCTTGTTTCTTATGCAGCTTCAATTTATTACACAACAAACCAGACTTCATTGACACAAAGAGAAGTATCCCTTTTTTTTTTTTAATCACTAAAAACTGGATTTCCTTAAGCAGGCATTGAGAAAGGATTGTACACAGTTGAATCATACATCCCAACAGTGGATAGGAAAGGACCATCATATTACAATTGGATCATCTGAATGCCGATACTGTTTTTCCGGACACAAAATAAACAAACATACAGTAACAGCAACAGCAACAGCAGTCTCGTCATTTTTGAAAGAGAAATCAAATCCAAAAAATTTCAGACCAATTAAATGAAAAATAAATGAAGAACTTTACTTACTGTTGTAGGAGAAACCGCCGAAGAAGAAGCAAAGAACCCCGCAAACTGTTCTGGTATCGTCCCTTCTTTCATTATCATATATGCCTTGAAAGCATTCATCATTTTTTCCTGAGCATTCATCATTTGCTTATGGTTCTGTTGACATTGGGACGAACATGAACCTTCACTGATTGAAGCACTTATACCACTGAAACGAGGTCTTGCTTGTTTAAAAACTTTACTGGGGATAGGTCCTAATCCCAAGCACCTCACCCTCCCAGAGTGCTCTTCTCCTAGCACCTTGCCGACGGCATCATTTCGCGAAATTTGAGACTCGTCTATGGTGCTTTGGCTTAAAGCTAACTCAATTTTTTCCTACACATACAAAACTCGTTGTCACAAATAAACCAATAGGAATGCCTGAAATTAAAGAAGACAGAACTTAAGAGACATGGCTTTTAAATATGAAGGAGAATATGTGAGCTCATTAATTTTTATCCCATAAGATGGAAAAACTTTAACTTGATTACTTGGACTTAGGATACAAAGCAAAGATATGGAATTCTAAGGAAACTTACGCATATTTCTTTTGCTGCTTCATTAACATATACTCCATCTTGATTCTTATGAGTAGCAAGGTATATTTGTGCTCGTCCAGGCCTTTGTCCAGTCTAAGCCATCTGTAGATAAAAATCAAATAAGAATTATTTACTACATAAAAATAATTACATAGTAAGTTAATTTACTCACCATTTCAGCCCTTCTCGTAGCATTCGCTTTGGAGCCGCCTGTGTGTGGTATAGTCTGTTTCTTTCGATTTTCAGCATTTCTTAAACGCATTGCCTTATAAAAATATACTTGAAACTCAATTAGAAAAACAAATAATTATATAATTAGAAAGAGTAGTATAAGCAGTTACATAAGTACCTTTGTTGAATCTTTATATTGGTAATCAACAAAAGAAATCCATTGATCACGTGGAATCCCATCCGGCACACTTTCAATAATCTCAGTTTTACTTTTAAGCAGGTCTTCATGTGTCCTCCACAAGTTATTTTTATTTGCAGCCCACTTCTTTCCAATAGATTTATAGATATGTCCCATTGCAACTGACTCGGTTGTCCTAAAGAAGAACTTGGGCTTCAAGAATAAAACATTGGTTAGCTTATACCTTTATAATTTGATATAGTTGTGCTTCTCACCAAAAAAGAAACAGTGATATAGTTGTAATAATATAGAGCTTATACCTTTATAATTTGATCGAAGACGCGGTTGAAGTATGAAATAGGTAAACTTAACCATTTCTCAAAGTTGATTGGAAATAAAGAGCAGTCACACGCCAAAATTCCACAAAAGCGTGAAAGAAGGCCGCGCCCATCTCCAAATGGTTCATCCAAGTAATCAAAATCAACCACAATACGTTCTTCACACGTTAAATTGATCACTTCATTAACTTTCACTTTAAGTTTCCTGATATTTTCTTCTGAATCTATAATAAGAACACAGATCAGTTGAAGCCATGAAAGAGATGAACAACAACTTAGAAGGGACTGTTGAATATGTATTGATAGTCAAAAGTATTTACCTATTGCGTCTACAATCCAATGCGACCTAGAACGTTTTTTGGATGCGGCCTGAACTGTTGGAGCTGGCTGTGGTGAGTCCTGATCTGTCGAAGCCAAATGTGATGTCGAGTGAACTGACAGAGCTGGCTGTGGTGAGTCCTGATCTGTCGAAGCCAAATTTGATGTCGAGTGAACTGACCGAGATGGCTGTGATGCTGGGTGAACTGCTGAAGCCGGCTGTGGTGCTTCCTGATCCATCGGAGCGGGATGGGATATTGAGTGAACTGATCGAGACGGTTGTGATACCGGCTGAGGTTTTGGAGTCGCCTGCGATGTAGGCTGAAATGATGGGGCCAGATGTGTTGTTGCCCGAACTGACATGGTCGGATGCGTTGGCAGGCATGGCGTTGATTGAAGAAAAGAAGGTCCTGATTCAGCAACTGGTTGAGATACTGACTGAACTGAATTTTGCTTCTTCTGCAAACGCTTGAACCTTGGCATATCTACAATTCAATAAGAAATCCTACAGCAGGAAGCAATGAAGTTAGTAAGCAGATCCACAGCAAAACGTCAAGATTGAATATAGCTCCCGAAAATAGTAATAAATGAGAAAGATCAAGAATTATATCAAAAAGGTGCACCATAGCAATTGAGCTAGATCAAAATAAGAAACCAATATGGTTAAAAAGTGAACTTTCAAAGAAATGTTTGAACATAGTAAGATCCACAATATAACAGCTGGTCAAACACTTTCTAAATCCTGTGCAGAACCCAAGTAACAAGCAACTCAAAAATTCCATAAAGAATAAAGATAACTTTATTAACCAAAAGATAGTAAGTTCTAGAAAAAACACTAACGAAACTTTCCTAATCAAGCGGGAAAAAAAGGTGACGAAGGGAACTAAAAAAGTAATGATATATCTATTCAGTCATATGCTCCTCTATTGCAATTTGGATATTCTCGTAATCA
The DNA here is from genome assembly GCF_019175385.1 of Lycium barbarum. Taxonomy (NCBI): domain Eukaryota; kingdom Viridiplantae; phylum Streptophyta; class Magnoliopsida; order Solanales; family Solanaceae; genus Lycium; species Lycium barbarum. Next base: position 8,031,488 of record NC_083345.1, on the reverse strand, counting down.
ACATCAAAAAATTGTCCAAATTCTTGTTGTCGATATGGTTCATTCTCGTATATTTCCTCTTCATCAACCTCTCCCATGTCAAACAAATCTCTTGGCTTTAGATGTACTGCCACACTCCATCCTTTATCAGTTTCATCATCAACATAATAAACCATATTTGCTTGTGATGCTTCAATATATGGATCGTCATCCTCACGATCACCAGTGTGAATCAATTTAGAGAAGTTGACACAATTAAACTTCCAAACATCTGATTTGAACCCTCTGTTTCGAGTAGTGTCAGCCCACTGACATTTGAAGAGAACAACCCTGAATCGGCCATAGTAATTAAGCTCAATAATATCTTCCAACCTCCCGTAATATGGCAGGTCTGCTTGTCTTGCATACCTATCTGCACTAGATGCAACACAAGAAGTGTCAGAGACAAGAAAGACTCCGCTATTTTGAGTTTTTAATCCTTGTTCTCTAGACAAAGTCCGAAATTTGAATCCATTAATGTTATAAGCACTGAATCTTCTTGCATCTTGTGCCGGACCTTGTGCTAAGAACTTCATATCATCGGAGATAGTGTCTGCTATATCCGGATTCATTATCTAAATAGACAACACATTTCTGTTAGAAATATAAATTGATACAAGAAAGCTTATGAAACCAATCAGGAAACATTCTAATAATATTCACTTACTCTCTTAGGAAACCAATCAGGGAACTCTTTACTAACTCTCCTCTCTACCTCTGTTGGTGAAAGTTTTCGGCCTCTACTTCTTCTGATGTGATGTCTAAATTCACTACAAAGGTGTTATATGAATCAATTTAAATACAATTATTCTAAATGTTTCTTATAAATCTAATCAATTTAAATTTCTTACTCAACAAATGGCTTCACTGTTGCGCAATTAAGTAACACATATCGAGGAGCTTGTGTTTTCTCCAAAAAAGCCAATGGTTCTGTTGTGGAGCCTCCAACAGGTTTACCTTGTTGGGGGAACATAGATGACTTTTCAGAAGCCTCATTACAATTTGGTTCATCATTTACACGTTTAGGTCGATTTAACCTTGACTCAATTCCCTCAAAATAACGAGAACAAAAAGTTAGAGCTTCTTCAACTATGTAGCCTTCAGCTATGGAACCTTCTGGTTGTGATCTGTTCCCTACAAGGGACTTTAAATGACCTAACAATCTATAACCAAAATAATAAGGTGTTAGAAGAAGCATTTACATTGAAATACTATTACAAGATCGATTAAAATATTTTGAATAAGAAATATTTTACCTTTCAACAAAATACATCCATCGATAATGCACCGGGCCACCTTGTATTACTTCATCCACTAGATGAATAGTTAGATGAACCATTACAGTAAAAAATGATGGAGGGAACAACATCTCTAGATGGCACAAAGTTTCCACAATTCGATTTTGCAGCTTTTCAAGGTCTGCGAGGGTTAAGCTTTTCCAACAAAGATGCCTAAAAAAGGAGGAAAGCTCTACCAAAGTGGCAAAAACCTGGTTTGGAAGCACATTGCGAATTGCTATAGGTAACAATTGTTCCATAAGGATGTGAAAATCATGACTTTTTAGTCCAAAGACCCTTTTCTGATCCAAATAAACACAACGAGATATATTACTTGAATAACCATCTGGCACAGAGATATTCTTTAAAGTCTTGAGGAAGGTCACTTTCTTTTCCTTTGGAATTGTAAATGCACCAAGCCTACATTCATCATTCTCATCCGGCCAAAGATCATGCCTTATACCCATATCTTGTAGATCTCTTCGAGCCTTAACATGATCCTTTGATTTTTCTTTATCATTTAGCAAAGAGTATATAATATTGTCAAACACATTTTTTTCAATATGCATAACATCTAAATTATGGCGCAACGAGTTAAACTCCCAATATGGAAGATCGAAGAATATGCTTTTTTTTCTCCATTATTGAGTTGCACCTTCTCCAACACCCCCTTTCCCATTTCGTTTCCTTTTACCACTCAATTCTGCTTGTCTTCCAAATGTGACACTGATATCTTTCACTTGTTGCAAGATGTCTGACCCTGATAACTTCTTCGGAGGGGTCCTCTCTTCGACATTCCCATCAAAACGATGCCTCATCAGTCTAAATTTATGATTTCTTCCCAAAAACCGACGATGGCCAATAAAGCACCACTTTCTACTATGACGAAGTCGACAAGGTTCTGCGTCAAAATTACAAGAGGGGCACGCAAGACCAGTATGTGTGTTCCAACCAGATAAGATATCAAGTCCAGGAAAATCACTGACTATCCACATAAGAGCTGCTCGCATTCTAAACATTTCATCCTTTGATGAATCAAAAGTGTCTACACCTTCCCTCCATAACTCATTCAACTCCTTAATAAGAGGTTGTAGGTATACATCTATGTTATTCCCTGCCGTACGTGGACCTGGAATGATCATTGAGAGGATGAAATTTGGTTGTTTCATACACAACCAAGGAGGAAGGTTATATGGAACCAAAACCACAGGCCAAATGCTATAATTAGTACTCATTGTCCCAAAAGGATTGAAACCATCACTAGCTAGACCTAATCGAACATTTCGAGGATCAGAAGCAAATTCAGGAAAAGTTGTATTAAACCTCTTCCATGCCTCACCATCTCTAGGATGTCTTATGGTTCCATCTTTGTTACTATCCTCCGCATGCCAGCTCATATGCTCAGCAATCTTAGAGCACATGAATAATCTTTGTAATCTTGGTTTTAATGGAAAGTAGCGCAAAATTTTTGCAGGCTTTTTTCTTTTCTTCTTTTGTTTCTTACTTGTAGTAGGTGCATAATCTTTATTGCTCTCATTCTCGGGCTTCCATCTAGAAGTGTGACAATACTTGCATGTTTCTGCATTAACATCATCTTCCCAGTACAACATGCAATCATTTGGACAAACATCTATCTTGATATAATCAAGACACAACTTCTTGATGGTTTTCTTGGCCTCATAAAAAGAATTAGGAATCTTTGCAAATTTAAATGCATCTTTGAGTAGATCTAGTATCATAGTCATTCCCTTGTCACTTAACCCAGACAAACACTTTATGTGATAAAGCTTTAATAAAAATTCCAACTTTGAGTACTTAGACCCTTCATACAATTCTTGACGTCCATCTCCAAGCAACTCAAACAAATCTTTGTTATTTGAAGCAGGCATATCATGTAACATTTCTTCTTCTCCCACCACTTGTGACGGACCTACATCAACACCCTCATGCCTTAAGCCCCCAAATGCTTCATTAATCAATAATTCTACAGGATTTTCAGTGGGTGATACATATTGAGTGACCTCTCTATTTCTGGAATTATGCAATACATTCATTTCCCCGTGCATAAACCAAGTGACATAGGTTTTAGGGAACGGCTTGTCAATCAAATGATTAAACACTATTTTTCTGGTCTGCCACTTCCTAGAACCACATTTAGGACATGGACATTTTATTTTATCTCCTATAGCTGCATTGTTAAATGCAAAATTCAGAAATTGATTCAAACCAATCACATACTCTGGTGTGTTCCTTGGCATTCCAATCCAAGATTTATCCATTAAAAATATTAGATTAGTGTGCAACAATATCACCTATAAGAATTCATGAGAAAGAAAATGAGTTGCCTATTAGCATAAGTGAACATAATAGAAAATGAAAAAATAGTGAATTCTAACAGAGAACATACATAACCAAACACCTTAAGAAACAATTACTGAGGTTTTCACGAAGTACTGAAAGATTTGAGACAAATCAGCAAATTAAATAAATACTTGCAATTATTCTACCTATTTTAATCTATCTTATTCTCCTAATGTGTAAATGCTAACCAACATCATCAAACCGCTAAATACAATATTCGACTTACAACTAAAACTATTTCAACAAACGACTAACATCATCAAACCGCTTTCAGTTTTGTTAGATGAAAGCAAGAGAGTATAGAATTTAATGTATATATATATCTTTATCCAAATGGTATCTTCTAGCTTCCTTATAAATTTTGTATGAACTCCGCTTCAGGAAATGGCAGTGATGTGTATGCTCATAGTTGAGCCAAACTCAAATTTGTGACTAACATTTCATACGACAAATGATTGCAAAAACATGGTGTAACCGCTGTTAATAATAATTGTGCACCAAGCTTCAGAATGTAACCGCTGAATACATGGTAAAAACATCAAACATAAAAGCAAATCTGGATTGTTTCTTATTATGGTAGAACTTTCAATCATTTTATGAAGATTACCAACTAACATTGCAAAGTCATCACACTAATCCTGTACTAGAGATTTCATTCATTGATACAAACAATCAAACACATTCAATGTGACACACGTTTCTGCAATCTCAGCGAAGTCCTTGCCATACTCGGTGTCACGTTTCTTCACACCTCTGTAGTTTTCAACCTCTGTATTTCTCCCACTCCTCTTAGCAACTCTATCAAAACCATCATCCTATTTTCTAATCGTCACTAATTTCATCATCATATTCATTAACCCTAATTTCATCATCATATTCATTAACTAATCGCATTTTCATATGGATTAATTGCAGTTTAAAAACTAAATTTACTTTTTGAATTACACTAAAGAGCAAGAAATATATACTGAAAAAGATATCAAGAAGGACGAACCACAACCATTTACCAAAAGTCATTCAGACATGAAGCAAAAACAACTTACATTTCAAATTCATCACACTAATAAAATTTTAACTCATTCAAACATAAATAACCCAAAAAACTGGTTTTTTTCTTGAAATAATTAAACTTACATTTCAAAATCAACACATTAATACTGTAGTATGAAAATTCAACTCATTGACACAAATAATCAAACACGTTCAAGGGGACCCATTTGTAAAAATAATTGCAGATTACATAAACCCAAAAATGGGAAAGATGAAAGACCCATTTGTAGAAATAATTGAAGAGATACCTGTTGATTGAGGAAGAAATTCTTTCCTTGCTAAAGAACTGGGCCCTTCAAGGAAAAAATCTACAAATTATGTGGAAAAGATCTACATTAGAAAAATTCACACAAAAAAATCAATTTTGAGAAATTTGAGCTAAAAGTTGCGTGCCCTTTTGTTTGTAGAATGTTGAGAATATTGATAATTTTGAGCAAAAATTTACCTTTGAGATCAAAAACTTCAGCTTACGCTCATGATGAATCACAACTTAATTCTGCACTTTCAACCTTCTATTTAATCAGCACACTTTTAAACCTTCACTTGTCAAATTTTTATAAGAAGAAACGAGGAAAGAGGAGTATTCTGAGAGAGCAATGCCTTCAATCCCTGTGGAATAAAAACTAGTGAGAGAGGGAGGTTTGAGACACAGAGGGTTTTGAGAAAAGAAGTGAGGGTTTTTTTTTACTTTTGTTTCAGAGAAAAAAGAGCCAAGCCAAAAAAAAAGTGAGGGAAAAGTTCGCGCTATTTTTTTCCCAGATGGTGGAGGTTCCAAACCCCCGCTAGTTTCTTTTATTGGTGACGGACATGTAAACCCCCGCTATTTAATGAAATTTGCGGGGGTTGTAGCTGACCCCCGCTATTAGACCGCCGCAATTTAAGCATTTTTTTGTAGTGAGCGGTTGGTTGTTCTGTTGTTGCATCGCTACAATCAACGGATGTGGAGAATGAAGTCCTCTCTGTAGACTGAGAGGAGAGTAAAGTGGGTGACTCTGCTTGGGGCGTGGTGGTCTGTGTCCTCGATCTAGTCGTTGGGACTACCGCTTGACGTTCATAGTTAGAGGGTTCATCCCTAAGAGTAAGGGTTCTTTGACCCCGACCCCGGCCTTTTCTGGGACCACCACCCCGCTTTAATGGATTCTTTGGAGGCATACTTGAGAAAAGAACACACTTCATTGTTAAGACACCCATAGAAACATCACAGAATCAAACAAAAGTACAAGACATGTGATAATGTTAAAACTGCCAGTGGGCCGTCGATGTGCTACAAGAGTCGTCGAACAGATCGACAGAGCATCGAAGTTCCCGTCGAATTGATCGACAAGCCATCGATCTCATCATCAATCTCTTGTTAGCCATTGGAAATTTCGACTAAAAGACGGTGAGAAAGACGCCCCGTCGATCGATTCGACGGGCCGTCGATCTCTTATTAGCCACTGGAAATTTCAACTGAAAGACAGTGCAAAAGACGCCCCGTCGATCGATTCGACGGGTCGTCGAATCCACCGTCGACGTTGTTTTTGTTAAGAACTTTTGATAAGGCTCATTCGACGTTGAGTAGGACTGTCTGTCGATTGAATCGACGGGCCGTCGAACTGAGCGTCGAATGTTTTCGCATGCTAAAACTACAGATTCTTTACACTTCTTTGGCCGAGGTGCAAATCGTCACGTATTTTGGGGTTACTCAGACTTCACCCCATGTTGGCTTAGGTTAGACTAGGGAAAACACTTTGCGGGCAAAACAACTCAACGGTTGTAATGCCCTCCAAGCCATCGTGACACACAATGCCATACTTTGGCATTTCATCGAACAGTTGGTAGGCAAAACAACAACAATCTCATGAATGAGGTGTGTTTGTCGTAATGCCCTCCGACTCGGCTAAAGATCAATGACCCAATCAACCACAAACAAACCAACAAACCACCCCTAGCAAAAAAAACATGAGCATCCCAGGCGAAAACAAAATAATGCAAAAACAATGAAAACAATAAAAAATATGCAGCACAAGCCATGGAATGCAAAAACAAACAACACAAGGGAGCACACAATCCATTAAGTCACATACCTAACAATAGAATGAGTATGATTTCAGCCCTTTAGAATGGAAAAACACCCGAAGAAGCACACACACAGAGGGACAAAGTAGTAGGGCAGGGGGGAAGTGGCGGTTGTGGGGTGGTGAAGGAAAGGGGGGAATGGGTGGGGTAACGGTTATGGAGAAGGGGAGAGGTGGAGAGAGCGAGAGAGAGAGGGAGAGAGAGAGAGAGAAAAAGAGACGTTATATAAAAAATTTTGAAGCAGTGGAACGGACTTGGGCTATAAACCCACGTTTCTGAACCGTCATGGTAAAAAGGACGGAGCGTCGATTAATTCGACGCTCCGTCGAGTGAACACCCCCTTACTTTTTTTTTTAATATATATGAAAAAGAGAGAAGAACGCCAGTCGATCTATTCGACGAAGCGTAAAACCTGTCGTTGATTTACCATTATTTCCAGTGACCAATCTTTCATGCGATTCACTTGACGATGCATTCGACGTCTCGTTGATCAGATCGACGTTTCGTCGAGTGTGTTGTGTAACTGCTGTCCTGAAAATTTCTGGATTCAACACTTAGGTTCCTCAACACATCAACAAACGTTAAAACAACACAACAACAAAAATCAACTGAATAAAAATATATTTCGAAAATGCACATGGGTTTCCTCCCAAGAAGCGCTTGGTTTAACGTCACAGCTCGACGTGATACCTCAATTTCGAGTTCAGGAACCGTGTTTCAAACGATACCTATCAACCACCTTACCATCATCAATACACCAATGGTAATGCTTCACTCTTTGTGCATTCACTTTAAAAGTCCGAGTGCCATCCTCGGTTTTCACCTCAATGACACTTCCATTTGGGGAAACATTTGCGATTTCAAAAGGACTGGACCATCGAGACTTTAGCTTGCCCTGAAAGAACTTTAGGTGTGAATTGTACAACAAGACCAAGTCCTTTGGCTGAAAATCCCTTTTGAGGATCTTCAAGTCATGATAGTATTTCATCTTTTCCTTGTACAATGTTGCACTTTCATAGGCATTGTACCTAAATTCATCCATCTCGTTGATTTGAAACAACCTCAGCTTTGCTTCTTCATGCCAATCCATGTTCAGCTTTTTCAATGCCCAAAGGGCCTTATGCTCAAGTTCAATAGGAAAATGACATGCCTTCCCAAATACCAACTTATACGGTGAAGTCCCGATAGGCGTTTTAAACGCCATGCGATATGCCCATAGAGCATCATCCAACTCTTTGGACCAGTCAGTGCGATTCACATTGACCGTCTTTGCCAAGATGCTTTTTATCTCTCTGTTTGAGACTTCAACCTGACCACTCGTCTGAGGATGATATGGAGTGGCAGCCCTGTGATGCACGCCATATTTTTCAAGAAGGTCAGCGAATGGTTTGTTGCAGAAATGAGAACCACCATCACTAATAATAGCTCTAGGAGTGCCAAATCTAGTAAAAGATGTTCTTTTTTAGAAAGGCATTGACTCTCCTACCATCATTGTTAGGCAAGGCCATCGCCTCCACCCACTTGGAGACATAATCCACTGCAACAAGAATATATTTCAGGCCATATGAGCTCACAAAGGGCCCTATAAAATCAATGTCCCACACATCAAAGAGCTCCACCTCAAGCATAAAATTCATCGGTGTTTCATGCTTCCGACCTATTGTGCCCTGGCGTTGGCATTTATCACAAGAATGTGCCAACATATTCGCATCACGATAGATGGCTGGCCAATAGTAGCCACACTCTAGCACCTTGGTTGCAGTTCTATTTCCACTGTGATGCCCACCAACCGGAGAATCATGACATGCCTTCAAAATATCCATCACCTCAGATTCAGCCACACATCTTCTGATCATATTGTTTGCACAAGTCCTGAATAAGTAAGGCTCATCCCAATAATACTATCGGCAATCTCTCAAGAATTTCTTCTTTTGATATGCCTTCAAATCTTCAGGAACAATGCCAGTTACCAAATAATTGGCAATATTGGCATACCATGGTGCCACATCATTTGATATTGCCAAGACTCTTTCATCCGGGAAAGTGTCATCAATATTCAACACATCATTCGGTCTCCCTGGAGCTTCAAGTCTGGAGAGATGGTCAGCTACTTGATTTTCTGACCCTTTTTGGTCTTTGACTTCGAAGTCAAATTCTTGTAGCAACAACACCCATCTCATCAACCGAGGCTTAGCATTCTTTTTAGCCACTAAGTACCTCAGGGCAGCATGGTCAGTGTGAACCACTACCTTGGCACCCAATAAATAAGCCCGGAACTTTTCAAAAGCATAAACAATAGCAAGTAGTTCCTGCTCCGTTACGGTATAGTTCAGTTGAGCTCCATTTAGCGTTTTGCTGGCATAATAAATTGGGTGCAATATTTTGTTGAGCCGCTGACCAAGCACAGCGCGAATTGCAAGACCACTGGCATCACACATTAATTCAAAGGGCAACGACCAATCCGGGGACACAACAATAGGGGCTGAGGTTAATTTTAACTTCAACTCGTCGAAAGCCTTTATGAACTTCTCATCAAAATTGAATTTCGACTCCTTTTCTAAGAGTTTGCACATTGGATTTGCAATTTTGGAGAAGTCTTTGATAAATCTTCTATAGAATCCGGCGTGCCCCAGGAAACTCTGAACCCTTTTTACCTAGATGGGTGGAGGGAGTTTTTAAATCACATCGATTTTGGCTTAGTCAACCTCAATCCCTCTTTCGGAAATCTTATGGCCAAGGACAATTCCCTCCTTTACCATGAAATGACACTTTTCCCAGTTGAGAACGAGGTTTGTCTCCTCACACCTTTGCAGCAACTGATCAAGATGGTCTAAACATTCAGCGAATGAATCTCCTACCACAGAGAAGTCATCCATAAAGACTTCAAGAAAGTGTTCAACCATGTCAGAGAATATCGACATCATGCATAGTTGGAAAGTAGCTGGGGCATTGCAAAGACCAAATGGCATCCGACTAAAAGCGAATGTCCCATAGGGACAAGTGAAAGTAGTCTTTTCTTGGTCTTCCAATGCAATGTTGATTTGGTTGTACCCTGAGTACCCATCCAAGAAACAATAATAAGACCTTCCAGCTAGCCGATCAAGCATTTGATCAATAAAAGGCATAGGGAAGTGATCCTTACAAGATGCAGTGTTCAGCTTCCGGTAGTCCATACACACTCTTCAACCGGTGACAGTTCTTGTCGGAATCAACTCATTTTTAGAGTTAGGGACAACAGTGATGCCCCCTTTCTTTGGCACACACTGGACTGGACTTACCCATGGACTGTTGGCAATCGGGTAAACCACCCCAGCATCTAGCCACTTAATAATCTCTTTCTTTACCACCTCTAACATCGGTGAATTTAATCTTCTCTGATGCTCAACACTTGGTGAACTTTCCTCCTCTAACTGAATTCGGTGCTCACAAATTCCGGAGGGAATCCCCCGAATGTCTGTAATAGTCCAACCCAAAGCTCTTAAATGTTTCTTCAAGACTGCGATGAGTCTTTGAGTTTGGCCCTCATTCAGAAGTGATGACACAATAACTGAGAGGGTGGCATTTGCTCCAAGAAACACATATTTAAGATGGGAAGGAAGTTGCTTGAGTTCCAACTTCGGTGGCTCAATAATTGATGGTTTTGCTGGAGGAGTTGTTCGTTTCTCTAAATCAAGAGATAACTTCTTGGTCTCATAAGAGTAAGACCCCAGACCGGTGAGTGAATTCACTGTCTCAATATATCCCTCCATTTCTTTTGCATCAAAATTCACCAAGATGGCCGATAATGCTTCACCCAAGCATTCTTCCTCCATTTTGAATTCTACCGCTTCATCCACCACATCAACAGAATTAATGACTGAAATACTTTGATAAAGACTAGGTAATTTCATGCCTTTGCTGGCGTGAAAAGTCACCTCCTCATCGTTCACCTGAAACTTGATCTCATTCTTCTCGGAATCCATAAGAGCCCTCCCTGTCGCAAAGAAAGGTCTCCCCAGAATAATGGTAATTTCTTGATCAATAGCACAGTCAAGAATCACGAAATCTACCGGCAGTAGGAATTCCCCGATTTGAACAAGAACATCATCAACTGCCCCCACTGGCCTTTTTATCGATCTGTTAGCCATCTGCAACCTTATGGTAGTTGGCCTTGGCATCCCTAATCCTGATCTCTTAAAAATCTCAAGGGGTATAAGATTTATGCTAGCCCTGTTATCACCCAAAGCCATGGCAAAATCCTGCTGCCCTATGGTGCATGGAATGGTAAATGCTCCAGGATCTTCCCTTTTTTGCACTGTGGTCTTTGAAAGAATAGCACTAACGCGATGAGTGATACCCACAGTGTCGTGTTTCAATGGCTTCTTCTTCTTTGTTAAGAGATCCTTCAAATACTTAGCAAACCCAGGCATTTCTTGGACAGCGTCCATGAAAGGAATGTTCATCGTCAACTGCTTGAGTTAATCATAAAATCGCAAGCACTTGTCATCTTCTGTTTTCCTCACTAGCCTTTGAGGAAAAGGCGGTGAAGATTTGAACAATTGGCTCAAAGGGCGTAGAGCGCCAGAAAGTTTTGCCTTCCCCTTTTCCTGTTTTTCTCCTTGTGCCTTGAGATTATCAAGATTCTGCTCCTTTTCAGCTATAATAGGGACTTCCTCCTCTGTTTCTTCCTCCACAATATCATCAGATACATCAGGTTGTGCCTCTTCTTCAACAATTGGCTCGAGATCAACCACCTTTTTATCAGTACCTTGAAGTATTTTTCCACTTCTGGTGCTAATAGCAGCTACATGCTCCACAGAGTTTACCCCACTACCTTTTGGATTTGGAACTGTATCACTTGGTAGTTGTCCACGTTGAGGAGTGTGCACTTCTCTGGAAAGATCTCTGAATTGCGATTCAAGCTTCTGAATGGAAGCTGAATGAGATAGTTGAACCTGAGACATTCCCTTTATTGTGCTCTCAGTTCTGTCCTGATTCATTAGCATTTTCTGCATCATACTTTTCAACTCCGCAGAATCATTAAGCGCATTACTAGCAAAGTTGCCAGCTGAATTGTCTCTCCACTGTTGGGAATTTGATGCTTGCCCCCTTGATAACGTCCAAATACACTCCTCAAAGAGAAAGTGTACACTGTCGTATGCAATATATTTACCCAACTATGAGTCGGGGTCGATCCCACAGGGAACAATATGCTAGGCGATTAAGAAAGTAAGGAACTTTCACCAACTAAGCTAAAGTCAAACGATAGATAATATTTTGGTTTTTTGAGAAAATTATAACTAATGCGGAAATGTAAACTAACCTAGAAAGCGAGTAAAATAATCAATGGCCACAAGTAGGGGTGGCAAACGGGCGGGTCGAGTCGGATATGGGCCGGGTCGAAAATGGGTTGATAAAAAATGGATCAACTACCCGACCCGCCCATATTTAACACGGTTAAAAATGGGTTACCCGACAGATAATATGGATATCCATCTTATCCATATTATCCAAAGCTACTTCAAAGATGTTGGCTTCATGTAGCCAATATGGAGAAGATTAAATTACCATTTTGTCCACAAATCCAATCCTTAGTACATAGTTGCGCCTCAACATTTGTGGGAAGAATAAAACTTCAAAACTTTTCAATGACTCGACCTCTCAAAGTGTCTATTTCATATATGACTACTTTGTACTTTGAAGACAACCCCAAAAAGTGACTATGTTTGTAAACTAGCCATTTTTTAAAAGTGACACAAAAAATGACTATTTTTGTAAATGGACCATTTTTGAAAAGTGACATAAAAATGGTTATTTTTGCAAAAATATATTTCTTGCAAAATGACCGAAAATGCCAATTTGCAAAAATAGCAACTTTTTTGTCATTTTTCAAAAAAATGGCCACTTTACAAAAGTAGCCATTTTTGTGTCACTTTAAAAAAAATGGTTACTTTACAAAAGTGACCACTATCTTAGAAATGGCACATTGCAAAAATGGTTATTTTAATACTTTCACAAAGAAGCTATTTTAAAAAATGGCTACTTTTGCAAAGTAGTTAGTTTTTAAAGTAACTACAAAGTAACTACTTTCACAAAATGACTATTTATGAAAATTGACTACTTTCAAAAAGTGACTATTTTTAAAAAGTATCTACTTTCACAAAGTGGTTATTATCTAAAAGTGACTATTTTCTTAAGTGACTACTTTTGCAAAACGACTATTTATGAAAAGTAGCTACTTTTTGCAAGTAATATTTTGAAAAAGCGGCTACTTTTGTAATGTGATTACTTTTGTAAAGTTGCTATTTTTGAAAGTTACTATTTTCACAAAATGCCTAGTTTTGCAAAGTTGAGAGATAGGGGGTGGTGGTAGGGAGGTGAGAGGTAGGGGTTGCGGGGCAGGTAGTAATAAGGGTAGGGGTGGTGTAGGTAGTGATAGGGGTAGGGAGTGGGGTAGGTGGTTATAGGGGTGGGGGTAGGGTAGGTGGTTATAGGGGTAGGGGGTGGGGTAAGTGGTTACAGGGATGGGGGTAGTGGGGTTGGTGGGGGTGGGGGTAGGAGGGGGTGGTTAAGTAGTGGGGTGAGGGTGTAGGGGTGGTTACGTGGTGGGGTGGGGGGAGGTGTTGGAGGGGGTGGTTACGGAACTTCTTTTTCTAGAGAAAATATTTTCCAAAACATTTTGACCAACCAAACATGGGAAAATTGGAAAACAATTCCTCCATACCAAACACACTCTATATGTTGTGGGTTTTATCCATTTTACCCATTAATTTACTCATATTTTAAGTGGATAATATGGGTTGACTCATATTGAACCCATTTTAAATGAGTTGGGTATCCAACCGATTTAAAATGGGTTGGGTCGGGCAGATAACCATATTTTTTACCCATTTTGCCACCTCAAATTACAACAAAAATTATTTGAATTTGATTTGAAAACTAACCCCAAGTGCGCGTCACTTACCCCATTTCCCCCACTAACTCACAAACACACACATGTACGCAAGGTTAAAAAATTTAAAAGTTGAAAAAAAATTAAAAGATGTTTTTTGGATTTTCTTTTTGTAGTAAATTTTATTTTCAGAAAAATATAAGAATACTAAACCATTTTTTGGGCTTCTTCTTCGCAGCAAGTAAAATACAAGTTTTTGTCTCCTTTTTTTATTTTATTAAATTTGTATTTATCCAAACCACTATCCTAAGCAGTTTAAGTTTTTGAATTTGGAATTACTTATAATTATTTTTCATAGTTAAAGTTTATCATTATCAAGACACAATCACTTTCAAAATATAATAAACTTTAACTAGGTACATGGAAACATTATTTTGAAATGAATTTTGCAAATATTTTTCATGAATCACATTTTAGACCTTTATTACGTAAATTTTGTTTACATTTTTCAAAAAGAAAGAACATTTCCAAGAGTAACCCCATGTTTTCATTAGTTTTTTTAATTTAAAATTAATTACAACTGATGTTTTACAGTTAAAAGTATTTGTTGTCCTTGATCACAAGTTTTTAAAATATCTAAGTTTTTAAGGAAACATATACATCTATATATTGCAAATTACTTTTTTTGAAACCTATTTTGCTTAAATGCCTATGTAGATTGTTCTTCTAAGATTATTACATCAGGAATTTAAGTTATTTATATAGTAGTAACTTCAATAATCGAAGCCTTTCCGTTAAAATTTTATTTTCTTCTGTATACTATTTGAAATATACGCATATAAAGAAATCAATCTCTTTATAGTAGCAAAATGGATTGTTGTCTATTGATAAAAAAAAATTGTAATTTTACGATTTGAAAGACTTTTTATAACCAATCAAGTCTTTAAAGCCCTTTTGGCAATAACTGGTAATATTTAAGTGTAACAATTGATATTATAATTATAAATAAGCAATCACATGTTTGGATACAAATGTTGAAATTGAGTTGAACTTATCTTCTATTATTGTACTTCAAATACTTTCTCAGGCAATTGTGCGGCTAGTAACATGTTAGTAAATTGATGTGTTTGGTAAAACAAATACTACTAAATTTTGCAGCATTTGTCGGTCTTTCTAGAGATTGTTGCATTCGAAGGTAGTCAGAGATACTATGATAAATTTTTATTCTTAACGGTTAGATTATGTTTTATTTTAATACTATATTCTACATGAATCATATGCATGTATTTTGAATCAAATTTAGTACTTTGATTGTGTTGTATTTAATGATGACTATGTATGTTAATATTTTACTTTTCAAATATATGTAAGAGAATTTGGATTTCGAATTGAAGTTGGCTAACATTCCTTCTGTTCCTTTTTTTTTTTTTTTAGAAATGTCATTTCCTCCTTCCATGAGTATCAAAAAAGGAGGAGTCAAATCGTATAATAAGAAATCTTAATACAACTCACTTAAAAGGAAAAAATAATAATATGCAAGCTCTTGATCAGAATATGGTTTACTTAGGCATCCCTAAAGATTAACTTGCTCTAAAGGAATCTCTTACTTTATCTTTGTTAGACTTCTATATTTTCAGTTTAATTTCTTATTTAATTTGAAAATGTTGTACAGTATGCTCAGCTCCACGAGTAAATTTTGGCACCAAGAAAATAGATGTACTTACAATCATACGATATCCTTGGTAACCTATGTAGATTGTTCTTCTAAGATCATTACGTGATGTATTTAAGTTATTTATATAGTAGTAACTTCAATAATCGAAGTTTTCCTGTTGAAATATTATTCTTCTTTATGCTATTTGAAATATACACATATAAAGAAATCAATCTCTCTATAGAAGCAAAATGGATTGTTGTCTATTGATAAAAAAAAAATCGTAATTTTACAGTTTGGAAGACTTTTATAACCATTCAAGCCTTTAAAGCCCTTTTGGCAATAACTGGTAAGTTTTAAGTGTAACAATTGATATTATAATTATAATTAAGCAATCACAAGTTTTGATAGAAATGTTGAAATTGAGTTCGGACTTATCTTCTATTATTGTACTTCAAAATACTTTCTCAGGCAATTGTGCAGATACTAACATGTTAGTAAATTGATGTGTTTGGTAAAACAAATTCTAATAAGTTGTTCTTTTATTAAATAATTAAAATATCCTTAAAATTTTATAAATATTATAAGCCTGAACGTATCTTAATGAAGAAAATGAGGACCGATAGGTATGGAGTAAAGATGATTCTATTAACCTTTGCATTGTTATTTTGCAGGATTCCACTGATAACACTGATATATCTGTTGCAAATACTCCTACCAAGATAAATATATAAGATACTAGAACAGTAGTGATGATGACCCAAATGCACTACTAGCCGGAAAGAAGATCAAGAGAGTATTGAAGAAGAAGAAGAAAATTGCATAAGTTATTGTATGTGCAGGTCTTGTAGAATCATTATTTAGTCATGTTTATGGTTTTCTTTATATTTTGTTCCTAGGAAATTTCTTTTGGTTATAAACAATATGGTACTCTATAATATCCAAGTTTCTGATAGGGATCAATGTTTTAGATATACTCTAATTTATGCTTCATTAAACTAGTGTTTCGATTGATATTTTGAAGTCTATTATGCCTTATTTCTATTAAACGGCTAGCATGTTGTCACCTTGAAACTGAGGATGTTGGATGAATGGAAGTGAAGAAACATGTTGGTCTAAAAATAATACGGGGGTCATCAAATTGACAATAGTCTTTGTTGAATTGGATATTAGCAAACCAATTTGCAAGATTATTGTCCAGAAAACTTATAAAATGGTTATCTAATAATTGAATTTACAGGTATCTAGACTGAATTGGGAATGCACATAAAAAATTACAAATTTAGTGTCTTCAAGAATACATTTGTTGGATTTGAGGGATAGAAATGAGCAGGATTAACAATATATTTTTTGGAGAAAAAGGTCCACAACAGCATTGACCTGAATGCAAATTATCAATGAGAGAAAGCAAAAAAGCTGAATTTATAAAGATACAAGGCTGTCATGAAGATATCATATTTCATTAACAAGGCAACCGATACTTACTGTATTTTTATTTTATTTTTGCCCGTAAAGGACAACATTTGCTCCATCAATAATAGCTTTAGATGGTCCATAATAATCAAACAATTTCTGCAGCCATTAACATTTGTTTTACCTCATTAGAGAGACATATGATCTCTATACTATTTGAAGAAATGGTCAGTAATGAAGCAGTAACAGCTACATATACCATAAAAAAATATATGTAATAAGACCAATCCAAAAAGATGAGAATATAAAATCTGCAATATGTCACACATGGTGCATATATACATCTGTTTCTACCAGAGGTGGATCCAGAATTTGAAGCTTATGGGTTCCCAGCTAGCAGTATCTGTTGTTACTGGGTTCTCAGCTCAAATTCCTTATATATTTGAAGGGTTTCACATTATAAATACAAGGTTCGGATAAAAGTTGTAGGTTCCCGCGAACCCACACGCAATGGTGTGGATTCGCCCCTGGTTTCTACTATCTCTCTCCGCTCTTTTTTCTTTAAAATGATCCGCGGATCGCACGGGTACGTATACTAGTTCCATGAATAATGAAATCCTAAACAAAGGAATCATTGTCTAACTTAATAAATTTAAATATTCTATCTTCCCTGGAAAAAAAAAATTATTTGCATAAAATCTTGCTCCAAGTGTAATTAATGTAACTCTAAGATATGATATAAAAAATTTGAAAACTTTTTGAGTAATATTAAAAAAAATTATATGATTTAACATCGCCGATCCTAAGTTGTGTGAGCCTGAGACACGGTTGTTGTTGTATGCTATAAATTCATTTTTTTTATTTTTTTTTGCTTTTTTTTTGGTCATGAAACTTTTCTAAATTTTAAAATGCTCTATTCTAATGTTTGAAATTTTCTTAATTTTTATCTACTCAACTACAATTGTTAAGGGGATAAAAGTTGTATAAAACAACCTGTATATCTTGCATTTATTAGTCCGGTACAAACATCGGATTGAAAATTTTCCCTTTTAGTTTTTTTCCTCTTGCTCCTAAATTAGTCCACTGAATATAATTGTGATTTCTCTTTTTCTTTTGATGCGGCTAGATAAATTAGACTGCACATCACTTATTTCATTTCATGCGTTTGTCCAAGATTTAGAAAAACAAATGCTCAAGAAATACAACTAAGCAAAGCTTCTTTATTAAAAAAGAAGAAGAAAAAAGGTTGCTCGGTGCACAAAGCAATAGCGTGTGACACAAAGTTTAGGGAAGGGTCGCATCCCAAGGATGTTTTGATGTAGGCAGTCTACCCTGACCACAAACATCATTAGTTGATTACCCGACTCGCACCTGTGAGGCCGTGACCTTTAGGTTACAGGGAGACTTGAGTTGCTGCAAAGCTCCCTTTTCGCACAACATTATATATATATATATATATATATAAAAAAAAAACTAGAGCAGAGTTAAATATAAGCTTTAAGTTGTAAGGCAGTTCAAGAAAACACTTTGTTAAGAATAACTGCATGATAAGTTGGTATTTTACCAACTTATTTCTGCTTTAATCTTAGATTGTTGCTATATTTTGATTGAAAAAATAGTGCATTTAATATTGTTTACTTCCATTTTATAGGTTTATATGATTGAGAAGAGCTTTGGAAGAAACCAAGTAAAAAAACAAGTCAAAAAGAGACCAAATTGAAGAAAGTGAAAAAGTGGCTAAAACTGCAAAAAGGGGCCATATTTGCAAAATTGAAACTTTGGGGGTTTATTTTGTCATATTTTGACTTGAAAAAGTTGGGGAGCTACAAAATAGAGACTTGGGGCATATTATTTTCATCTTTGGCCATATTTACAAGCTTGGAGAGCTAGGGTTTTGCATCCACACTTGGGGATTGAAGATTTAAAGATCTTGATAAGAAATTTCTTAATACTTTACTCATTTCTTCAATTCCTTGCTTTGTATTATATATCTAAGTGTGTAAAATTATATTTCATCACTTTAATCTTGTTTATGAAAATATTCATTTGCAAAGTTGGATGAAATCTTTTGTTATGCTTATGTATTGAATGATTTTTATTTCTATTAAAGTGGGTCTTTGTTGTTTTAATTAATCTTGTTCTTAATGTTTCTTAAGGGATTTGCTAACCCTAAGACACCCCCCCCCCCCCCCCCACATTTACTTCGATTTGATCTCGAGAGAGGCAGATTGAGGTTGAAAAAGATTAATTAACAAGAATTTGGGGCTTTAAAACCTATCTAATAACTTGAGCTAAAGCTAAGAAAGTTACTTGAGATTATATTTATTGTGCTTAATATCACACTCTAAGGCTTGAGAAAGCTTAGAGTGAAATTCATTGATTTGATCGAAAGACTTTTGATGAGATTCTAGAGATCATTATCTAATTAGCATAAACTCACTCATAGTTATAAAATCGTGAAATACATTGAATCGTTACTTGAGAGTAATCTCCTTTGTATCCATGCTTGTGGCCATTGATCATTTTACTTGTTTTCTAGGTTAGTTTTGTTTGTTAGTTTTTAAATCAAAAATCAAGTATTGAAAAAGTGTTTGGCTTAGCTTAGTTGGTGATAATTCCTTACTTGTTTAAATCGGGTCTTTATATTGTTCCCTGTGGATTCGACCCCGACTCATAGTTGGGTAAATTATATTGCGACGATCGTGTACACTTTCTCTTTAAGGAGTGGATTTGGACGTTATCACTGCACTTTGAATTGAAGCACAAATTTGATGTAGTTTGAAATCACAGGCCTTATTTTGGCATTTGTAGGGGAATCCATCACATGGCTCATTACAGGCGGTCACCAAGACTATACATTTGAAGATATTAGGAGAGCTAATTAGTAATCAAGATATATAAATGGATGCTGAAATTTCTTGTGTAAATCAGCAGAACATGTAGGCAGATACCCCCTGCATCCAAAAGAACCACAAGCCATGCCTATCATTTATCGTAATCATTGCTTAATGTCAAGCAATGTTCAAGGTTGAAATGAGAACTAGTGCTAGAAAACATTGCCTCAGCACATTGTCTCCTCCTGCTCCTAGCTAGTTGTTTATGATCATGTGACCCTAGTCGATAACTATTAGAAGTCTTGTGAATTTAGCATGATTTTCTTCGACCAAAAACCATCATATGGTGAACATTTTACTTCTCTGTGAACAAGTTATATCGGGCTTTAAAGGTGGGGACATGGCCTATCTATTAACTCTTTCTTACGATCACACAGTGAAATTATACGGTTCTCTCTTCAAAATATTTCAGCATAATGAGGTTAAAAAAATGTTCATGTCTTGGACAATTGGCAGTAGCTAGTTGGTAATGCAGAACACTTGCCCTGATGGCATCTTCAGGGATCTTACAAAACAGATTGAAGAAAGAAACAATACTTGCATCATATAGATGATGCGGACCATTGGGTACAAAGAGCAGAAAATGTAAGCGAGTGCCTCTGAACTTCATGACTAAGTGTAGAAGTAGAGCAAAGGAGATGAATGTTAAAAAGAATAGGCTGCAATATGATAGGTGTTCTTATATTTATCTACCAAAAGTACTTAGATAATACAGTAGTCGTTGTTAAAGCATTATTGTATAGCAAACCATAAACTTGGACATTGTTCTGCATAAACATTATACTGATGTTCACTGCTGCGCGATTTGGCGCCTGGTCACTCTTCGCAGTCTGAAAAGATCAAGACCAGACTTATCAAGTGGCTTGGAGAAAAACTTAGTGATGTAATCGCTCACAAGAAATTCCTTATATAGTGGGGGGTTTTCTTCTGATATGAGCTCTTTGATTGGACCAAGCATCTTTGGAGGTTCAGAAACACCAGTAAAGAAGCATGCCGCTGACATCCTTGGTCCTACTTTATTCGCTACAACTCTATGATTTACACTTACAAACTTGCCATTTGATAGGTTCTGTTACAAAATCAGACACAGATGAGTAACGATTTGTAACTACATGAAGATAAATCAGAACAAATAGTTGTGTATTTTGTTGCAAACCTGTAGAAGGTCACCAATATTAACAACCAAACCATGTTCAATTGGTTCAACATCAAAAAATTGGTTATTATGCACGACATAAAGGCCGCCATTTTGATCTTGAAGCAGGATGGTGAAGAAAGATGGATCTGTATGCTTATCGGCACCAAGAGTTAGCTCTGGCTGTGGGCATGCTGGGTAGTAGTGGCATACCAACCCTTGTCCTTTTGTCACATTCCATGGCTTTTAAATGATCTGGTTTTAGCCCGAGCGCTTCTGATAGTAAGTCAACAAGAGTTTCTCCTAGTTTTATTATGACATAATTTAAGTACTCATTGGATGGTTTCCTGGACATCAAGAAAATATCAGAGATTACTAAGTTACAATTTTTTTTAAAGATTCAAGATACTCTAATCTAGCATGCCAAATAATTTTACCCTTTCCGTGAATTTCAGTGTCACTTATTTTAGATCCTACTTGAGCAAAGCTAGAACATAAAAAACTACAATTGATCTTACTAAATTCAATAGTTCTGATCTTTACCTAACAAATTTCAACTAGCATAGGACTGGTGCAGAGTACTTACCTGCAAACTGCTGGTATTTCTTCAGGTTCAGTATAACCAGAAACTATCCTAGAAATGTTCAAGGAATCCCTCCAGTTTGCAGCCTTTGATTGATCTTACTCCTATCAAGGTAGGACAGTTGTTTCCGAAAGACCCTCGGCTCAATAGAAAGCATAAAAAAAATGTCAGATAAGACCAAGAAATTCAAAGTGATATTGAAATGAAAATAACGAAAGCAATTAAGTCATGATGAAGTAGTTTGCAAAGGGATAGTAGCTACCACACATAAAATAAGATAATCAAAGTACAGGAAATAACAAATAATAGCGGAAATCAAAGCACAAGAAACTATAGCGCGATAATGCGATTACTAATATGAAAGGATAAACGAGACTATCTACTAGTCCTCCACCCTAATCTGAGTCCTCCATACCCTCCTATCTATGGTCATGTCCTCGGTGAGCTATAACTGCGTCATATCATGTCTAATCACCTCTCCCCAATACTTCTTCGGCCTACTCCTACCTCTTTTGAAACCATCCATAGCCAACCTCTCACACTTCCGCACTGGGGCATCCGTGTCTCTCCTCTTCACATGCCCAAACCATCTCATTCTCGCTTCCCGAAGTTTGTAAAACTATAGTCGAAATGAATAAATTTAGCATTTCTTGGTCCGCTGTTGCTTTGGGTACGAGTAATCCAATTTCATGTTAGTAAGTCTAACTTAGGCGACTCGATTATTATGAAAGCTGAAATCTCTTATTAACGCCGGAAGCGTACATACCGCCCACCTACTGCTTTTCTTGGTACTGAATGCAGCATCTGATAGATAAATGAAACAAGCTACAAGTGGAAGATTTCAATAGTTTTAAAATAAAAAAAAAGAGTAAATTACACTAAGATGCCCCTGCAATATGAAACAACTGCAAATCCACCCCCATATTATGTAAATTCTATACAAATACATTATTGTTATTCTTGTTTTTCAAAATTAAAGACTTAAATCTCTTATATAATGAAAATCCTACACAAATGAATGTTCGTCTAACTTAGTAAATTTAATTACTCGAAGAGGAAAATAACAAATTAAGCTAAATAAAAAATGAGAATTATTATTTTTTATTTATAATTTTTAACAAGTACAAATAGCTTTTCGAGATACAAGGCAATAATGAATGAAAGTTTTGATGAGAATGGAAGACTGAAGAGATTTTTAGTCAATTTGTTATTGCGGAAAAGAGCTACTGAAGCAGTTATGTATATACCCACAGGCAATCCTTTCTTCTTGGAAACTTAATTTCGGGTCGTCATTTTTGTATAGAAAAGTTAAATTTATATATTAATCTTACATTTTTCGTGTTTGTACTCACATTTTTCATTTTTCTTTTTTATTTATTAATTAATTTATTTTTTGGTGCTTGACTATATAAATTATTGTATTGTAGGTCATACATAAACCTTGAGCTTATTTTCTTGTAAAGTGATGAAAGAGGATTTTGAAAATTCCTTTTGTTAAATTTTCAAATAAAACAAGGAAGTTCAAATTTTTTAGGCCATTACCGATTGAAACATCCATAAAATTACACAAGAGCTTCTTGAAGCGGTAGTATAAATGCAGTATAGTTCATAATTTGTGATCGTTCTAGCAAATTACTTGTGAGTTCTTTGTGTTGATAGAACAACTTGCCATTCAACGTCTTGAAGAGGGAAAATTGATAGAAATTAAATAGAACCTTTCATTTATTTTCTTTTTGGATGTCTCCACATTCAAAAATCTTAGTTCACTTGCCAATCATGTGTTAGAAAGGTAAAGAAAAAGACTTAAAAGCAAATTTTACAAACAACTTTTTGAGTCTTTCCACTTAATTTTTAATGCGTTGAATGATATGATGTCCTATCAACACAAAGAGATCCTCTTATTGAATTCAAGTTAATTTGAAAGCCAAATACATGGACGGCCCCTTAAATCAAGCATGGAAAGGCAAGAATCAAATATTAACAAGTACTATTGTGGTATACTCACAATTAACATTGACAAATTCTCCACTATGCACTCATCAATCAATTTCTTGTAAAGAATAAAATCTACGTGAGAGATGAATACCAATATATTATACGCCTCTAAATAAATGTCATGATTCCTTTATGAACATAGACATGAATAACGACAATTTGTCCATTAGCACCACAATTAATTTATGATAAAGAGCAATACTTTGAATGAATAGATTGAAACAAGAAGACCATTCAAATATAATTTGTTATTCTGTAGATGAATTTGATATATGTTATATAATTAATTGCAACTCTTTATCTTCTTCAGTTTTTTAGACAAACAAAGAGACACATCTTTTCTAAAGTGAGATTAATGGAGTGTCTAACCGTTTCCAATATAAAGTGTACTTCAGTTTTGAATATATTTACATAACATCTAGACACTCCATATTTTCTTTTCCAAATATGCTTCTTCATTTACTTCCATAAATTATGGAACACTTGGGGAATCCTCAATCATACAGTAATAATTTGAGATTCTTTCCTTTTCATAATAGGTCTTAGAAATATAATTTATTCCCATAACAAAGCTTATAGTAACTCAGGGAATCTTCGGAATAATCTTTCCTTAAAATTATAGTAAATTCATCACCTTCCTTCCAAACTTGAAGCAAATATATTCAAATTTGAACATCTCTAGAGATCTTTCCTTTCATAGGATATCTTCTTTCCAGAGTAACTAATATTCTCTCGAATAGTTTCTCTGAACTCTTTCTCTCTGGATTGTACAAATATGAGATCTTATTTAAGTGCAAGAGAATATCAAGATCCTCTCCGTTTGACCTTGGTCTAGATTTTTATTAATTCCAATATAATCATATCTATCTGAATTTAAACTTTAATCACTCAAAATGTGAACTCTTTTGTACACTTGAAACTTCTAGCATATCTTGATACTCCATGAAATTTGGACCTTTCCTAAATAACATATTGATCTTGATGTTTTCCTTTTGTAGAATTTTTTTCCATAAAATCAGAGTAATATTCTTCCCTTGAAGTAGCAGATCTTCCTTCCAGATTTTGGCAAGCTTCCTTCCATAGCTTTCAAAAGTTATTCCTTCCATTAAGCTTGGAAATATCTTCCTTCATTATTTTTGTTTGGATCTTCACAAAATCCTTCATCATCTAAACCTGCATAAAAAAAGAATTTTCAACAATTAAGTAAATGCTCCGTTAATAAAATTTATATTGATTTGTTATCATCAAAATCAACACAGGAGAAACCTTGGCGCTAATACACATTTATCTATTAACGTATAGATGTTATATACATTTTGCAGGCAAATTTTTTCGAGATTGATCACAAAAGCTTCAAGAAATAATTTACCATATGATTTATGTCAATTTTATTTTTTAGTTAATCTGAATTATTAAGGTCAAGATACTGAAACATAAAAGTGATTGTGAGTATATATGTTTGGTTGTTTCGATTTTGTCGGGTTTTCCGGTTTTTCTTGGTCACATGAATACTATGTGGATCTTATTTTTTGGAGTGATTCATAAAGATTTGATAAATCAATATAAGTCTAGATAACATTGAACACAATAGTTATTTGGTTAGCCTCGAACTCGACGAAAATATAAAAGTTTAATATATCTTGAAATATAAACATGAAAGAATAAATAAATTGACGCATGTCAACAACGATTGATATAAGAGTGATGATACATGTTAAATTAAGTATTATTCAAAATAGGTCAAACCCATCGGGAGACACCTGCGATTGACAAGAATTTTCACCTGCCGTTGAAGCGACATTGATTTGTTATCCATCTTCTATGGGCTATTAGACTGGACCGGAACTGTGGAAGCCTAGTAATAATTCCTTTTTTCTCCAGTCTCTTCTATGAATTTCACAAACAAAAATACCAAATCTCTTCTTCAATTTGCTGCTCCGATATTCAATCCTCAAAGAGAAGAAGCAAAAACAATAGCAATAAATAAGAAACTATATTAAGGCGATTGACTCTTGGAAATCCAAAAATAGTCTCGTTGTGAAATCTAATCAGTAGTCCATATGGATGAATACTGTAAAGCAACGAAGGTGATGATATATTGTTTTCAATTGAATTAGTGGGAATGGCTTAAAGGGATGAAGAGAAATCGGGATATGGAAGAGGAAACTTTGATTGGAATGACCCATCTTCTTTCAATTTGCAACTGAAGAGACCAAATTTGACCATCATGGAAGGAGTTTAAGTTTGCAGAAATGGTGGGAGATAGTGGATGGAAAAATGGGGAAGAAGAAGAGAAAAATAAAATAAAAATTGCTTAAGTGAACCTCTCACGCCCTGATTTTGAGTATATTACACTCATCATGTCATCTCAGTAAAAAGAGTCTAATTGGAACAAATTTCATGTAATCTGAGTGCTCAATAGATATAAGGATTATAGCCTGTTTGATCAAATTTATTTTTTCCCTAAAAATATTTATTGTTTTAATAAGTGCTTATTTGAAAAAAAGTGAGGTGTTTGGCCAAGCTTTTGAGAGAAAATAAGTGCTTCTGGAGAGTAGCAGAAACAGTTTTTAAAAGCTAAAAAAACAGTTTTTGCCCAAAAGCACTTTTTTGAAAAATAATTTTGAGAAAAATACAAATAGAAGCACCTTTTAAAAGTTTGGCTAAACACTAATTGCTGCTTAAAAGTGTTTTTTTAATTAATTGGCCAGACACAAACTGCTTTTCGCTAAAAGTGCTTTTTTGAAAACTATTTTTTTTTAAAAGTACTTTTAAAAATAAGTTGATTTTATAAGTTTGGCCAAACAGACTATTAGTTGAGGTGTCTAAGTGAAATATCTTGTCAAGTGTCCCGATGAGTTTGACCTTCAAAATATATATAGAAATGAATGTATCGTATAATTCTATTAAATATTACATCCAACGAGAATTATTTCTTGACATGCTTTTAAGGAAAACTCTACATAAAATCTTAAAAAAATAACAAAAATGATATATTTATATATTGGTTTGGTTCAATTTTTTATTACTCGATACCAAATCAATCCTAGCCAATTTTTTCTTATCGATTTGATTACAGTTTTCGATTTGGTATTATTTTTACGATTTGGTTTGAACACTCGTAAT
The DNA here is from genome assembly GCF_019175385.1 of Lycium barbarum. NCBI lineage: Eukaryota > Viridiplantae > Streptophyta > Magnoliopsida > Solanales > Solanaceae > Lycium > Lycium barbarum. Next base: position 8,005,053 of record NC_083345.1, on the reverse strand, counting down.
CATAAGATATATCCCTATTTTAAAATTCATTTAACTTCATATGAATCTCATTATTTAAGTTTTATGTCGATCTGAAACAAATTATACTTGTCATATTACTTTTCGAAAACATCAGAAATATCGACTTCAAAAGAAAACAAAACATTTGTAATTTGTCAGAATAAATTTGTTGGACTGTACTATGAATCATGGGGGTTGCATTTGGGTGTGAGGCTCGTTGATATAGACGGCCGCTGTTAGTGTTTGCATATTTAAATTTGTATTAAATACTATTTTTATCATTTTTAGATAACTACTACAAAAGAAATCTCAACCATGAAATAATAAAATTGATACATGTAATAAATCGGTAATACCATTAAATAAAACTGGACCAAACATCAATGGAGGGGATCTTTAATCCTAATCGATGACAAGGATCCAAAAAAATTAATAATCCCTATATGTATCGAGTCAAGTACCAAAAGTGAAGCCATAAAATTGATTTCCACCATGAAAAATGAGTTGCATTATATCTGATAAAGAAATGAATTTGTAACATCTATCTGCCACTTTTGAGTGGTATTCCATTGTTCTATATAAGGATAAATGTTGGTCCGTGTGATTAAGAGCAATTTCCAGCCATAAGAATTAATTTAGACATTTTCCCTAGCTATATATATAATGTTGGTCGGTTAATAATTAAGGACAAATTTCGAATCAAAATTATAATGGAGGGAATACGGATGAATCAAACCTCTAATTGAGGGCAAAGATAATTTGTTTGCAAAGTACAGGGGCAAATCTGAATTTTTTTCCAAAATAAAAACACAAGAATAAATAAGAACGAAAGCAACACTAAAATTCAATCTTATTTTTCCTTCTCACTTTACATAAACAAGAACACAAGCAAAACATCATATTCCCTAATTAGACCACTCAAAATAGCGATCCATATAATATGTTCCATTATCAGCATTATATTGTTCCAAATAAAAACCATCTGATCTCACCTCCCATTTACAATAATTCAAAAGATTTCAATTTTGTCCATCTTTGATGCAATAGTTTGGTTTGTCAAACACATGAATAGATGTATCCTTTGAACCCCACCAAAAGTGACAGAAGTACAAAATATTATTCAAAAATTTCCCGCAAAACGACCAACTTAAGTCCCCATCTACGGGAAGAAATTGGTTCCCAATTTCTCTATTCTTCGACGCGCAGTGAATTTGCAGTTTTGGAAAATTAGAAGGAAGTTTGTTGATAACATGTACCTGATACTTAGTGGAAAATATACATTTTTTTGCTAATGAAAGGTCAAAAGGAGTGATCAATAACAATAAGAAGAAGATGTTGATGAACGAGAGAGCCATATGAGAAAAGATAAGTATTGAAAGTGAGGGGATAGAGGGGCCATGGTGTTTTATACAAACAAAAAAAATCCGAGTTTAGTAATGTCCATCAAATCTTGATGGTAGTCTGTACTTTTATGAGGTTACTAAATCACTATATTAAAGAACTTGATCCTCTTATATTTAGAAGAATTATTTTTCGTACATTGCACATTTATCCCATATCAATATATTCAAACTCTTTAAAATCATAAAAAAGAAAGTGTTTAAACATGCGTATGATATATAATATAAAATCAGAAAAAGGCTCAAGAACACAACATACAACACATAACCACACAAAAATTAACCGATAACTACAAACCCTTTCTAGATAAGAAGCAAAAGTTGAGGTTAAACAAATCAAATAACGGAAAATGCATAAAAAATGAAACTTGAATTGTTAAAATTTACTTTCCTTCTCTGTTATGATTTACATTAATGGTAATATTTACTTTTTTTTCATTTACGAATATACTAAAATATTTATGTTCTTTCTAAGTTAAGGATCTACATTAAATATAAAATATTTATTTTCTTTTAGTTTAGTATCTATAAGAAAAATTGCATATTTCATTTTATTTTATTTTCTTTAGTTCTCTATAAATAGTGATTAGTCTTTTATATTCAGTGAAAGAAACAATGCAATGCGTTCTGTTCATTCTCGATCTCTCTCATTTCTTCGATTTCATAACATGAATAAACATCAAAAGCCCAAAGTACTAAATACTAAGAGCCCGTTTGGATTGGCTCATAAGTTGCTTATAAGTTGTTTTCAGCTTTTTTGAGTGTTTGTCTGGCCAGCTTAAAGTCATTTTGTACTTAAAATAAGCTTAAAAAAATATTTGGACCCATTTGACTTAGCTTATCTAAAGCAGCTTATAAGTTGAAAACAACTTATAAGCCAAAAAAAAAAAAAAATTAGACTACCCCAACTTATTTTTTTGGATAGGCATAAGCCCATCCAAACAGACTCTAAGTACTTTTGTTAGATAAATATAAAGAACACCTATCATTGTGCGGCCTGTTCTTTTTTAAATTCATCTCCTTTGCTCGAATAGTCTTTGAAGTTCCGATTCAAAACTGTTTCAAGTTCACCGGTGCAACAGTTCACTGCTCACACACTTAACGAACTTTGCCATCTCCGTTACCGACGATGGGTTCTCTGACAACATTCAATCCAAACAAACATCTTAGGGAACTGTTACGATTTCTTCTCATTATTTTTCTATCAACTACAAATCTCTAATTTTTCCATTTTGTTATGATTTGATTTTTTGACAATTTGCCTTTCCAGGTTTGTGAGCAATTTGACTGGAAATTCAATGATGGAATTATTACTTCTCATTACTACTCTCTCTATACCCAACCCTTATAATGTTTATTTTATTTTTAGTATTATATGTTTTATTTTAATTTTTGTTTTTTTGTATTGTGATTCAGATGATTCAATTTCTACCTTCAGTATATTGCAGAAAAAAAAATGATCTAGGGTTGAAAAAATATTTATGGGATGGGAATACGGGTCAGGTTATGGGTTTATTGAGTTGGGTACGAGTTACCTACGTAAATCTGATGTGAATCCAACGTGGCTATTTTTTTTTTTGTGATGTGGACGTCCATCCATAAAAAGGCAAACATATCAAATATCTTAACGGGGAGGACAAATTTGATCCCAAACTTTGACGGATGATAAATTTAAATTATAAATCATACTTAGAGGGTAAATTTGATTCTTTGACCCTTTTTTAATTAGCATGAAGTTACAGTGCAGGGATTTGGCAACTATGCAGTAAGAGATCTCTCCATTTCCTCCAATTCTACTCCAGACGTGTTACACGTTAAATAATTAAATGTAGCAGATTTCATTTTGTTAACCAATGATATTAACTATGGTTACTATTGCTCTGATAAGGACTTCAAGAAAACATTTGAGTTAAAAAGGTAACTTATGAGGGTAACGAGACGTTTTGTTATGAGGTAGTACGCTTGGAATCTGGAAGAGCTCCCCTAAATTTGAAGACACAAAGAAAAACTGAAATCACAATCTGCAATCAGTAATTTGGTTACCTTCTTTCTTCACTAGCCATACAGTAATATTCAGTATTCTTCTGATTCATATATGTATGTGACAAGATTTTAAGGCATGATACTTTGGAACCCCTATATATTTTATGCGTATTTGGCTCCCCTCCAGTATAGGATGTTGGAAAACTCAATTAACAACACATGATCGCTAGTAAATCATTAGACAGTAATATGAATTCTTAGAAGGACAGTAAGGACACTTACCTTTTATCCATTATAAAAATAAGTCATGATCTTCTAAGTCTTGTTACTTTCTTTGTGACACTTCTCTCAATGGGCCAAAAATGAAAAGAATTAGTAACAGACTTAGAGACCACAACTAATCTATAACAGCGAGGCACCTCTTCGGAAGAGACATAACTTTTTAAATGTAACCTTTCAAAAGAGGTGCAACTCTTCAGTTATGAACCCACTAATTATAACTGAAAAGTTAACTAGTTTCTACGCATATAAAATCCATACCTTATAACAAAAGATTTATATGTAGCCCATAAAAATAACACTTTATTAGATCAGAAAAATGATCGTCTTTAATTGATGCATATCCACGTATAGTTATATTAAAGGGCAACTTACATAAACAACTACCTTTTATAAGCTCTTAACAATATATAACTACAAATTTGCAATTTACAAACCTTAGCTACCTTTACAATTTCGGCTGTATTTCCGTGTTTTTAAGTACAGCTGTAAGGTTGCTATCTGAAATATAAATACAAAGAAATACACGAAAATACAACCGAAATTGCAATTTCTCAAAAAAAGAATGTGGCCAACGGGATTCGAACCTGGGCGCGCAAGGACAAAGCACATGCTCAATGACCACTCCAACTACAGCTCGCCTCATGTATAGTAGCTACGAAATATAATTATTATAAAAGATAATTATAATTTATAAATAGCTTTTAGAAATAATTATGACATTTAATTTTCCTTCATTTATTGAGACGACATAACTTGGACCAACATTTACTGACTGATAGGGACAGCCAGGCCCCTCGATAACGCCCCTATTTTGGCTTGGACTCCTGTGTATGTGGTACCTACTCCTTGTATGGGAACGTGGACCGAACATGGACCAACCAACAAGGTCAGTGAATTACTAACACGTTTATTCCATGCCTCTATATTTTTATTCTACTTGTACTATTGTAGTAAATGGTTGATGGATTCTCATGCCGGTCTTTCTTGCTTACTTACATTTGTCATAGTCGTTCGAGAAATGAATTATTTGTCATAGTCGTTCGAGAAATGAATTATTGATGGTTGCTACAAAAGCTATTACCCAAGGACAAAAATTACACTATCTTAAAACTTTTGTTTGGTACCGTTCTTCCTATTTTTAATGGCATTTTTCAGTATTCAAAAATTCATATTTTTACTTCTACGCTTAATTAGATATTTTTTAGGAAGTTTAAATGATTTATGTGGAACTCGTTAAATAGTTTTGATACTATAAGCATACCCAAGTTCGGCGAAATATTGTGTGAGGTGATACATATATGCTGACTGAGGGACAGCCAGGCCCCTCGATAACGCCCCTATTTTGGCTTGGACTCCTAACTCCTAAGTATGTGGTACCTACTCCTTGTCTGGGAACGTGGACCAAACATGTACCAACCATAATTTAGGGGTATTTTTGACCTTTTTCCGTTAATTCAAGTATTTGTCCTTAATTAAGCTATTCATAAACATGAACAGGAAACTCTATTATTGGACCTAATGATCAAGCAAACATACAGTTTTTTTGGTCTATAAATATGAAGAACAAGTATAACCTCCTCCAACAAACAATTATAAAGACCATATATAAAGAGAGAAATTAAGGAGCCATGATGAAGAAAAATAGCAATGCATTAGTTGTTGTGCTACTACTAGTACTCATCATGGGAGTTTGTTGCTACACTGGGAATGCCGAGTCGTGCTCTGAGTACTGCTCCAACAGCTGCCCCTTCTGCAATGGTCAGCCACAATATGAAGTTTGCTGCATTAACAACTGCTGTCCATCCATGGCCTTGGGTCAATCTCTCCTTAATGCTCTCCGCCGACACGTTTGAGCTACGATGAATGCATGTATCATATGAAAGCTCTTCGATGATTTCGATCTATGCATGCATGTACATAAAAAAATCTGAAATAAATTGTACTCGTGTGCATGCAGTTTGTATTTTGCACCCTTCTACTCGAGATATATATGTTGGAACATGGAGCTTTTGGCCAAAATTGTCCCATATGAGTAGGTCTATTTAGTCCTTTAAATATAACCTTGAGCATCTTTAGTCGCTTAAGTTTGCTAAAGTGCATCACCTTTGGTCCAACCAACAGAATCTATACTATATACTATTCTAAAAGTGGGAAACAAAAAGTTAACAAAAGTTGAATTAACAAAATGTACATCAAATATTGAATGACCATGCATTTTGCTCCATTCAAACACTATTGTAATAACACGTTTTGTACAGAAATGTAAAGATACGTGCATTCTAATGTAGATAAGAAAAAAAAAACAGAAAAAAACGTGGAACCCATTTAATATGGTCAGCTATTAATAAGGCCTTTGATGCTTTGGGAAGGTGTACAGAATGCAAGACGGTTAAATAAACGGAAAAGGGCCAAAATTACCCCTCAACTTTGGGCCAAAATTATTTCCCAAAGTATAACGAAGGGTATGAATGAATTATTTTCCAAAGTTCAGGGGTAATTTTGGCCCTTTTCCGTTAAATAAATCCTTAGGGAAATAGATACATTGTCTGTTCCTATTAACTCGAAGGTTGATGACGTTTAAAATTCTAAAGAAAGCTTATATAGTACTCCCTCTGGATTAAAAAGAGTATTTACTTATCAAATCAAGAAAATATAAATTTTGTTTTTTTCAGATTTGCCCTTATTAAGTGGTATGTGATCAAATCTCAATACTTATTTAATGAGGGGCAATTTAGTCAAGTTACCTATTTTTTTCTAAAAGTTAGTATTTTCTTAGCGGCTGTGCAAATGGCTAAGTGAACACTCTTTTTTATCTGGAGGGAGTATGGTATATTTATCTTTTTTCTCTAGATCATTTTTATTTAAAATATGTTAAAAAGCCTCTTTCAGTTTTCTTTTCTATTTTTCTAATTTTTTTCATTTATGTGATATATTAAAAATTCAAAAGTGGCTCATTAATTTCCGTAATAACTTTTCATCTTCCCTTTCTCGATTCAGCAATTTAGCTATTAGCCAGCATTTTTTGCAGTTACTCTCATTAAAAACATCCTTCATTATCATTAATCTCTATTAGGAGTAATATGTATATGTATGCCATTTATTATAAGGCCACAAAGGAATACAATATGCAAGGCCTACTACGAGGAAGCCAAATTAACCATCATTTCCTTCACGAACGTACAAGTTTGATCATATTGAAGACAACCTCTGGCAGAAGAAAGTTTTTGCAGAGAATATGCACCTAAAGGTTATTGAGAGTATGTTAATATAATTCTCAGAAAGTTTAGCTTATTTATCAGTAGCTCTTGCTAGTCGCTTTATGAATTCTTCATGAATTTTAGTCTATAATTTCGGAACTTGATTTTTTGTGTTGGTTAGTTTTTTTTTTTTCTTTGTTTTCTTCTTTTCGGGGTCTTTTAGGTTTCATGGTTAGTGCCTAATTTAATTACTGCGTCACTGTTCTTTCAGAAGACACTAGATGTTGTAATTACTTGAACGTGCGATGAAGGAACTTTTTTTCCATGTCCTTTACCACAAGCAAAATGCAGGCAAACGGAGACCTAACCGAGGTTGGGAAGTCTCACAAGTCAATATACCACCAAATGACCTAGATCCATTCTATACGTGGCAATTTTTTTTTTTTTTTCCAAAAAAACTACTTTGGATTACAGTTTGATATGTATAGTAGCTGCCGATGTTAATGTCGTTTGTTCCAAAGAAGTTTCACCGTTTCTCGACTTCATCACCGCAGTAGACTCGTTGGAACAACGGAGAGCTTTGCATTTAGATGTGGACAAATTTGGTTTCTCCTTTTTCTTTATTTCCCTTTAGAATTTTGTTATCAAATTGGTCATTACTCCCTGAGTCCGAAACTTTTTTAACCCAAAAAATAACTTTTGGAACCAAACTAACCCTTTAAAAAAAAAAAAACTAAAGTAGGCTTCACGCACAGAATCTATGCGTGAAATCCTCTTTCCCCCGACCCCAGCCTTTGTTCTTGAAAATCAAACTCAAAATTAAGCTTTTTTCCGTACTTTGACCGAAGATTAGTCACATTTTAAAACACCGGAATATAAATATTTTATGTAGAACTTAACATTTTTTTTAGCGTAAAATAATATCGGCTCATTACATCAAGCATACATATACATTTGGATTGTCGTTTTAGGGGTTGTAAAGTGCTCCGAAGTAAGTTTGGAAACTTGTTATATTTGGGTTTAGGGGTTGTAAATTTATATTTACCCCCCATGCTTGATCTGACTACACGTCATGCATGCCAATTTCAGCTTTTTTAACTCACATAAAGGACCGATTTGACAATACTTCATGCATGTCAATTTCAGCTTTTTAATGACACATAAAGGACCGATTTGACAATATATCATGCATGTCAATTTCAATTTTTTTTTTACACATAAAGGACCGATTTGACAATACATCATGCATGTCAATTTCAGCTTTTTTATGGCACATAAATGACCGATTTGACAATACAATGATGCATTATTTGACCGTTTTGTTAGACATTAATTCATATTGCGCAACATTTCAATGTGGACCGATTTGACAATACAATGATACATTATTTGACCGTTTTGTTAGACATTAATTCATATTGCGCAACATTTCAATGCGCAATACAAGTGTATTTATAACCCATGCTTGATTTGACTACAAGCCATGCATGTCAATTTCAGCTTTTTTATCACACATAAGGACCGATTTGACAATACAATGCATGAAATGACGAAAATAGTGACTATTGCGCAACATTTCAATGCGCAATAGGGGTCAATATGAATCTATTTAAGAATAATGTTGGACGGGGTAAAAACTCATTCATTTCATAAGTTTAAGTCTCTTAAGTCATTCAAAGAAAAAATCAAACTTCGTACAAAAAATGGCTCAAGATATTCCATCAGTTAGGGTTTCACTTTATTGGGATGGTATTATCCTTGATGACAATAGTACAGTTCTGTAACACCCCGCATCTTGGAACTAAGTTTAAGCTCATATCATTAGAAGTCTAGCGAAAACACTGAAGGTTTGAGCGTTTGCAAAAATGGTTGATATGCTTATTTCGGGCGGTGATAACTCCTTGATCCATTTCGAATCTGGAAGAACCTCCTTGATGAAAGTTGTAGCCCTATTGAATAGCCTTCCAACGGTATATTATGGGGATTAAACAGACATCTGTGCAAAGAGTTATGCCCATTTGACTGAAGCCTGTTCGCTGGAAAATTCGTCTACGTTATGGTGACGTTACGAACCGTAACTCGTGTTACGGGCCGTAACAGTGAGCCGTAACACAGACGAAATTTCCAGAACCTCACTGGAAATTTCGTTCACGATACGGTCCCAAGATACGGTCCGTCCCTTGTGTTACGGGCCGTACCTTGTGTTACGGACCGTAACAACGTACCGTAACACGGGGAGAATTTCCAGAAACTTTCTGGAAATTTTCGACAAGGTACGACGCCACGTTACGGTCCGTCCCTTGTGTTATGGGACTGTAACATGGGCGTGTTTTGGTCCGCAGTTGAGTTTCAGGTCACCTGACTTCGGGAGGCCATAACCCCATCGTAAGTTGAGAATTTGGGAAAACTCAAAGAATGAACGTTGTAGATAATTGAAATACCTTTCCAACCATAGGTTGTGGGTTCACAGGCGACGTTGGGATAGGTATATATGGACGTTTTAAGACAGAACAGTCCCGACCCGTTTTCAAGTTGGGTCAACCCATTTTCCCCTTGGTATATATAGAAAATAAAACCCTAGCAGCCCACTTTTTCTCCAAAATTCAGATTTTAGAGAGAGGAAGTGAGAGAGAAGGGAATCTAGAGAGAAGAAGGAGAAAATCAACCAATTTTAAGGCCCCAAATCCCAAAGTTCGTGAAGGATAATTTGTAGTACAAGTTGTGGTCGTCATTTTAAGCTAAAGATCGGACTTGGGGGTGTTGATTTCGTGGTGACTACCCAAAAGGTAATATTTCTACTCCCTATTCACTTGTAGTTGTGAATTGATGAATTCTTGGGAGAATAATAATTGGGTTTGTTGAAGATGATTATATGAATTATGCTAGAATTGTTGGATTGTTGACTTGGGATTGTTGTATTCATATGGTTGATGAAAACTGATGTTAATTACATCTAATGGAGATTGTAGAATTAGCTAGAAGTAAAAGGATGGGGATTTGGTGAAGAAAACACCATTAATGAGGGTTATAAAGCTTCACGCCTATTAAGTGTTTGATAAAATGCTTAGATGAACAAAACATGGATATGGTTGCTAATATAGAATCCCTATGACTTGTATTGCTATAGATTGAAGTTGAAGGGATTGAAAGAAATTGTGATACGCTCAAAAGCGGGAGGTTAAGGTATGTAGAACTTCCATCTACATGTGGGAACCTCTACGTTTTTCCCCATGATCCGTTTCGTAAAATCTATGAAGTTCAAATCCTAGGGCATTAAACCCAACATATTGGTAGCCCGTAATTATGTATGTATGTACACGAGTTTCGTATCTATGTTCGTTATTGTATTCCTAACCTTCCATTATGGATATTAGGAATCCTAACTTAATCCATGAATCATGAATTCTTTCTCATGTGTTCTCATTATGTTCATATGAAACTGCATGAGTTATTTTGCAAGTCATAAACATGTTTTCAAGTCAACTACAAATACATGATTATGAACTATTGTATTACTCATAACTCAAGGATATGTTTACAAGATTATTGCATGAACCCATGTTTACAAGTCATTTCGTGAAATCATGATTTCAAGACAAGTACAAGTAAATTCACGAAATTCATGGGCTTTTTAGCCAACTATATTATGTTCATGTTTTTGGGAGTTGTAGAAATTACCGAGAAGGCTCAGATAGCCTGAAACTACGGAGCCACCGTAGGACAAGGATCGCTCCGCCCAGATAAGACGATACCTTAATTTTACACTGAATGGATCCATCAGGTACCTTACTACCTCAGGCAAGGTATGAGGGCTCTGCTGGTCCGGCGAGGTACCAGACTCCACGTACCCACGTGGTAAATTACTACCTTATACCCTGGCAAGGTATAGGGGCTCTGCTGGTCCGGCGAGGTACCAGACTCCACGTACCCACGTGGTGATATGATATGATATGATATGACATGTCGGTTTATGAAATGCTCTCCCTACTTATCATGTTTTACTCATGTTATGTATACGTATATGTACTCATGCTCATGTTCATGTCCAAGTTTCCAGTTTCAGTTCTTATCATGTTATTCCATGTCCCCTGTTGTTTCTTCCGGTTGCTTTACATACCAGTACATTCAATGTGCTGACGTCCCCTTTTATTGCCCGGGGGCCTGTATTTCACGATGCAGGTACGGAGTTACAGGACGACGCTTCTGATCATTAGGATTTACTCGTACCAGCTTATCGGTGAGCCCCATCTCATTCGGGGTTTAAACATTGTATTTCTCTGTTTAGTTTTGCATGTAAAGGTATGCTGGGGGCCTTGTCCCAGTAATTATGTTTTCCAGTCAGACTAATGATAGAGGTTTCATAGACTAGACCAGTCAGTTATGTTATGTCAGACATTTGGAGTCGTATAGCCATTTTGGCTCACTCATGTTTTAAACAAGTACTTTATTAAGTATTATGAATTATTACGTTTTACAAAGGCTCATCATGCATTCATGTTATATTCCGCTTATGTTATGCATCATGATGATTTAGCAAGTCATGTGGTTCGCTCGGTCACATGTAGTCAGGCACCGAGTGCCGTGTTACGTCCAGGCCATGGTCGGGGCGTGACAAAGCTTGGTATTAGAGCCTAGGTTCAAGGATCTTTAGGGAGTCTATGAAACCGTGTCCAGTGGGGTCTCTTTTATATGTGTGAGGGCCCCACACATATAAACAGTTGACCAGCAAGACATTCAGGATTGTCTCATTTCTTTCCTATTCTAGATCGTGCAGTTAGAGCTGTATTTTTAGGGTGGCTTCCTAATTCGTGCGTGTACGTGTTTTCAGAAAATGCCTTACAAGAGAACTTACAAGAAGAAAAACACAGCCACCAGCCAAAGGGCTGCCGCCGGAGTAGCTCACGGAGATACTGTTCCAACTCAGGCAACAGCTCCAACCGCCTCTACTGTTACACCTCCTAGTGCTTCAGACAGGGATGTTAGGAGTGCTATCAACATGCTCACCCAGCTGGTAGCAGCTCAGGCCCAACGTCAGGAATCTGGGTCAAGTTCAGGAGGTAATGGAGAGTCATCTAAGATGAAGTATTTTCTCAGAATGAATCCCCCAGTATTCACGGGGACGAAGAAAGATGAAGACCCTCAGGACTACATTGATGCTCTACAAAAGATCTTCAGGGTTATGACAGTTACCGAAACTGAGGCAGCTACTTTTGGAGCTCATCGGCTACAGATTATTGCTAACACATGGTATGAATCTTGGGAATTGTCCCGAGGTGAGAATGCGCCTGATGCTACATGGGATGAATTTGCTAGTGCATTCCTAGACCACTTTATGCCAGTAGAGCTCAGAGAGGCTAAGGCTGAACAATTCCTGAAGCTCAAACGAAATGGCAGACCAGTTCAAGAATACTATTTGGAGTTTGTTAGCCTGGCAAAGCATGCCCCACACATGTTACCCGATATGAGGGCAAGAGTGAGAAGATTCGTTGGAGGTCTTGATTCCCATTTGTATGATGGAGCCAATATTGTTGCACAGAATGGGACAATGACTATTTCCAAAATGGTTGCTTTTGTACAGGGCAAGGAGACAATGCTAAAAGAGGAAGAAGCCTTACAAAAAGAGAAGGACAAGGTGTTCAACAAGAGAGTCAAGTTTACCGGACTGTTCAGCGGGAACCGAAACAAGAAATTCTTTAAGAACAGGTCAGCAGTACCGGCTCCGTCCTCAGCAAGTGCCCCACTTCCTAAGTTCCGCAATGATAAGAAGCCGAATTTCAGGCCATCAAGTTCGTACGCTCAAGCTAGTGGGGGTCAGTCAACTAATACTTATCCGATGTGCGGCAAGTGTAATAAGAGACACTTAGGTAATTGTCGTGTGGGTACTGATGCCTGTTTTAGATGTGGTCAGAAGGGCCATTTTCAGAAAGACTGTCCATCAACCAGGCAGGGTACTGGAGGTAATACGACGCCATCCATAAATTCAACGGTTCCTCGTAATAATCAGGCCCAGCAGGGGAACAATGCAGCTAGGTCTGGAAACACAAGCGGGGGGCGAAACCGCATGTATGCATTGACAGGCCATCAGGATACAGAAGCTCGAGCAGATGTTGTTACAGGTACTCTAACAGTTTTCACTTTCGAAGTATATGCCCTTATTGACCCAGGATCCACCCTATCTTATGTAACCCCTTTTGTTGCTAAGAAATTTGGTATTGAACCTGAAAAATTGCATGAACCCTTTGAGGTGTCCACCCCCGTTGGGGAATCACTCACAGTTAGACATATGTATAGGGGTTGCCCAGTTTTGGTCTACCACCGCAGAACCATAGCTGATTTAGCAAAATTAGAAATGGTAGACTTCGATGTGATCATGGGTATGGATTGGCTAGCTTCATGTTATGCCACAGTATGTTGTAGAACTAAGGCAGTAAGATTCGAGTTTCCTAATGAGCCAGTCATAGAATGGAAGGGTAATTTAGTAGTACCCAGGGGTAGATTCATTTCTTACCTAAAAGCCAGAAAAATGATTTCCAAAGGTCATATCTACCACCTAGTTCGAGTCAAGGATTCAGATGCTCAGACTCCAACTCTTCAATCTGTTCCAGTTGTAAATTAATTTCCGGAAGTCTTCCCAGATGATCTTCCAGGAGTCCCTCCTGACAGGGAGATTGAGTTTGGAATTGATTTACTTCCCGATACTCAGCCGATATCTATTCCGCCATACAGAATGGCTCCAGCAGAGTTAAAAGAGTTAAAAGCCCAGTTGAAAGATCTTCTTGATAAGGGGTTTATTAGGCCTAGTGTTTCGCCTTGGGGTGCACCAGTCCTATTTGTCCGAAAGAAGGATGGTTCTTTACGTATGTGTATAGATTACCGTCAGCTGAACAAGGTCACCATTAAGAATAGGTACCCTCTTCCTAGAATCGATGACTTATTTGATCAGCTGCAAGGCGCCCAATGTTATTCCAAGATTGATCTCAGAAGAGGCTATCATCAGTTGAAGGTTAAGGAAGTTGATATTCCTAAGACAGCTTTTAGGACCCGTTATGGCCATTTTGAATTTCTTGTTATGTCATTTGGGTTGACAAATGCACTAGCTGCTTTCATGGATCTTATGAATAGGGTCTTCAAGCCTTATCTCGATTTATTCGTCATTGTCTTCATTGATGATATTTTGGTGTATTCCCGTAATGAGGTCGATCATGCAGAACATCTCAGAATGGTGTTGCAGACTCTTAAAGATCGTGAGCTTTTTGCAAAATTCTCAAAGTGTGAGTTTTGGCTAAAATCAGTGGCATTCTTAGGCCATGTGATCTCGGGTGAAGGTGTTAAAGTTGATTCTCAAAAGATTGACGCCGTAAAGAGTTGGCCAAGACCCACCTCAGTTTTTGATATAAGAAGTTTCTTGGGTCTGGCAGGCTATTATCGACGCTTCGTAGAAGGATTTTCTTCTATCTCGGCTCCGTTGACTAAGTTGACACAGAAGAAAGTTAAGTTCCAATGGTCAGATGCATGTGAGTGAAGCTTTGAGGAGTTGAAGAAAAGATTAACTTCTGCTCCAGTTTTGTCTTTGCCAGAGGGGACTGAAGGATTCGTGGTTTATTGTGATGCTTCGGGAGTTGGTCTCGGATGTGTCTTAATGCAGCATGGTAAGGTTGTAGCTTATGCATCTCGTCAACTCAAGGTACACGAAAAGAATTATCCGACTCATGACTTAGAGTTGGCAGCTGTAATTTTTGCACTTAAGATATGGCGTCATTATTTGTATGGAGTGCACGTTGATATCTTCACGGATCATAAAAGCCTGCAGTATATCTTCAAGCAAAGGGAGCTAAATCTTAGACAGAGGAGATGGCTCGAATTGCTTAAGGATTATGATGTTGATATTCTTTATCATCCGGGAAAAGCAAATGTTGTAGTCGATGCTCTTAGTCGACACTCCATGGGAAGTTTAGCCCACGTGGACAAGGATAAGAGAATTATGACGAAGGAAGTTCACCGTTTTGCCAACCTTGGAGTCCGACTTATGGAATCCGGGGATGGTGGTGTGGTCGTTCAAAATAATTCTCATTCCTCTTTAGTCGTTGAAGTCAAGGAGAAACAATTTAGTGATCCCTATTTGTTGCAGCTGAAGGAAGGGATTCGCAAGCATAAGACGACGGCTTTTGAACAAGGGGGAGATGATGGTACCTTGAGGTACCAAGGCAGATTATGTGTCCCAGATGTAGATGGACTCAGAGAGCGAATCATGTCAGAAGCTCACAATTCCAGGTATTCCATTCACCCAGGTTCCACTAAGATGTATCATGATCTCAAGGAGATTTACTGGTGGAACGACATGAAGAAGAATGTGGCAGATTTTGTAGCTAAGTGCCTGAACTGTCAGCAGGTGAAGGCCGAACACCAGAGGCCTGGTGGCCTGGCTCAGAATATTGATATTCCTGTCTGGAAATGGGAAATGATCAATATGGATTTCGTATCAGGTTTACCTCGTTCAGCTAAGAGACATGACTCCATTTGGGTGATCGTTGACTGGCTTACTAAGTCAGCACACTTTTTGCCAGTCAAGACCACATATTCAGCAGAAGATTATGCCAAACTGTATGTTACTGAGATTGTCAGGTTGCATGGGACACCAGTGTCCATCATTTCAGATCGTGGTGCTCAGTTTACAGCGAATTTCTGGAAATCCTTTCAGAAAGGATTGGGTACCAAGGTGAACCTCAGCACAACTTTTCATCCACAAACAGATGGCCAGGCAGAACGTACTATTCAGACTCTGGAGGATATGTTGAGAGCATGTGTCTTGGACTTCAAAGGAAATTGGGATGATCACTTACCCCTCATTGAGTTTTCATATAATAACAGCTATCATGCTAGTATGGGGATGGCCCCATTTGAAGCTCTGTATGGGCGAAGATGCAGATCACCTATTGGTTGGTTTGAAGTAGGTGAAGCAGAGTTGTTAGGACCAGATTTGGTTTATCAAGCTATGGAGAAAGTCAAGTTAATACAGGAGCGTTTGAAAACAGCTCAGAGCTGCCAGAAGTCTTATACAGATGTGAGACGAAGGGATTTAGAATTTTCAGTTGATGATTGGGTGTTCCTTAAAGTCTCACCCATGAAAGGCGTTATGAGATTTGGCAAGAAAGGGAAGCTAAGTCCCAGATATATTGGACCTTACAGAATTCTACGAAAGGTCGGTCTAGTAGCTTATGAACTTGAGTTGCCACAAGACTTGGCTGCTGTACATCCCGTGTTTCACGTGTCCATGTTGAGGAAGTGTGTAGGAGACACATCGTTGGTTGTTCCTATTGATACTATAACAGTTAAGGATGGGTTGACTTATGAGGAGATCCCTGTAGCCATTCTTGATCGTCAAGTTCGCAAGTTGAGAACTAAGGAGGTAGCCTCAGTAAAGGTCTTGTGTAGGAGCCAGAAAGTTGAAGAGGCCACATGGGAAGCCGAAGAGGACATGAAAGTCCGATATCCTCACTTGTTTGAAGAGCAGGCAGATGGACTTCAAGGTAAATATCTTTAGTTTTCATGTCATGTCCCTTATGTATTCATGCCTCACGTTTCACGTTCAAGTTCATGTATTCCTTATTCATGTCTCACGTTTGGGCACTGTTGTTTCATAAAACTACGTCATGTCAGTTTTCATGTCTCATGTTATGTTATGTCACATGTTCCACGCTCATGTCAGCTATCCAGTGCCCATGTTCATGCCTCATTATTCAAGTTTCCATATAACCATGTCATGTTTCCTTCACGTTCATGTAGTCAAGCCATGTCCAGCCATATTATTAACCATTATCCATCATTCAAGGACGAATGATCCCAAGGGGGAGATATTGTAACACCCCGCATCTTGGAACTAAGTTTAAGCTCATATCATTAGAAGTCTAGCGAAAACACTGAAGGTTTGAGCGTTTGCAAAAATGGTTGATAGCCTTATTTCGGGCGGCGATAAATCCTTGATCCATTTCGAATCTGGAAGAATCTCCTTGATGAAAGTTGTAGCCCTATTGAACAGCTTTCCAACGGTATATTATGGGGATTAAACGGACATCTGTGCAAAGAGTTATGCCCATTTGACTGAAGCCTGTTCGCTGGAAAATTCGTCTACGTTACGGTGACGTTACGGACCGTAACTCGTGTTACGGGCCGTAACAGTGAGCCGTAACACAGACGAAATTTCCAGAACCTCACTGGAAATTTCGTTCACGATACGGTCCAAAGATACGGTCCGTCCCTTGTGTTACAGGCCGTACCTTGTGTTACGGACCGTAACAGCGTACCGTAACACAGGGAGAATTTCCAAAAACTTTCTGGAAATTTTCGACAAGGTACGACGCCACGTTACGGTCCGTCCCTTGTGTTACGGGACCGTAACATGGGCGTGTTTTGGTCCGCAGTTGAGTTTCGGGTCACCTGACTTCGGGAGGCCATAACCCCATCGTAAGTTGAGAATTTGGGAAAACTCAAAGAATGAACGTTGTAGATAATTGGAATACCTTTCTAACAGTAGGTTGTGGGTTCACAGGAGACGTCGGGATAGGTAGATATGGACGTTTTAAGACAGAACAGTACCGACCAGTTTTCAAGTTGGGTCAACCCATTTTCCCCTTGGTATATATAGAAAATAAAACCCTAGCAGCTCAATTTTAAGGCCCCAAATCCCAAAGTTCGTGAAGGATAATTTGTAGTACAAGTTGTGGTCGTCATTTTAAGCTAAAGATCGGACTTGGGGGTGTTGATTTCGTGGTGACTACCCAAAAGGTAATATTTCTACTCCCTATTCACTTGTAGTTGTGAATTGATGAATTCTTGGGAGAATAATAATTGGGTTTGTTGAAGATGATTATATGAATTATGCTAGAATTGTTGGATTGTTGACTTGGGATTGTTGTATTCATATGGTTGATGAAAAATGATGTTAATTACATCTAATGGAGATTGTAGAATTAGCTAGAAGTAAAAGGATGGGGATTGGGTGAAGAAAACACCATTAATGAGGGTTATAAAGCTTCACGCCTATTAAGTGTTTGATAAAATGCTTAGATGAACAAAACATGGATATGGTTGCTAATATAGAATCCCTATGACTTGTATTGCTATAGATTGAAGTTGAAGGGATTGAAAGAAATTGTGATACGCTCAAAAGCGGGAGGTTAAGGTATGTAGAACTTCCATCTACATGTGGGAACCTCTACGTTTTTCCCCATGATCCGTTTCGTAAAATCTATGAAGTTCAAATCCTAGGGCATTAAACCCAACATATTGGTAGCCCGTAATTATGTATGTATGTACACGAGTTTCGTATCTATGTTCGTTATTGTATTCCTAACCTTCCATTATGGATATTAGGAATCCTAACTTAATCCATGAATCATGAATTCTTTCTCATGTGTTCTCATTATGTTCATATGAAACTGCATGAGTTATTTTGCAAGTCATAAACATGTTTTCAAGTCAACTACAAATACATGATTATGAACTATTGTATTACTCATAACTCAAGGATATGTTTACAAGATTATTGCATGAACCCATGTTTACAAGTCATTTCGTGAAATCATGATTTCAAGACAAGTACAAGTAAATTCACGAAATTCATGGGCTTTTTAGCCAACTATATTATGTTCATGTTTTTGGGAGTTGTAGAAATTACCGAGAAGGCTCAGATAGCCTGAAACTACGGAGCCACCGTAGGACAAGGATCGCTCCGCCCAGATAAGACGATACCTTAATTTTACACTGAATGGATCCATCAGGTACCTTACTACCTCAGGCAAGGTATGAGGGCTCTGCTGGTCCGGCGAGGTACCAGACTCCACGTACCCACGTGGTAAATTACTACCTTATACCCTGGCAAGGTATAGGGGCTCTGCTGGTCCGGCGAGGTACCAGACTCCACGTACCCACGTGGTGATATGATATGATATGATATGACATGTCGGTTTATGAAATGCTCTCCCTACTTATCATGTTTTACTCATGTTATGTATACGTATATGTACTCATGCTCATGTTCATGTCCAAGTTTCCAGTTTCAGTTCTTATCATGTTATTCCATGTCCCCTGTTGTTTCTTCCGGTTGCTTTACATACCAGTACATCAATGTGCTGACGTCCCCTTTTATTGCCCGGGGGCCTGTATTTCACGATGCAGGTACGGAGTTACAGGACGACGCTTCTGATCATTAGGATTTAGTCGTACCAGCTTATCGGTGAGCCCCATCTCTTTCGGGGTTTAAACATTGTATTTCTCTGTTTAGTTTTGCATGTAAAGGTATACTGGGGGCCTTGTCCCAGTAATTATGTTTTCCAGTTAGACTAATGATAGAGGTTTCATAGACTAGACCAGTCAGTTATGTTATGTCAGACATTTGGAGTCGTATAGCCATTTTGGCTCACTCATGTTTTAAACAAGTACTTTATTAAGTATTATGAATTATTACGTTTTACAAAGGCTCATCATGCATTCACGTTATATTCCGCTTATGTTTTGCATCATGATGATTTAGCAAGTCATGTGGTTCGCTCGGTCACATGTAGTCAGGCACCGAGTGCCGTGTTACGTCCAGGCCATGGTTCGGGGCGTGACAAGTTCGTTACAATAAAAGATCAAAAGTCCATGTTAAATGTCCACTTGAAATGTCTTATGAATCATTAGTCAATTACATACATGATAAAATGAACATTGGTTCAGATGAGTATGAAATCTCTATAACATGCAGATATCCACAATCAGTTTCCCATGGTATAATGCTTTATGGTATGCATTATATCAATGATGATGATTCTTTAAGGGATTATTTGAATCCGCCAGAAGAATATAAACATTTAGTCATCATTAATGTTCTTGAGATGTATGTTGAAAAGATTTTCCGAGAGGTCCCTCAAGAACAACCCAGTCAAGTTAACACTTACGGGGATATTAGTTCTTACGGGGACATTTTGAGCAGCCAGGTGCTGCTGGAAAATCTAACCCAACAATTAAATCAAACTTGGTAAATATGCATTCTTATATTATTATTTTGTGTAGTAGCACGTGTTTATTATATGTATTGGTAAATAACCATTTTTAAATATTTGTAGGGGTTATAGACCTGATACGAGTAATATTGGGCAATCATCTCAATTTAGTGGAGCAACTCATTATTATCAAAACTCTCAGTTCAGTGGAGCTGATTATTATAATAATTCTCAGTTCGGTGCAGCTGATTATTATCAAAACTCGCCAGTGGTACCAACTGTGGATGTTAGGCAGTCCTCTTAGTTTGGTGGAGTTGATCATTCTCCACACCATGCTCCTTCTCAATATCTGTAGGTTCATCATCTTGATGTTAAATAATTAATATATATATATATATATATATATATATATATATATATATATATATATATATATTAATTTGGAATTTAACATATGCTTTTTATCATGTAGGAGGAGGCCTTTCTTAGATGACGTTGATTGTTCAAGTTATGTGGATACATCAGAGAGTGATGGCGATGAACCAGCTAATAATGCAGAGGTAACTGATGATGAAGATCATGAAGGGGATGAAGAAGATAAGCATTTTAGTCCCCCGAACCAACCAGAACCAACTCACCACCACGTACCACCTCCGATAGCGGAAAACCCAATTCCTGACAGCCTAACGCAGTGGTATTCTGACTATATTTCATAGCTTGATAGTCTACAAGGTCGTGAGGATGCATTTTCCTTCACAAGAGATGATGATCAAAGTCGCCAAAAAACGTGGATTGAACAAAAAAAAATCTCATGACTGATGAATACGTCCTTGCAAAGGGAATGATATGTTCGCATAAAAAAAAAGCGTTGCAACGGGCTATTAAAATTTATTGTATAAAGGATATGAGGGAGTTTAAGGTTGATGACTCAAACAAATCGGTATGGAGGCTAGTTTTAAGCGAAAGACTCAAGGCTGTCGGTGGTTGCTTTGGGAAATTGTTAAGCCTGATGGTCTGTGGGAAATCACAAAATTCCACCCAAAGCACACTTGTGATATGAGACAAAGTTGAGCAGATCATTTTAATTTAGATATAAACCTGATTGCTCATGTGTTACTTAAAGACATTGAGGAAACTCCAAGGTAACTTATCTGACCTAGTACATTGTATATATCTTATAGCAATTAAAATATCATTGCTAAATGTTATTTGTTTAAACTTATGCAGGATGCTCATCAAAACTTGTATTAGCATGGTCCACTCCAAATATGGTAAAACCATAAGTAAGAGAAAGGGATTTCTCGGGCATAAATGATCTTTGGAACTTGGGAATCCTCTTTTCGGGCGTTGCCGGGGTATATAAAGGCTGTACAACATGCTAATCCTGGCACTGTTGTACAGTGGCGGCTTTTAGAGGGCAGAATTTTCTACTTCGTCTTTTGGGCATTCAAACCGAGTATTGATGGTTTTGCTCACTGCCGGAATGTGATGTCGATAGATGGGACGCATGTATATGGCCGATATGACATCAAGCTCCTAATTTCAGTCGGTATGGATGACAATGGGTCAATATTCCCTCTTGCTTTCGCAATTGCCGCCAACGAGAGCAACGAGACATGGGGGATGTTCTTACTCATCTGAAGACTCATGTTTTTAGGGGTCGTCAGGACATATGTGTCCTATCGGATCGTCATAAAGGCATATTGCACAATATGCGTACTCTAGAAGGGTGGCAGCCTCCACATGCTTACCGTTGATATTGTTTAAGACACTTAAAGGCTAATTTGCAAACAAAGTTTGGAAATGGCACTGTAAACAAATTGATGTGGGGGGCTGCGATGCAGCATCAACAAAGAAAATGGGCTGCAAAAATGGATCTGCTAAGGGAAGTGAGTGAAGAGGCATATGTTTGGTTGATGAAATTATAAGTTGAAAAATGGATGCTTTATGTTGATGGAAGAAGGAGATGGGGCATGCTCACAATGAACATCTCAGAGTCTTTCAATGGACTCCTCAAATCTGCTCGGGGACTACCTGTCACCGCAATGGTAAGACTAACTTTCAAGCAGGTCGTGGAGCGGTTTGCGGATAGGACAAGGCAGGCCAGAGCCATATTAGCCGAGGACGGAACATGGATGCCAAAGCCCTACAAAAAGATGGAGCACCATAGAAGAAGAGTAGAGGGTCACCGTATGACCGAGTATGACGTCGTTCAACGAGTGTATGAAGTTAGAACGGGTTATTACAACGATAAAAGAGGAAACAAACATATCATTACCGAGCATACAAGATCATGCGTCTGTGGTAAGTGGCAAACGTACCACATGCCATGTTCTCATGTAGTCAAGTGCTTTGAGAGAATGGCCAGAAATGTAACTGATTATGTGGTGGGGGAAGCCTACTTTGTTTTTTTTTTTTTTTTTAAAGGGTTAGTTTGGTTCCAAAAGTTTTTTTTTTTGGGTTAACAAAGTTCCAGGCTCTTACTCCCTCCGTCCCATATTACTTGACCACTTTCTCTTTTACACACCCCTTAAGAAATCATAAATAAAAGATGTATTTTTACTACCTTACCCATATCTCTATCCAATAAATACATTCTAATCAATATTGACTATTTTCAAGACATTTGATACCAAGGATAATATGGAAAATATTTAATTAATTTTATTTTGATTTTGTAAATGGACAAGTAATCTGTGACATATATTTTTAGTAATAAAACTTTTACTTTTCTATGAACAAGTTCTATATGGGCTAAAAAGGTTTGGACAATATGCCAAAGCCTAACTATTCATTCTTTTCTTGCAACCACCACAGAGAAATTAAGCAGTTTCCTCTTCATTATGATGAGGTTTAAGATATGTTAATGTGTTGGATAATTCATTATGATGAGGTTTAAGACATGTTAATGTGTTGGATAATTCGCAGCAGCTGGTAATGCAGAGCACTCAACAAAGATGGTATGTTGGCGGCTGTTGCTGAACAGATTGAAGT
This sequence comes from Lycium barbarum, assembly GCF_019175385.1. Classification (NCBI taxonomy): domain Eukaryota; kingdom Viridiplantae; phylum Streptophyta; class Magnoliopsida; order Solanales; family Solanaceae; genus Lycium; species Lycium barbarum. The sequence goes on along the minus strand of NC_083345.1, from coordinate 7,982,217 downwards.
AAACAACAGAAAATGTAACTGAGTGCCTGTAAACTTCATCGCCAGAAGTGTAATTAGCAGACAAAATGAGAAGAAGATTAAAAGATGAGTAAAAGAACAGGCAGCACAATTATAGGTTGGATGTAGAAAAAGTGTGCAAGTTCTAGAGCACTTTTAATTGGATCCTGAAAATAGATTGTATTTGAGGCTATGACAACAGTGATCCCTTGAAAAGATACCCATGGATCTCATATGAAAACTGATCCCACCATGTCATATCATAATATATTATACTAAAAGCTGAAAGCTCCTATTTTCAAAATTGGATTACGATTTTATTCTTACAGTAAATCAAAATGCAACAATATCCCTAAAATGTCGATGGACATTTATAACCTTTTAAAATATAATAACCAGTTAATATCAAAATAGTAAATTTACTTCTAATGAACAGTGGCGGACCTAGCCTTATAGAAGGGGGTTCATCCGAACCCCCTTTGGCGAAAAATTGCACTGTATATACAAGGTGAAAATTATTTTTTATGTATATATAGTAGACATTGAACCCCCTTAACTTCTTCATTTATGACTTCTTTATATTTTTGAACCCCCTTGGCATAAATCCTGGCTCCGCCACTGCTAATGAATGATAAATATATTAATAAATCAATGAAATGAAAAATGATTACCGTAAGCTCTTGTATCTACCAAGCATTTATCACACAGTAATTTGTTAGTATAGTCTACTTTTACTTTCTAGGAATTACTTTCATTTAACAGTAATTATTGCAAAGAAGTACATACCCACTTAAATTGCTAATAACTTATTTCATTTATGGGAGGAAATGATCAGCTTATATAATTGAATTGTAAATCAATACTATCTATAAGCATTACTACCTTTAAAAAGTTTACTTTATTAATGTGACAATTAATAGTTCCATCTTTACTACAAGAAAATAAATGGGATTGAAGGGGCGGAGGTTATGTTTGGAGAGAAAAGGAGACAAAAAGCCAAAATTGTTTTGATCACTTTTTGTGGCTTTATAATCTCTTTCTGGCAGTTCATTCTCATTTATTGAAATGAAGAACATTCTATAATACATAGTTCATTTCCTGAAGGGAAGAATAGAGAAGCAGAAGCTTGACCGAGAGATTGGAACTTATTTGGACACAAAATGAAGTTGGTTCTTCTATATTTTGAAAAGATG